>NC_091118.1:185727880-186327880 GCF_040183065.1 Periplaneta americana
CACTTATTCTATGCGTTTATTTTCAACTATTATTTTCATATGAATAGGAAATTTGAAACTATAAACCACTTCTTTATCTACTTCAGTTCTACAATTTATAAATTAGGCCAAATATCTCAATTTTGGGATTGTAAAGAATGCCTTACATACCGGTACACAACTATTTTATATACATTTGTAAACGACTAATTAATTATACGTACTTCAACTCTACAATTTGTAAACGAGGCCAAATGTCTTAATTTTGGGATTTTGGATAATGTGGTAACAGACTTTCGCTCATATAAAATACAGGAGTGTTATAATCATGTTTAAAAAAAAAATATAGTATACTGGTATTTCCTTTAACAACAAGCGTTCCTTCTATTAGAGCAACAATTGGAAAGTTTCGTGCTTTTATTCTTCTTAATTTCTACATATTATTGTTAAATCACCTTCATGAATATTGAAGTATTGGTAAGCTTTTGGCTAAATTGTATTTCTTTCTTGAACATTGAGGAAATAGCATCAGAAAAAAAATTAACAAGCCTTATGTCAGCCTGAAAGACGATTCCTTAAATAACGTTTCTTCTATCATCTACTAAAAATATAAAAAGATCCTTTAATGTGAATAAATACAGAGTAAAGAACGTTCTAAACTATATTAAATTAAGCACACGACTTTGGTAAAGATAAGACAATGGAAAGAAATTCTTAAATCATTTGATCAATAAAATAAAACGTTGATGTAATAATTTACGGTTGATTCCCAACTAGAAATACATGCATTTGCAGTATTCATATAATAAAATAATATACAGTTATGTACATCTGTAACATATACCATATATGAGTTCATATGTTCAGGACAATAAAAAGTTATTAAAATGTAAAACGTGATCTTTATTCCATTAGTCGAGTGTGCATACAAATTTTAACCTAAATTATGCAATGTCGATGTTTAAAAAACATTTCATTATGTTAATGTGTGTTCTACAGTTAAGAGTGTTTCGTTGTTGTTTATATCAGTTCTTTTTAATTCATTAGGTATCTTAAGTGATGAATTTCCTTCATCATTGTTGTTGGATGTGATGTTCACACATTCTCCAGTAGCAGTGAGATGGCCTGTTTCCCCTGTTGGGGACAGCGAGACCTGTCCAGGAGGATGGGATGGTGCAGAATGTACAAGGCGGCCCATCAAGGACACAGTCTTGTCTTTTCTTGTTCTCACCCACTCATGTGCCAATACCCTGTCCAGAGTCAGTCGCAGAGTTATGTCGGGCTCCAAGATGTGCCGTACTATGGATTTTGCAATTGGAGTCACAGACTCCTTCACTCTGGAGCGAAACACCCAGTTCCTCGACATCTGGTCCTTGAGAAGTTTTCTCAAATTAGAGTCATCGAACGGCATCGATGCATTGAGCATTATGAATAAGATAATGCCCAAGGACCAGACATCTGCGAGTTTCGGGTTGTAGGGAGTGCCACTCACTACTTCCGGGGCTGCGTAGGCGGCAGACCCGCAGTATGTTTGGCTGAGTACGCGCCGTCCATCGCAGTCAATGCAGAAACGAGCAAAGCCGAAGTCTGCCAACTTGACGTTAAAACGGCGGGATAGAAGGATGTTCTCACACTTTAGATCGCGGTGTGCAATGTTCTTGCTATGCAGATACTGCAGCCCACTCGCCATCTGGCGGAACCACAGCTTGGACTGCTGTTCCGGCACCACTCCATTGCGCTTCACGAAGTCCAGAAGATCACCATTGTCTGCATATCGCATGAAGATGAAGACACGAGGTCCTCTCTGAAGGATACTGTGAACCTGGATGATGTGTGGGTTCTCGATCTTTGTCAGTATCTCGAGCTCTCTCGGGAAGAATTTGTCGAGAAAGTCCCGTGGTGCTTTTTCCTTGTCGAATATTTTGCATGCGAGGCGCATCTTCTTCGGAGTATTGCCATCCACATAGTCGGCAAGGTGCACAGTTGCATACGACCCCTGCCCGATCTTCTTGCCAATTATGTAGCCCCTTTGTTCCAAGGCATTTACCTCTGAGTTGCGTGGACTCAATCGTGTCGCCATCTAGCGATGTGATGTAGGGGCACGATTACGGACTGGTCCGTTACCGCCTCTTGAATTCATTGGGAGGCACTTGTCTGCATTGAGTATACACTTGCGATTTTGGGGAACTGGTCCGATTAGGGATCTGAAAGGACAATATGCAAAAGAAATTCATTATAATCTTCGCGCATGGAAAGATTGTGCTTGATATAAATAGGAGGACAAAAACTGTCATGACAGAGATTTATTTACGTCACTATGAAAAATGTTTGCCTATTGATCCGAGGCTACGCCCGGGCGCAGTTCGAGTACCACTGGTTGGGGCTTTTCCGAAGTTTTTCTCAAGTGTAAGACGAATGTCACATAGCGAATTCTCGACTGACATGCACTGTTATTTTCCATCTCTCCATGCTTGTAACTGGAGTTATCTTCTGTGGTTTTATGGCTACCATTTTTTGTATATTATTTTATCCTAAGGATAAATTAACATGGTTGCAATACCGCAGCACAATCAGCCATGCATCACGCATTTGATTACGGCTGGCACCTTGTAAACATCTCGTAACCACACTCCACACTCAGTTTACCTGCTCCATCAGAATATGCTCTGTTGCCGTACACCGCTGTGGAGTAACGGTTAGCACGTCTGATTGTGAAGCGAGCGGGCTCCGGTTCATATCCTGGTTGGGATAAGTTACTAGTTGAGATTTTTCCTAGGTTTTCCCTCAACCAATCGAAGCAGAATTGCTGTGTAACTTTCGGAATTGGACCTCGGATTCATTTCACCATCATAATTACACTTCCCCTCGTCATCATCATCATCTCCGTTTCTCTCCCAGATTTCGGGCTTATTGAGTAGACAGTGGGCCGCCGCCGAACTTGGACCCCATGGATATGTGATCATTCGTTGTTGGTGGTTGATTAGTGCTACGCACCGTAGGCTCTCCATTGAGGTTATGGTAAATTTTGGGACCGGGGTTGAGGGACTACTGTGAGACCTACGTGGGGAGGTAAAGGAATCATATAGGCCATCGGTTCTCAACCTTTATCAATGACGTACGGTACCACTATTTTTAATTTATGACTAGGCTTCGAGACTTCGGACCCAATAGAGCAGTTCAGTGGGAAATCCGCATAACGGCGTACTGAGTATAGTGGTAAAGCGTGCAGTGGGTGAGGGTACTGTAGAATGAATGACAACAAATACGCAAAGAAAACCGCTCTGGATTTGAAGGTTCTGACGAATAATCTTGTTTTCATACAATCCCATTTTCAAACTGTGTCTGAAACTATTACACGGTTAGAAAAGTCAGAGCAAGAGAGCCGGAAGCTCTCAAATTAATTTAGAAAATGACACAGAGAATTAATGAGACACCAAGTACACCGGTTGCTGAACGTGAAACAGAAGTGGAAATCAATTTTTATGTAAAATTAACGGATATGGAATATTGTGTACCATAAACAGCAAATTAGTGGGCATAGAGTCACCCGAGAATAAAGGACTGTCTCTTAGACACTGCAATGGTGTTAGATTTTTTCGTTTTGCTCCTATCACGTCATGAGACGTAGAGCGCAGCTTTCCACAGTACAAACTTTGGCAGATGACTGAAACAGATTTACGTTTGAGACACTGAGAATGTATCTTTTAGTAGGTACATTGCAATTCGGTACTGTAACTGCACTTCCTAAAGACGACCAATAGGATAAATGAAAAAATTAAAATTGCTAAAGCTGAGACGAGATGTTATGGCACCAACCTGCGCTAAGTTTTAAATTGCCGGCCAGCAGGGTAGAGGAGTGGGGGTTGTTTGGGTTACGGTTCTCAAGCTCAGAGCGGCAGGCATATCCGTTTCATCTCTTTCTAAAAACATTCGTCTTACCTTAGTATCACCACTTTCCTACTCAAGAATCCGAAGGTACCTAATGAAATTACGCCCGCTATTCCATCTTTATATTCTTATTCTCCGTTCGAATCAGACTGATCTGTGCTGGAATCTGATGTCCCTAAGTTTATGGAAATGTTCTCCAAAATACTGTCCATCACGTGCTCACTTTCAATGTATCTGTTCTCTACTTTCTTCACATAATCATACACTGATATCCATTTTTGGAAGAAGCGATTGCAGAGTCGGTCTCTGCTTATGTGTAGCGTAGAAATTATAGATGAGACTTCTTAGGACTTCCTCATCAAAACTGTCTACAGCTGCAACAATCTTCTTCTTCGGCTGTGATTTTTCCGGACTGGAGAAAGAATTTGCTGTTCCTGCCTCAATATTTTTCCCTTCTTTCTTGATTCTTGCCAAATTTCGCTTTGAAATACCAGTGGGAGCCAGTACTCTTGCACACACGCTTTTCAATGGAATTGGTATTCCATTTACAACCTCTTCTGACATGAATTTCCATATATTGTATGCTATTTTATGTCTTTGACTATGAACTACTCTATGATTTCACACCTTAGACAATGCCATAATGAGGGAGCTCAGAAGGATAATGTTTTCAGTATTAGCATAGCGGTAGTAGCAGAACGATCTGAACACTCGGAATGCTAGTAACCAACTGACCCAACACCCCTCCAGTTGAGTGTGAAGGCGAGTCCAAGCAAACGAACTAAAATGCGTCTTTCGCGCTGGTGCCATAACTTCTCGTCCGGGCTCTACATGCTAATTTCCACCATTAACACTATATATAATTAAACACAAATGCTTATAAAAGACAGGAGAATAAATGCTTTTCACATTCTTATCATTGTGTAATGTATATTTACTTTCAGAATGTACATATACTACGCGACCAAGGCGGGACCCGTCGTGGCAGAATGAGGAACTCCGTGCTCGCTGCGTATGTTTACTGCTTGAGTGTCGTCACATCCAATACCTAGTGTTTCAAACTGTTCGCAATGCCGCATGTAGGAAGACGTGTGTTTCGTAGCCAAGCGCGGAGCATTATTTATAATGCCATAAAGTTTTGTGATGAAGAAAAGACAACTGGTTTATTCCTACCTCTATCGAAGACAACAGAGCGTGCTGCAGCTATTGTGAAGTTAAATAAAGAAACAATGGATTAGAAAGGAAAATAAAGAATGCGAGGACAAGGGTGTAGAAATATCGACACCAAACAAAGTTAGATGACCTCCTGCAAATAAGGTTGAATTAGACGACATGGACAAATGTATCATAAGAACAGAAGTTCATAAATATTATAGTCTCTACAAAGAGCTTCAAACATTAGGAAAGTTGCATAAATTTTGTAAGAGAGGTATAGGTTTTAAAGGGTGCAAGGAAACTTTACGAAAACTCATGCTGTCCATGGGTTTTGCATTCAAAAATGTAAAGATAAAAGGACATATCTAATAGAACGCTCTGATATAGTAGCCCGTTATTTACCTGGACGAAACATGGTTCCATACCCATTACACTGTCCACAAATGTTAGCAAGACGTAAACGTGTCAGGAGTTTATACAAATAGCAGTGCAGGTCAACGACTTATAGTAGCCCATGCTGATGATAATGATGGTTTTATACCGGGTGCTTTCCTCATATATGATGTCCGGAGTCCGGTCACTTTAAAATGCTAAGGTAAGAAATGTATATGAAATCAAATATTGTATAAAATACAGTACCTACTTTAATTTACGTTACTTTTGATTCATGTTCCCTCCTTTACGAACACCGATGTTTTGGTGTTTTTTCTGAATAGAATCCTATGTAAGCATAAGATAAAATAAAACTAAACAATGAAGTTGACTATATATATATATATATATATATATATATATATATATATATATACGAACATATAACATATAAAGCGTGTTAATAATAACGAAACAAGAGCGCAGTTCAGCATGTGCTTCATTTTGCATCTGATGCGGACTTTACAGCACGGCCTGCATTGTGAAGCGAATCGCAGCGCCACCAAACAAAACGGTTCCCGCCTTGGTCGCGTAGTATGTGTGTGTTTCCCCATACTACCGTACTCTACTCTAAATAGCAACGTTGTTACTTCAACACAACTCTACCTACCTGCAGCGAGTCAACAACCTATAGTGCATGCACAGTAAACTTATTGTATCGGGTCCAAAGTCTCGAAGCCTGTATGACATTAGCTATACTACTAAAACAAATTTATAATGGCAAATCGTCAAGTGTCGCTTGAATAGCAATAATTGATTACTTTATTTAGGCAAGTTTAATCAAAAGCAGTTACTATTTTATTTTATTTAACGAGTGTTTCATATAATATACAGAAAACAGCTATATCTGTTCATATTTTATCATAATTTATATATGTATTTATTTCTCAATTTAAGTACCAGCCAGTAGTTCACGTACCACTGGTAGTATGCGAAGCATAGGTTGAGAACCAATGATATAGGCTGTAGGAGAGTTCGGAGGCTGTGTGCAGATCTGTAGCTTCGAGGGGGCCTGCCATGCCGTGCCCTGCCATAAAGGAGGAATAATAGATGCCCTGTTGCCAGCTACTCTACTGGTTTTAAAATTAATATAATAAGCTGTATATTTCAGAGAAAATACGTTATTATTGCAATTAGAGTTATCCACAATATTATACACACTACATCATACGCGTAGGTAGTTTTCTTGATATGGAACACCAAAGTTGATGCCTATCGAAACTCACAAACAATGAAACAAAATACCAAATAACTTCTTGTTGCTGTTCTTATCTCAACGATTCATCATAGGAAATAAATGCATACTATTGCCTCATTAAATTCTTGTACCACAGATTTTTAAAACAAGTTTTCATGACTGAAATATGATAGGGCCTAGTCTCTAGTCAAACGAAATATCCGTAATGACATAATGTTAATAGTATATAATTATTATAGTTAATAATGTTATGTATGCAATTTTGAATTATAACGTTTCACTGAAACTGAGAGAGGATCTGTGTACGGACAATGACATTATAGTTGATAAATTAGATATATGCTACATGTCATACAAAAGTCACAATATTTTCTGTAGTAATACAAAATCCCGGTGATTTATAATATAGGCCTACTAGTGACGGCTATGTACTCCAGAGAACAAGTTTACGTACTTTAATAAAAAACATATACACGACTTACCAAATAAATATTACTTGCCTGGAATATTAAAAACGTTCACCGTAAATTTTATGTCCAGGTTACTACTAAATTTTTTTAGGCTCCCAAAGATGAGAACCACGTTTCCTGGTGACAGTAATGAAACAAAGCCCCACATTACTTCATTTTCAATTGTTTTGATAAAATCATAGCTCGTTAAACCGAATAGTTACATCTTGCAGGCGGTGATAAAATGATTTCTGTAACTTTTAAAGTTTTACTTTTGCGTAATTATTACGCATGTTAAGCGAAATGAAGAGAGTGAAATTCGAGAGGTTGAATTAAATGAATCCACAAGGCTGAGAAGCGTATATTAAAAGTGAAATGATAAGTCTGACGATAAATTATTTACACATAGCGTAAGACGTGTAAAGAAAATGGCATTTCAGAAGGTAAAGTAGGCTAAGATTTTATTTTCTGATGGAAATAAGTGTTATATTCCTTCTCAATTTGACAAGGAAACTGTGTATTTTCTCAAACGCTGACCGTTAAAATTATTTTGTCTCTCATGATACGATAATAACAATAATAATAACAATAATAATAATAATAATAATAATAATAATAATAATAATAACTTACTGGCTTTTAAGGAACCCGGAGGTTCATTGCCGCCCTCACATAAACCAGCCATCGGTCCCTATCCTGAGCAAGATCAATCCAGTCTCTATCATCATATCCCACCTCCCTCAAATTATTTTAATATTATCTTTCCACCTACGTCTCGGCCTCCCCAAAGGTCTTTTTCCCTCCGGCCTCCCAACTAACACTCTATATGCATGTCTGGATTCGCCCATACATGCCACATGCCCTGCCCATCTCAAACATCTGGATTTAATGTTCCTAATTATATGTCTAGGGCAGAAAGGGGCAACTGGTACAATAAACATAACCTATAATTTCAACATATCTAAACATCCGTGCGGTGCAATTGAAAATTATTGAATCGTGCATAAATGAATGTACAAGAATTTCGCAATATTTAATCGAAATAAAAGCAGGTATTACACATACGAACAACGTAATTTTCACACCAAAAATAATATTAAACCTTAACTCGCAAGTGAATTCTGGCTGCAGTGTCTCATAATCATTATTTTAAATTTTATGAATGCAATTACACTACATTTTAGAGAAATATGCATTCAAACTAATTTATGTGGTTGAAACGTCACCCTTCGTGATCGGGTTAAGCGAGTCACATGGTCTGTCTTACGGCCTGTATTAGACCACGATGGCAGCGGCACAGTCCATTGTTCCTAGTACTCACAGCGCTCCAAGCGGCTAGCAACTATCGCGAGAAATGCAAAAAATCATCCCAAGCTTCGTGCATGTATATACTACACTGTGATATAGTTTAAAAGTGATG
This sequence comes from Periplaneta americana, assembly GCF_040183065.1. Taxonomy (NCBI): domain Eukaryota; kingdom Metazoa; phylum Arthropoda; class Insecta; order Blattodea; family Blattidae; genus Periplaneta; species Periplaneta americana. The sequence continues at coordinate 185,736,402 of NC_091118.1, forward strand.
GGGTTCCTTGCTCGCAGTCTAGATGCACAGCGAACCTTGGCGTAGTCAGTCAGTTTGGGTTGAGAATGCGCCTAAAGGGTTAGCGGTTAGCACAATAAATCTGCGTGCTGTTTAGCTAACTTGTCGCTGCGCCAGCTATTGAAGCATGTATGTAATCTGTGACGTTGAACGAGAGCGATCCTTGTGAGCAATATTCATATTACTCGAGTAAACAGTAGAACATCAATTTCTAAATTCCAAAGGGAATAAGAAAGAGGGGAGTTCAGTATCGTGGCTCGCATGTTGAAAATGAAATAGAATGTTATTGAAAACGTTTGGAATGCGTATGTTACGATATTAAAGGTGATCGTAATAGAAGCGTTGCAACTTATTGAGATAAAAATGGTGTCGAACACGCAGAGCGTGAAATCAAAAGGTCCGGCTCCTACTGTTGATCAGATTAATGCCGACAGAATCACTCAGGTAAATACAACTTTCAAGAATGTTTGACACAAACTACATTTCGCACATGAATTAAAACTTAATTAATTAATTTGTAACTTATATACTTTCAGCTTGCAAATCAATATTGGGCGCCCTACACAGTGGAAAACCATCTACCGTTTGATGACAAGGTGGTCGAAGACATTTACATAAAGGAAATATATGGCACGAAGTAAGTTCATTAAGATTTCACTTGCCTTTATAACGATTTTTATGGATTTCACAGCCGAGAAACATGCCATATGTCCAAATAATTTTAACAAAAATCTTCAACATGTCTAACCTAACCTCACCTAATCGGAGAGTAGTGTTGTATTGGAAGATTTGACGTCACACATATGGCTTCTTGAAATATCGGAGATATAGCAGTGGATAATTGCAGTATTAAATGAACAGTATAGCCTGATTTTTAACAGTTATGGCGTTACTGTGTATAAATAATATTAGTACTCACGTATTGTAGTCAAGAAGGTTCAGATCACGGATTTTGTGGATCGTTGGAACATACAACGGTGTATTCTTTTGGTTTGAAGCCTGTTATCACATAGTAACCTGGATATGTGTCAGTTGTGTCCTTAGGAAATGTAGACGACGTTAATTAATGTTCCATCAATCAGAAATACGCTGAGTTAGACTTCGTCTAACATTCAATTTAGTAGTCGGAAACCACTATTATTTGTAATGGAGGGTTCTTATTTCTAGTTTTAATTAGCCACTTCACGGTTTCAACAGTACTACACTTCTGTCTTGAAGGCAATAATTTACTTTTAATGCAAAATTCGAAACTCCGATCCTGCGTAATAACGTTTTCGTATTGGTCAAACAGCTTACATTCCATTTCACAGACTGTGGGAAGATTCGAGGATACAAATCATTACCAGACTGAAATACTGATACCGCCACCTATTGCATAATTTGGATACTTCAATAACATATTATAGCGGCATCTATTAGCATTATCTTTTAAATTACGTCTAAATACAACATCTATCTTCTAAACTTGATCTGATAGCTCAGATAATAATGACAGTACACAGCAATATAAAAGCAGGAACAACTCGGATCAAATCCACATAAATTTCTAATTAAAAATTTAATTAAATTCAAAATGAAAATGTAGTGTTAGAATATAATTATATAGGCTTATATAAATAAGAGAGAAAAAGTACGTTAAAACTTACTAACTCCTTTCGTTATTCGTTAAGTCATCCATGATATAAGAACATCCCTGCCTAAAAATGTCAGAGACGCTTTCTGGTAAAAGTAGGCCTACCACAGAGGGATAAAATATGTGACATTCACTTGTGCCATTCTTAATTCTCCAGAACACGAAAGGAGTCACGTCTCCTTTCTTCCCTACTAATTACCAACACAATATAACACGCGCGAGATTCAAGACGCAATTTTGGGAAAACGGACCATTTCCCTAGTAATCGTCCTGGATCTCTCGCGTGTTATATTATGTTTGTAATTAGTAAGGAAGAAGGGAGATGTGGCTTCTTTGAGCTGCAGCCCATAAGCGCAGATACAGCTTTAATGAGAGCTCAAAAGCGCAAACATTTTAGGTGTATTACAGAACCCATAAACGCGAATAGATTAAGTTGTAAGAAAAACAAGGTACTCACCTCTCTGTGAAATGTGGCAACATCTACATCTTACTGGGTTGAAACTTTAGGTCCTCCATTTTTAGGATTTTCCACCTCGCTCAGTGGTAGAAATGACAACCCAAAAGCATTTTTAGCCCCATCCCAACCTTAGAGTTATGGTCTTTGTAAAGTGTTTTTAAACCACAATTAGAAATCTATCTATACCAGGATTGCCATAAGTGAAAACCACAAACGTTTATCATTGTACTAGGAAATAATTTTTTTAACTGAGATATGCGCAGATCTTTCAAATTCTACGGAGTGATCTATGACATTCTCTACAGCACTCGGCAGTAAGTGGACCCAGCGTCAGCGCTTGTCATTCCTGGTGAACTGGGTCTGCTACAGTCGCATGCTACACTCTTTCTCTCTCTCTTTCCCTGCCTTCAAGGAAACATCACATGGTCACATTGCTACTGATAACTGCTGTTCAATTTCCTATGAGCTCTGTTGACCTTTGTATTGATGTACGTACATCTTAGTTGAAGATTGAAGATTGTGGCTTAATATGGCACCACAAAAGTTTACATTACAACAAAGGATTTATCTTGTCGAGTATTACTTGATAACGAAGAATTGTGGAACAGTGCGACGACGTTTTGCAACGCAATTTCCTGGTGTTCCCATTCCACATAGGACGACTATATTAAACCTCTTAAAAAAGTTTAGAGAAACAGGGTCAGTTCTGAATAAATGTGGAAAGAGAAACTTAAGTATATTTACTGAGGAAAAACTCGATGAGATACAAGAAAACTTAGAACATTCTCTTCGAAAATCTCTCTACTATCTCTCACAAGAAATGGGTGTTTCGAAAACCACAGCATTTAGAGCCAATAAAATTCTTAAATTTACGCCCTACAGAGTTCTTTGACTTATCCTTTATTTATATGAATTTTCCTGAGATTTTGTACGAGATGGGCACATGTTTTTGGATAAAAAAAATTGCCTAGAAAGTATGATTTCTAGTAGATGATGTTTAAAATATGAAGATTTACAGAGTATAAAGATAGTTTTATGTGCTGTAGGCGAAAAATAGGAAAAAAGTGACTATGGAATATAACCTGTATGTCACAAATCCCCTCATCTAATCCACTTTTACACAGTTCTCGGCCTCTTGTCACTTCATCTAACTCACTTGTGACAGTCCACTCACTTAGTTATCCCCCTCATCTAACCCACTCTAACTTTGTGACAGATCTCGGCCTTCTGTAAGCTTGCCATAAATGTCTCAGGAAAATACGGAAATTTACACTATCGATGTTTTTCTAAGGAAAATGAAGTTAGAAGTTACTGAAAAATGTATTAAGTACGATTGAAACAAGGGAATTAACAAAAGAACACTATTGCCAATTGCCATATTCCTTTAAAGAGTGTTTATTCCTCTAAATTTATTTATGTCACTTCACAGCGTAGGTGCCGACTTCTGAGGGCAAGGCACTTCCTGCCCTCTCATCTTAGAGAGCCAGTGACTTCGGCCCCCCCCCTACTAAAATTACTAGGGAACCTGCTCCCTCTCCCCCAAATAATTCGAAGAATTCGTGTTAAAAATAATTAATGTTTGAAAGATAAATTAGGATATAAGTTAAAAATGGTTATTTCAAATCCGTAGAGAGAGCCAGCTGTCCCAATAAACATGTTAGTGACGCAATTCACAATGCATCCTCCCTTTTTGTCTCTTATGTTTGAAATCAGTGAATCATATGATGCAACGGTGACACTCCACTTCTTTGTCTATGGTAGCTTACACTTTTTTTTTCAGTTCAGTATTACCAAACGGAAATGATCATGTACATTTTTCAAATATTAGGCAACAAATTATTTATTATTATTATTGATGTTCAACATTTTTTCATAAAGAGTTAAATTTGGTTCGAAATTTAAGAATAATGGTTATCAACATTCCGGTCAGTTATCATTTTTGTGATGATTGTCGTTGTGGGTGTGTGCTTGTTTAGTGATTAGCAATTGCGATGTAACTTGATAATGGATCAATTTTGAATAAAGAAAACTGTCCAAAATAAAACTGCAATAAACGAGAATAGAATGACGAATTGGACTGTAGTAGTGGTAGTGAAATTAATAGCTCATGTTCATCTCTGCAAGGATCAACGAAGGGTGAGCAAAGCAGTGAAAGGGGCAAAAGTAATGTATAAGGACTGTAATGTTAAACAATCTTGGGTTAAACAATTTCCATTGGTACTATATGAAAAATCAAATATTATTTTATAAAAAATAGCTACTTAAGGAAATTTTTGAGAAACAGCAATAAAAAGTTCTCTCAAACTTTTATGCAGAGTCCTGTCCCACCAATATTTCAAAGAAATCAGCGCCTATGCTTGACACTACTTTGCTCTTATCTTATCGTCTGACAATACCCTTCATATATGTTGCTGTTGTTGTTGTCTCGTGCCTTGCATCTGGCAATGAAGCCATTAGCAGTCGTGCTTTCCAATACTTTTGAACTGTAGTTTCTTCTGATCTTAATGCTTCACAGGTCTTCAAGTGGTCTTCATTCATTTCTGCCGGATCGTTACACAGGACACATATTGGTGAAGCTGAGATACCTATTCTGTAGAGATGACTTGCTAGACAGTCATGATTTGTCAATAGTCTGAAGGCTGCAACTGCTGTTTTCCTTGATCTCTGGGGGATTATATCTGGGTTGGAAAGTAGTGTAATCCGTTTTTTGTCTTTAGCATTTGATTCTATTTCTTGTAGGTATGAATGAGAAAATTTTGTAGTGATCAAGCGTTTTATTGAGGAATATGAGAAATTAAATTTAGACTTTTGTTTTATTGTTGTGCCTTTCTTTGCGAGTGTGTCTGCGGTTTCATTCCCCATGACTCCACAGTGTGCTGGAATCCATTGGAGACGGACAATCTTATTAACTTTTTGGAGTTGTGTTAACATTTTGTAGCATTCTCTTATTTTTGTTGACTTCTTTGTAGCATTTGAACATATTCCCTGAATTGCAGCTTTAGAATCCAAAAGAATTACTGTCTTGTTATATTTATTTAAGGGAAGATTTAATAATTTTCGGAGAGCAATGTGTATAGCCTCTATTTCACCATCATAATTTGTTGTGTCTCTGCCAACAGAATGATAAAAGGAAAAATGTGTACATGTATACCCTTCATATATTGTTCATTAATTTTTGCTGATTTCAAAATGAAATATGTCCAAACATTTATAAAAATTAAAACAAAAATGTCAACACTAATTTTTTCAGTAAACATCAAAGAAATTATTTATTTTTTCATTATGAAATAAAGTTTGATTAAAATACGGGACTTTGGAGAGTCCCAACAAAAATTACGGGAATGCTGTGCATCTAGACCAAAAAGGGAACTATCCCATTTTTTTACGGGACATATGGTAAGCTTAGCCTTTTGTTACTTAGCTATCAGCAGCATATGTGCCCACATCGTGCAGAATACCCCATCCTTCCAATATAATAAAACCCTGGAATTATTATATCCTCAGAAATCATTCTATTGAGGATTCATATTTGTTCTTCTCTGTTTACAGTTTTGCAATCCGTCGGATCATGATGTTGGAGTTCAGTCAGTATTTGGAGAATTATTTGTGGCCGAATTATGTGACTTCAAAGTCTTCTCACGCACACATGATGTCTATTGTTGTCATGGTCAATGAAAAGTTCAGAGAGAGAGTTCCAGCATGGCAGGTGAGAGTAGAAACAGATTTTATTCATATTCATTACAGTAAATATATAAACTTGGTTTGTAGACCTTAGTGCAATTGAAGTGTATGGGTTGTCCTTTTTCTGGATTTTTTATGTTGATTTGTAGCATTCTTGCACATTTCTTCTGTCATGTGAAGGAGTGCTTAAGGGGAGTAGGTAGTGATGCCTCTGCGATTGAAACAGTCCGATACAAAAGTTTAGTTCAATATTTCTAGGGTTTTAGTGCTCAGAGTGGAATAAAAATTTCCATGCTTATACAACCAATCATTCTGAATTCAGTGGTATAAAAGACAACTAAATAGTTCCGTATTCGAGTGCAAAATAAAGGCCCTAACCGATAACCTCTTTTTCCACTTTGCTAAGTGTACCTCATTCTTCAGGTGCACATTACTTGCTACAATCTTGACTAATATACTTTGTATTTTGTTAAGTTATCAAGTAATGTATATTGTAAATTCTAAAGCAAAATTTAGTTAAATACTTCACCCCTAGTGAAACAGAAAAAATATTGAACGTTGTTCAACAATTTTTGCAATTTTTTTTCAATGCGTATATATTTTTTTCTCGTGTTATGTGTGTCACATTCTTAAACCCGTAGGTCTACTGTGTAGAACACAGCCTGCAGAAAACACTGTAAAAATCTCATGTAAATTGATTCAGTAGTTTCAGAGAAAAATGCACTTGTTTGAAAAATGTAAACTTATGGAAAATTGCATTTAAAAAGGAATGAAGTATGAATTAGATGCACCGCCAAATTTAAAGAGATCATTTAAAGGGCATATCTGAAGAAATACCCCCCCACAAATTTATATTATTTTAAAGAGGAAGTTTTGTACTCTTTTTTTTAACACAAAATAAAAAAATCGAATTTTTGACCTCTAATGACTACCTGGTTCCCTTAAAAAAATGTACGGATATGTTGGGTTCACACTGTCAGTAGCCAAAGACATGTACTTGGGACCTTCTACACGATACATCCTCAGTTCAGAGAAGATGATCAGGAATTTTTAAATTACTTTCGAATGTCTAAAACTTCATTTAAGGGAAGACTCCACTGAAAATCATGAAAATTTTTCCAAATTTTTTTAGCTATTTCACTTATTCAGAATTTATATTTTCATACCCCAAATGGATTCAGCTCAATTCTGATTACAAATACTCGTATGTATACACTTTTTTAAATTAAGGCTGGAAGGGGGCGTGGAATTTAAAGAGCTGTCAAAATTGTTTTTCATCGAAGAATTCTTTTTTAAAATTTCTGATTACAAATCTAGTAACTTTTTGTTGGCTCCCTGAAGTTACTAGATGAATGTAGCAGAGGAGAATATTAATTTACATAAATATTCATTTTATTTTCAAATCTATTTTTCTGTGTTCATTTTTGTTGATTCAACACCAACTTTCTTATGCCAAATATTAATCAATCTGGATGAAATTTTTACTGCAAGTATTTATGAGGTAGCTGCGCAGCATTAAGAAAAATATTAATAAAATAAACTAGCAGCATTTCTCACAAAATAAACATGCAGCTACCTCATAAATACTTGCAGTAAAAATTTCATCCAGATTGATTAATATTTGGCATAAGAAAGTTGGTGTTGAATCAACAAAAATGAACACAAAAAAATAGAGTTGAAAATAAAATGAATATTTATGTAAATTAATATTCTTCTCCGCTACATTCATCTAATAACTTCAGGGAGCCAACAAAAAGTTACTAGATTTGTAATCAGAAATAAAAAAAAAAGAATTCTTTGATGAAAAACAATTTTGACAACTCTTTAAATTCCACGCCCCCTTCCAGCCTTAATTTAAAAATGTAAACATACGAGTATTTGTAATCAGAATTGAGCTAAATCCATTTGGGGTATGAAAATATAAATTCTGAATAAGTGAAATAGCTAAAAACATTTGGAAAAATTTTCATGATTTTCAGTGGAGTCTTCCCTTAATGAATTTCTGTTTATAATAAAGGAATCTATTATTCTTCAAAACATAAGTATGAGGTTGTAGGCCTACACAGTGTTATTTACTTACCTATTACCCGACCATTCTATTTGTGGAATAGCAGTTGCTTGTACTAAATACACAGCGTGTCCTGTTGCATCATCTGTGCAGTATGATCACTCTTTTATTCTAGTGATAGATTATGTATTTCTCTTTCCTGCGAGTAACAACATAAGGTTGCAGCGCCACTGTTTACATTCCACATACAAAATGGTCACCTAGTAATATCATTTTTGTTCTGCATCTATATTCAGGACATTTTCTAATACAGCAAATGCCACCTCTTTCCATGCTCAATTTTTCCTTATTTTCCTTGTATTTGTCTGATGACGTATCCCACAACATTGGTCTTCACTGAATTTCACTTACTAATGTGTCACGTTCGTCTTGTACTTCAACACATACTACAACAATGTAAAAATGTCGTCAGTCGTTTAAGATACGTATTCTTGTAATAAATGTAATTGTGCCGCTAAGAGAACAACTTTGACAGTTCTCTACAGTGTTGCCAACAAGCACCATTCAACACTTTATTCGACTGTTAGCTTAGATTTATGTCTAAAATTTCGACATTTTTCTTGCTGCTACTAACACTACGTATTTATAATAGTCTACTATAAAAGAAACTGATATATATTCAGCTATTAATTTCAACATGCACTTGCGGGAACTGAGCCATAATGTATATAAATTGAAATTAGTTTTATAAATAATTAAAATCTTCAAGAGTCAAAGATAACAACAACACACCATTGGTGGCTTCGTATACTCTCAAAAGTGATGAGCACATGCTCCTATTCTGGGACCACTGAATGGATGCTACAGTAAGTAAATAAAATCCAGGGATGAATATGCAAATCAAGTTGCAGAACTTATTTCCCAGAAATAAAGTACAGAGGTTCGAACTGAGATACTCATGAATGCATTAGCTAGTTTACATCCATATCTGTTGAGCTATTCTGTATCCTACTGAATGAACTACACTATGAGTAGAATCTACGTATTACTCTGTGAAGAGATTTATTAAATCTACATACTTACACTTCAACAAACAAAATTGATAACACAATCTCAAAGGAAAAAATGGAACTCTCTGCATCATAATCCACAGTTAATTCCCGATCTACCACGAAAATCGTCTGTAGCTGCATTTAGATTGGCAACAGGCCATGATTGTTTGGCCAAACACTTGCATAGAATTGGAATATATCAGTCCCCTAACTGCCCATTGTGCAACTCAAACCAAGAAATAGATTCGGAACATTTCAAAATCTGTGCTTCAGTGGCTGGCCATGATAATATCTTTGAAAAATATTGGAGTGCAAGAGGTCAAATGACTTTACTGTCAAACATCTGGCATTAGAAAACAACAACAACACTATGAGTAGTCAAGAAACCTGAGGGCAGCACCATTTTAAAAAGTCACTTATCGGAAAAATTGTAGTCTGCCTGTAAACGAAGTGTGCTGAACTCTGCTCTTCACATTCTGCAATTTAATAAAACTTTAATGAAAGTATTACTTGATTTTCACTTTGAAGTCTAAATGAATAGTATTTTAAATTAATCTAATGTTGCAGACTGATACTAACAGATTCTTACTATAAAATTTCTCTCTGTCTCTAGTGCAAGTGTGCATGTGTACATGGCATACGTACACAGACAGCAGACACACATCAGGAAATATGAAAGATGGCGTCCAATACATTTGGAAATTTCTGTGTTTTCAGCCATTCCGAAAGCTCTCTGAACATTTTCCTGGCTTCTTCCAACAAATGTTGGAGGCTTGCTTGACCAATGGGCCTGCATCCTCTCTTCGTGAGCAGACAGCTCTCCTAGTATTCCTGAACCACTGCTTCAATAGTATGGAGGTAGAACTAATTCGTGATCAAGTCAAACGTCTGGTCTCTCTCTCTATGTGGGTGTCCTTACAACAGGTAAATATGCTACATATTTATATGAAAACCAGCATTGCAGTTCACATAGTGTGAATACTTTGAAGGTTCTTCCAGTACTTTCTCACTATATGATCGTCTTTGGCAGTCAAATGGTTGCTATGCTTACCGCTGGACTTAAACGGCATGGGTTCAATTCAGCCAAAGTCAAGGGACTTTTAGACAGAAAAACACATAACATGAGAACGTTTCAAAATCATTAAATCAAAACCTCCTTTGAACAGTGGTCCAAGAGTTGACACTAGAAACAAGGGATTAAATACAGAACATTATCTGCCAATACGAATCACAAGGCTAAAAAAATAGCATAAAATGCATATTTGAATAGCTTTTTGCTGGAACATGTACTTGATACATCTCTCCATGATCTTTCATCATTAGTTATCCATTAGACCTGTAGGTAAAATATTAACATTCTATTTTCGATTTTGCTCTGTCATACTTGATTTCTATGGACAGAGAAGTTGGGGAATTCTTCACAAGTCATAGACCATAGTGATATAATTAAATTGTGATCGTGAATTACAAGTCTCTCTCGTCTGTAGTGCAGAGTATGAGATATCTATTTTGTCACTGATAGTGAAAAATAGAGAGGCAACTTCAGTATGAGTGGAAATGAATATTTACACTATATTTACTATAGTTATTTATTTATTTCCCCCCGCCCCCTGAGTTTCTCATCCAATTCTTATAGTTTACCTTTTCTTACGGTATTTATTTGTTTTAAAGGTTCGCATGTAAGGTCAACTTCCATCATTTGAAGTCAAACTGTTAGCCCACATAGTAGATTTACTGCTTGTAGAACATGCCTTTGTTCAGGAATAAAAATTGGTAGGCTTAAATGAAAAAAATTATGTTCAAGCCTCTAAGTACTGCCATCCTGATAACAACTGGGAAGAGTGGAAACATAATCAGTTCATAATCTTGCTGGCTTTATTCTTTGCACTCTTTTGATAGTACTCGAACATGGGTGAATGAAACTTCAGCTCTCTTTTGTTATTTTATTTCCAGACAAATTGCATTACAAATTTTTTAAAATGTCTGTTCATTTAATACAGTAGTGTCAGAGTTGTAAGCTCCGAAACCAGTTGTGGTGCTAGAGACGTCCAGTCAGAGCGTGAACTTGCTTATGTCTGTGGAAGCACTGGAGCACGCAACGAGTTATAGTGGAGCGCTCCACTCCGTTTAGGCTGTGTCTGACAACGCTGATTTAATAAATTTTTTCAGGGCCGGAGAGAGCAGGAACTGCGTGCTGTTCCCAAATGGAGAAAATATTGGAAGATGATTCAGCGAAAGGATAACCCAGAAATGAGGGAGAAACTAGACTGGGAACGAAGATTTCTTCAGAGACTGATGGTCAAATTCATGATTCTTTTGGAATCCGTAGCTGGAGAAGGTGATTCTCATTGTGCACATCTTTTTTTCATATTCACGGTTGAAGATAATAGAACAATGGACAAGAGAATCATTAAATTATAATTACTGTTTTCTTTACTTTTACATTAACATTCATTATTACGGGTGACAATTGATAAGTTTCCAATGTTTACATATACATAATCTATTATGGTCATCTGAAGTCGTACGGTTTGAATATACTGTAATACTGGGATTAGCCTCTATCCTCACATGTCCAAGTAAGATCACAGTAATGTGGTGATTGCGTTGTCTAGACCATCAGTCCGTTATGCAGGCAATCTGGCGTTCGAAACCATAGGATGGCAATTGGTGTTCTTCTTGGAGTTCTCCTGTTTTCCCATTTATAGATATTAACATCATTCTAGCCGATCTCAATTCCATTCTCATCTTCATAGCATTTCTGTGATCACTGATTGCATACGTGCAGAAGGGATGGTTTAGGGACATGTGATGTCCATGAAAGCTGAATACACAGCAAACCTTGGTACAGTCCGTGATATGAGTGAGAATGTGTCTAGCCAGGAGTTAGTGTAATATTCATGCATGGTAGATGTAGCAATGCGTTTTCCTATGAGGGAAAAAATTGTTAAAGAAAGAATGCTGGAGACCATCATACACTGTAGGCACCCTACGTCCTTTTACATAGAATAAACTTCATATCAAAGAAAAATAATTTCTCCAGAGAAATTGACTATTGTCTGCAGAATTACCGCATTTTCTCGAATACTCTGCGTCTGTGAATAACTTGACTTTTGATAACAATAAAATTTTAAAACTCACACACAAATTACAAAAATAAAACTTTCGACAAATATATTCACGACTAATTGAAAACAATTAAACGCGCGGGGTGTGTGTGTGTGTTTTTTTTTCCCCCCTACCCCCTTCACTTGCTTGACTTGGGTTCCACATCCTGTGGATAGATGGCAGGACTGTGACCCCTTTTCAAGTTGCACACCCCTTTCTGCAGCCTAAGTTATGCATGATGTATCTGTGAAGAATTACGTCGTGTACCAGAGTGAGTGTTTGTGTAAGTGTAGTGTAGGATGATGATGGCGAGAAAGGGAGACCCAGTGCAGGCACATAGACTGCTTCTGTCAAATAGCATCAAGGGGGCCGTCAGGCTTAACATCCCCCCCGACGGACGAATCACTATTCACAGTGACATATACCTCCTCTTCATATGCATTGCAGAGAGATCTGGAATTTAACCCAGGCATACGGTGCACAATTTAGTGATTATATGTTGTACACCACCATCTCTCCTAGTCTCGAGGTAAAAAATTTTACATGAAAATCTCTGACCCCACTGGGAATCGAACCCAGGCTGAATAGTCTGTAGCCAGATGCACTACCACGGAGCTAACTCGGTGGACTTATTTTATTTTATTTATGATAATTCTCTGTGTACGTTATATTTAACTAGTCGTGTTAAAGTGCACATATTAAGAGGTGTACTATGTACATTTGGAAAGTTATTGAGATATGCAGTAAGTACATTCTTAATCACATTTGACTATCTTCTTGGCACTATTGAAACAAGCAAAATAATACGCATACTCTCGGCTCCACAAGTAAAGAACCCTGGCCTCACACCACTTCTGCACAGATGACAGTGATTGACAGGCCAGTTAGGGGAAGCTGTTGCCACGTTTGCTCTTGGCTGGACTCTTTAAATGTATTTTCTGTTGCAATTGGTTGGATTCTTTCAAAAATGGAAAATTCACAACACAGCATTCTCGGCGGTCTCCTGGCGGTACCTTTGTCCACAGTTTCACTAATTGGGGGAGTGAGTCAGTCAGATTTATGGCTTCCTGAACCCAACCCTGCAACGAAGGTTCTTTACTTGTGAAACCAAGAGTAAATGAAGAGCTGTAAATGCTATATTAATTCAAGCAAAATTGCTTTGTTCTTGAACATTATATAAAATAGGTTTTGGATTGAATGATGCTTACCTACAGCCCTATTCAATCCAAAACCTATTGTACTCTAATATCAATTTTTGTTTACCACCTGTGCTTATCTTAATATTTGGATTTATATGAACGTTTTCGACACTCGGTGTGTGTCATCTTCAGATATGGGGCCTATGTCATTGTGTGTTGTGAAGCCCTAGTTTCTTAATTATGTTGTGGGTTGTTCACTTGTGTATGGCCTTTCATGATTTCTTAGTTTACTATAGGCAGTATGTGGTTGGTTATTGTGATTCTGTTAAGTTCTATCTTTTGAAAAACCCGTTCTTACCAAGAACAGTAAAGTAACCCAATTTTAACGATACAACAGGCCAACACAGCCACCATATATGTGAAAAAGTAATATAGTGTATACAGTGTTTTACAGTGTTTTTATAGTGTATATATTTATTTGTTTTTTATTTGTTTATAATTATGTGTTATAATGTTTTTAACATAATTTTACTGTCCTATACGGGTTTTCCAAAAGATAGAACTTAACAGAATCACAATAACCAACCACATACTGCCTATAGTAAACTAAGAAATCATGAAAGGCCATACACAAATGAACAACCCACAACATAATTAAGAAACTAGGGCTTCACAACACACAAAGACATAGGCCCCATATCTGAAGTTGACACACACCGAGTGTCGAAAACGTTCATATAAATCCAAATATTAAGATAAGCACAGGTGGTAAACAAAAATTGATATTATAATACAGTGAGCTTATCGGCATCTCCAAAATGAAACTATTGTACTCTGCTTATCGGTCAAAACCTCAACAAAATGAAATTATATAAAATGTTGAACTATGGAATCTTCTGAACATCAGTTAGTCCGACAGTGCTGAATTCTGATCTGGAGGTGGAATAATTATGAAAATTCACTGTTCCCAATGATAGGACTATAATGTAGCCTAAAATGAAGTGCCGCAAAGACTTAACAAGCCACACTGTCGTGTTTTTTTGCAGGAGAAGAAGTCAGTAGTGAGGTGATACACTACTGTGAGCGCTTTCTGGAATTAGTCATTGATTTAGAAGCTCTGCTCCCAACGCGGCGTTTCTTCAACACTGTCCTTGATGACTGCCATTTGGTCGTTCGGTGCCATCTTTCTAATCTTCCAGAGAGGGAGGAAGGAAACCTCTTTGCACAGGTAGGAAATGTCTTACATCTTACTTGTTATACAAGATTGTAACATTCATTGTTGTCTGATATGATAAAATGTTTTATTCGAATTGATTTCCACCCTGATCACATACTCATATATAACAGATTGGCCATTCCCATGTTAAAAAAGATAACATGTGGAAGAGAACAACCACAAGGATCGCCACTGTCGATTGGTAATGACTGCTAGATGGAAGTACAGTTGCTCCATGCAATTCAAATGAGAGTTATATTAACACGACTTCTTTTGCAGTCGCTAGATGACAGCATAGTGAAATTGATAAAGGCTGTTGCCTTCAAAGCCTATAAAGCTGATCAATCTGTTATATGTGTGTGATCTGGGATTTCCATCGCATTTTGTGTACGCCACTTGGAAAGTGTATGTAATGTTCCTTATAGATATTGAGATAAATGTTTTTTTTTTGTTCCCGACTGCTGATAACCACAATATGAGATCTGCGAAGAGTGCTGTTTTTATGTTTCCTTCTTCCATTAATTTGCCTGGTAGATCATTGTTCATATTATTAAATAATGTGGTGCTGAATAATATTTGGAATATATCATTCCCCTAACTGCCCATTGTGCAACTCAAACCAAGCAATGGATTCAGAACACCTCAAAATCTGTGCTTCAGTGGCTGGCCATAGTAATATCTTTGAAAAATATTGGAGTGCAAGAGGTCAAATGACTTTATTGTCAGACGCCTGGCATTAAAAAACAACAACATATTTCCCCAGTAGTATATTTTTTGAAGCTGGAAATACTACTACCAAATTTAGAAGTGATTTACATTAATCTCTGAATGACTCATTTCTAAGAGTAATTTATGTCACCAGACCGAATCGTAGGCACCTTTAAACTCCACGAATATGCTACAATCAATTCTGTTGTTTCTTGTCATGAATTCTTGATGTTCTGGCTCAGCATGGCAGTTTGTTGAGTAGTGGACTGATATTTCCAGAAGCCAGCTTGCTCTATTGTAATGAGGCTATTATCTCCAGGTACCGCAATAATCTTGAACCTACCATTCTCTCCATTAGCCTTCCTATTAACACTTCTCAAGGTTATCGGTATATCTGATACATTGAAGTCGATATTATTTGATGACTGGACTGGTCCACAGAAAGATGATTGGTCTAGGCCTAAAAAATACGTTTCAACACTCGTAAACAACAACCACTCACAACCAACAATATTGCACTGAACTGAAGGCATTTATGACTATTAGCCAACATCTCGCATCTCCACTCCATTCACTTTTGTCAGCGGCCACTATTGTTTCTCGCACATTCGACCTCCAGCATAAAGGTATTTTGTGTTGCAGTGGCGGCACGATCTTAAATATTTCTTAATTGTGATAAACAGAAATATCCATGTGGCGATTATGCAGTGAAATTTTAAACTCCTGGTCAGTTTGTCTATAAATAAAGGTGCGACCATTATGGGAGGGCGACGATTACGCGATGAAATACGGTAATTATGATTAGTACAAGGGTCACTCCAAAAGTAATGCACAACATTTATTTAAAAATTACATTTTTATCCTACAGCTTTACTATTTTCACAGAATGTAGATACATTCTTTAGGAACAAAATGTCACTTTTACACATAATCTCCGTCCCTTTCAACTGCCTTACACCACCTTGGAATGAGGGCTTGTATACCTGCAAGGTAAAAATCTGGACCAACATGTCTGGGCCACTCTTTAGCAGCATGCACAAGGGAGTCGTAATCTTCAAACCTCATTCTGCAACGGAATTCCTTCAATTTACCAGAGAGATGGTAATCGCCTGGTGCGAGATTAGGACTGTAAGGTGGATGTTTCAGTGTTCATCCAAGTTTTCTGATCTGGTCTGTGGTCTTGTGACTGATATGTGGCCGTGCATTGTCGTTCAATAGCAGAACATTCAGCTTCTCCCAATGTGGTTGAACATAACTCAGTCGAGCTGGAATTTTCTTGAGAGTTGCCACATAAGCATCAGAATTAATGGTGGCTCCTTGTGACTTGATGTCCAAAAGTAAGAGTCCTTCTGAATCGAAAAACACAGTAACCATAACTTTTCCTGCCGAAGGCACAGTTTTGAATTTCTTTTTCTTTGGTGAATTTGCATGATGCCACTCCATTGTCTGCTTCTTTGTCTCTGGTTCAAAATGGTGGAGCCACATTTCATCTCTTGTCGCTTATTCTTGCAAGAAAGTCATCTCCACCATTCTCCATTCTAAAAGTTTGCTGCGCTGTTTTTCGGTTTTTTTTTGTGGGCTTGTCAACATCCTCGGAACCCACCTGGCACAAACATTTTTTAACCCCAACTGTTTCAATATTCCGCACACACTTGTTTCTCCTGTTCCAACTTGGAGTGACAATTCTTTCAGTGTTATACGTTTGTCAGCAACAACCATGTTGTTAACACGCAGCACATTGTCAGCACTTCGTACAGTGTAGGTCGGCCGATGCGAGGATTAACTTGAATATTGACCTGCCCTCTTTCACCAGATAATCTGTTTGCTCACCGACTAACTGTATTGCGATTGACAGCTGCAACTCCATACACCTTTTTCAATCTCTCGTGAATATGTTTCCCACTGTCTTGTTCTCACAGCACAGGAACTCGATAGCAGCACATTGCTTCTGACGAATGTCAAGTACAGCAGCTATCTTGAAGGAGTGTTATCATGGTGCCACTCATGGGAAGGACTTAAATTTGAATACAAATGGAAAGGATGTATCTATGTCCTCCATAAATTTCAAAGGTGTAGAATAAAAAATAAATTAAAAAAAATGTTGTGCATTACTTTTGGAATGAACCTCGTAAGGAACTCAATGCATTGAGTTGATTCCTAATTTAAATATGGACAAAATGCATATGTGTAATCTAACACAGCATGTTCTTATATGGAATCTACCTTGTAATTATGCACATGTCTCGGTGCTGTAAATCTAAGTGTTATTGTCTAACAAAATACTGGCTGGTTTTCTGGACATACAGTATCGTCTTTTAATTCAACAACGTGGATTGTTACATACTTTTTCTTCAGAAATTCCTTTCCTTAAGAAGACCCCAAGCAGCGCAGAATTCATTATCCTTGATAATAAGCGCTGATGATGATAATTCAGTTTTTACAAGGGTAAGAAACCGTGTAAATTTTCGCATACTAGTGTAGGTACATGCTGCAAATTCACAACATACGAATTCTGGCTTTACTTTCCTTTCAAAGGAAGCCAGATTAAGAATTTTTATCACTTTTAAGAACCCCTTGCTCTTGAATATTTGTCATCTTTAAAAACATATTGCTCTTGTTTGGGTTTAAACTTCCGAATCAAGTTTCAGACACTCCAAAAGAGCAAATTATTTTATTTTTTTCATT
This sequence comes from Periplaneta americana, assembly GCF_040183065.1. Classification (NCBI taxonomy): domain Eukaryota; kingdom Metazoa; phylum Arthropoda; class Insecta; order Blattodea; family Blattidae; genus Periplaneta; species Periplaneta americana. Next base: position 185,754,107 of record NC_091118.1, read on the forward strand.
TGATTTTATGCAACGATTTATAGAAATGGGGTGTCACAGTGTTTTGCTGTCACAACTTCAGAAAAATTGCTGTGACAGATAATAGTGATTTTGCCAGTGTGCTTTTTGAGTTCATGTTTATCACTCTTCTGCAAATTGATGTACGGGTACCATGTCTTATTAATTATCAACAATACTATAGTCCCGTCGCTCTAATTTCTGGCAGCCAATCGCATTGCAGGTCGGGTACATTTAAATGTGTGCGTCTTGTGATTCGCTGATGAAGACATTATTCATTTCTTAAGGCTCGATAAATACTTAATATAATCGCCCGCCATTTTGGCTCTTTTGTTGGCATTCGCAGAAAGCACACGAAGACGTTATTTGCCGCTCAATTATTTGCTGAATTACAGTGCGTTTGATTTATTATCATAGAAGCTACGATATGATAATGTTTAACGGTGTGGCAAATAGATTCCTCGTATGGTAGCTCGGCAACGAAAGAACAAAAATGGCGAACGATATTACCTACCTAGACTTTATAGAGCCTTCACTTCCTAAGACGTAAGCAAAGAGGAGGAGTCACACCGGGAATAACAGCGTCACGACTATAATTAGTGGTGCGAGTATAAACAACACGCTCTAAACTGCGTTATTGCAATATGTGCGCACCCACATATATATATATATGACCAAGAATGTTTACAAATGATTGGGTGAATTATTTGTAGAAGAATATAGCAGTGCAATGTAGCTTGAGTATCAGAGAGTTGCCAACAATGTTTTGAATGGGACGAAAATTAATTAGATCCCAGTTATGTTGTCCTTAGTATGAAATCTGGAGCTGTCATACACATATACATTAATCGCCACCGCTATCGGTCTGAGATGGGCGATTTCTTGGAGTTATGATTTTGTAACTATAGTCACTGTCGGCACCAGCAACAAACCTGTTATAGTGACAAAATCACAAGTCTTCAATCACACCCCACCAGTAACAATTTGCGGAAAGTCTTATCATAGAATTGATATTTTTTCTTTCCACCTTCAGGTATAATATTTATTGTCACATTTAGTGAACATGACACCTGAAAAATGAAAATAAAATTTAGAAATAATAAGAACTGAAATGTATATAATATGTAAATTACATGAAGAAAGGAAGTCTGCATCTCCTCTTTAAATAAAACATTGTCAATATTACCTACCTACTGAAAACTCTAATTTTTTTTTTTTTTGCAAGTACACATCACAAAATTTGCATTTCTTTACTGTAAAATGAAGATATAAATACTTACTCTTTTATGCTGTCTAATTGTCCATTGGATTCTTGAACACTATGAGGTGTAAGGAAATGAGATTGATGATGCAGTAGCCTACAGCCTAAACATGAACCAACATTATTTCACACTGTAAAGAGACTTATTCTCCCAACATTAGTATTTCTCAGTTTAAACTATTAGCAAAAACTTCAAAGAATGGAGTGAAACCTTAAAATGTATGTGTAGCCATTACAGAATTCCCCATTACTATCTCATCACCTGCATCACATCGGTATAATACCAAGCCCACTGAAAAGAAACCATCTAATGTCCTGTCTCGTTTTAACAAAAAAGACATTAGTAGATACTGGGAAGCTAGAAGTAGAATTTACGACAACTTTATTATATCCATGCCATTTGAATAAATAAATAAATGTTGTTAAATAGTTGCAAAGTTTTAATAATTCACAGAACACGACACAATTTGAAACACCACTTAATTCTGCACTTAAAACATCGACCACATGCATCTGACTAACATGTATCAAACAGCAGAAATAACTAAAATGCTCTCTCAATTAATATCACTCAATAAAAGAATTGTATTCGAATGGATACTATCCCATTGTGGAATCCTGGGAAACGAGAATCCGGATGCTTTAGCAAAGAAGGGCAGCACTGCTACTTACAGACCTGTTACTAAATCTACATATTACTCTGTGAAAATATTTATTAAATTTATATACTTAGACTTCAACAAACAAAATTTAATAACTCAATCTCAAGGGAAAAAATGGAACTCTCTCCATCACAATTCACAGTTAATTCCCGATTTACCACGAAAATCATCTGTAGCTTCATTTAGATTGGCAACAGGCCATGATTGTTTGGCCAAACACCTGCATAGAATTGGAATATATCAGTCCCCTAACTGCCCATTGTGCAACTCACACCAAGAAATGGATTCGGAACATCTCAAAATCTGTGCTTCAGTGGCTGGGCATGATAATATCTTTGAAAAATATTGGAGTGCAAGAGGTCAAATGACTTTATTGTCAAACGCCTGGCATTAGAAAACAACAACATGCATCTGACTACAATGTTGAACTTCAACAACAGGAAGTGCTCCTCCATTGCTGTAAACATAGCTGGGAGTAATAAAATCGTAATCTACAAGGATTTTGGCAACAACAAATACCAGTTTAATATATTTTTTAAATATTTCAGATTTTAGGCTTTTGTCCCACTTTCACACCCACTGTGCAATAGAGAACATTTCATATTGAGCATTGATTGATTCGGAAGTAGAAATAAAATTGACAGATATGAATTACTTTCAATTTATTTATTCAGTTATTTTCTTGTAAACATATTGATGAGAAAAATTAGATTTCAGCATTTTCAATTAGTGTATCATACAAAAGAACATATGTATAAAATACTTAGTCATTGAAATATAATACATTAAAGATCTATAAAACATTTTACTATATTTATAATACTAACATATAGAGATTCACATGTTCACATATAACCATAATACATTAATCTTTGATGGCAAGAGAAAAGCCACCAAAAACTGAATGAGTCTACTTCATTTTCATCCCTTCATTTAAGTACACAATAATATCACAAGTCAAAGGAAGAAAATCATGCCTGCTACTGAACAAGACTAGGTTAAGCTGCCTAACTAGCTTCATTGTCGATTTATCATTAACTTACTTTGGGAACTATTTCACGAAATAAATAATGAGATTTATTTTCCTTCATTACATTAAAATACTACGAAATTACCGTGATACTGCAAAACTTACCACAAATCATGAATTGAGGTGTTTCTGGAACAAGAACTTAACTACAAAATATTGAATTTGAGATACAGAGCATCAAACATTTTAGATGGTAAACAGCAATGTGCAGAATGACGTTTAAATGTTTCTAGAATGTGCTGTGTTTGTTGGAGGGAAATAATATTTTGTCAAGAGTTATTAAGTGTTCCGTATATATTGGAAACGGAAAAATGATATAATGTCCGTTAAGTTGTTACTCCAGGGAACACCTCATTTAGTCCTGGCATGGTTCGGCCCCATTTAGTAGTTTTCTCAAATATATTCATTTTCGCCTATAACCTTTCGGTTTGTAATCTTTTAGTATTCTGGACATTCTGTTTTTGTTAATTCTCAAAATGCATAGAATCCAATAATTTTTGTACTTTTCAATTTTGTCAATGATTAGCTATACTTTAATTTCTTCTGAATGTAAGCTTTATTTTATAAAATGTAATTCGAACAAAAGATGTTTATGGCTCTATATTGATGATGCCCATATTATTTACTTTAGAATGATTATAACATTATTCAATCAGGTGTCTTGGTGTGAGAGTTTGGGTTGTTGCAATGTGTCATAGATGCAGAAATATGCAATGCTTTGGAGCTGTGTGTCGGTTCCATTATCAGAGAAGAGCGGAGAAAACAGAACCAATCTATTGGATTAATAAGAGCTATTCTCCAGGCCTCATAAGAGATCCATTATCCTTCCTGGCTTCTTTGATGGAGCAAGAATATAGCTGTGAAACATTTTATGCTCCTGCATATAGGACATGATACCAAAACCCAAAAATTTACACCATATTAAACATCATGAAAATCTCAAATTGTAGTGCAGGTAATAATGAAAATACAAGTCATCAGAAAGTACCCAAAGCCCACTTCAGAACAATGCAATATAAATAAGAGCACAAAATATGGAATTCAATGCTGTTATAAAAAAACAGTTTGATTAAACATGTACTGCACTTTTGCTCTAAAGAATAACTGCCAGTACTGAATTTTTATCGCTTTTTGGTAAATGTTTGAATGGGCACCGAAATAGATGTAAAATAAATTCTCTCATTGCATTTAAGTTTCTCTCTCTTGTCATATGAAATCGCCTGAGGTTAGTGTTGCAGTATTATAGTAATTTTTCTTTGTGTTGTGTTGCTGTTATATCTCAAAATCGGGCAGATGTGGGTTTTCAAAGCTTGTTGTAGAATGCCCAAGAGAAATGGATTAATCAAAAAATAAAACATAAATACTTCAGAGAATACTTTACTTAACCTGATACACATAAAAGTTAGGACCTCATCACCTGAGATCTTGGTCATACCTACACACCCATATTTCGAAATTGCCCTAACATATTTTGTAAAAGAAGGACGTGAACTTAATTTGAAACTAATCACTAGAAAGGTAAACATAAAAACAAATATGATGTTTATATTGTTCATAATCTTCAACATAAAGTTAAATAAATAATTTATATACTGTACTTTTTATTCATAGTTATCCATCTACTGGGGTAAATATTTCTATGAGGTAATTTTATATTTCTCCTTAAAATTCTGTGAACACATTGAAGATGGTAACCTTTATTTCATCAGTATCATTTCATTTTGCTCAATGTTCTATAAAAATTCCATGGAACATGTATCTTACTAAAATTATACAGTATTTTATTTTTAAGTACACAGAAGGACTAGTGAAAATAATCTAATATCAGATAAACTTTCACTAGAAGTCTTCACAAGAGAGTGAAAGAGGGAAGTCTTACCATAAATATTCCGAAGTGAAAGAGAATAAAATTTATTCTACACTATACTAAGTAGTCAATTCACATAGTTTGTTGGCACTTATCTGCAAGCATGAGAAATTTTATGTCTCTAATGTAACCTACTTAATAGTACTTATGTTATTTTAAAAGGACATATTCTTTTTTTCTTGTTTTTTATACCAAAATTAGTGGAATTAATGTAAAAAACTGGATGTCTTAATCTTTCATATTAAAAGTATGAAAACTGTATAATGCGTTATCAAGCAATGATTAGAGATTTATATAAAGTTAGACTGTTGCAGTGTTTTGACAACTAAACATCGATGTTACATAATATTAAAACGATTGTATGAAAGTCTCTACTTACAATTAAATTAAATTAAGTTAGATTGTTGCAGTGTTAATTAAATACCAATGTTACAAAATATTAAAATTATTTTATGAAAGTCTCTACTTTAAATTAAATCAATCACAAAAACTAGTTCATTAAGTTATTTCTAATCAGGAACAAGAATATACTAACAACACTTCTTTTTATAAATGATTCTTAACTGTAAAATAGCTGAACATTAAATAGGATTGGGACTTAATGACCTCTGTGCATTTACAGATATTAAAGGCCACTGGCATCTCTGATCAGAGTTCACCTCTTTCAAATTATTTTACATAAAATAAATGTGAGGTAACTAATATAAACTATTGCATAAATTATCTTTTCCATATTTTAATACTGTACCATTTTCTAAGACTATCACTCAAACTTTAAAAATAATACGTATAATGTTAAATTATTTGCAGTAAATTGCACCAATATCACTTGAAGTAACTATGTGGCAAAATTCCTTTCACTTGTTCCATGTCAATCATTTTTTTTCTGTTAACCAGCACAATATATACTAAAGGGCTGGAAGATGATAAATGCATGGTTACTGTTGCTGTATTTGACGTGCTATAAAGACTCACTCATTTATTACAAAACAATTTCAGTTTTTCTGACACAAAGTGTGATATTGTCTTTTACGAACTTATTTGTACATACTGATTATGGTACTATGGTTGTAAAAATATATAACAATATTCTTGTTTTCAATTATTAATATATCCCAATTAATAATTTACATGGACTTTTGTTTTTGTTCCATTCAGTGCACATTTGTCAGAATGAAATTGTAAATAAATTACGTAGTACTCCAACTATAATCTTTTCGCTGTAAGAAAAATCCTAATGTAAACATTATCACGTGACTGAAGTGAGGCTTCATTGGCTGCAGTGTGGCGTCATAGATTCTCAGTACATGTTCCCGCCTACTGTTGTACATTCTGTTTCATGTTAAACATTTCCCGTTACTCGTCAAGTAGACCTAACCTCACTACTATGCATTAGTTTGCTTAGGAAACTTTTGCTTTATAATTACTGTAATTAAATTATTTTAAACTTACATTTGTAAGGTCAATCGCTGCCAGACAAAGGATTATTCCTTCCAGGATGCAGAAGCCATACTACAGTACCACGTGCTTAAGTGAACAACTACGAGCTCAAGTGATACCAGCTTGTTACAAGAACAGACTACCTCGGTAGTACTCTTGGTATTCATCCGCGTTCGTAGTAAATAACAAAATATAAAAGTAGCTTTTCTTTTACATATAAATGAAGTTATATGTTTCATCGTATTTAACAACTAGAATGCAATTTTTTATTTTCAAATAATACAAGATTATGGTTTCCAAATGCGGAACTATATTTTCCTGCGTCGTGTGAATGTTTTGTCTGGGAGCCAATCACGGGTATGGCAGCCACGTGCTTGTGTTTACATTAGGATTTTTCTTACAGCGAAAACAGTATACTATCTGGTATCCCATTGCAGCTTGATAGGAGAAGAGGGAGAGAATTGCGAGAGTTGTGATTTTTCACTCTGTTGTAGACGTAAAAACATCCGATGTTTCTAAGCTACAATATCAACTTCAAGGAAAGGGATCTTATCTGTTGGATCCATTATCAAGAACTAACCCAGTGAATAAATTCTCTTCTCCCTGTTGATGGTAGAGTCAATAGCTCTGAAATTCTTAAGGTTTCTGCATCTGTGACATGGTATGTTTCCAATTATGGGTATAAGGTGGAACGAGCCCACAAACATGTAAGGCATGTAATATAGGCACTACCTACAAATTTTCATGTGGACGAGAATTGGCAAACAAATTTTACTTGGAGTCCTTCATCAGGGGCAGGATACTTCTTATGAGCCATAAGACTCTAGCTTTACTGCCTTTTTGAAGAAAGCCATTCTAATAATTTTTACCCATTGTCCTCAGTTTGAACCCTGGATCCAGTGACAAACATTGTAACCATTAGACTATCGAGGACATGGTGCAAGCCACCTATGTAGCTCCCTCGGCTAAGGCGCTTGCTTGCTGATTCAGAGTTGCATTTGGACGCGGGTTCGATTCCCACTTGAGTTTTTCCGAGATTTTCCCAACCATAAGACAAATGTCGAGTAATCTATGGTGAATCCTTGGCCTCATCTCGCTATCACCAATCCCATCGACACTAAATAACCTCGTAGTTGATACAGCGTCGTTAAATAACCAAGTAAAAAAAAACATGGTGCAAAAACCCAGAATTAGAGTGTAAGTCATAAATAATACTAAAACGCTTCAATAACAACACATAAAAATCACTAAAAGTATGTACTTGGAAACGCAACTACAGATGATTGATATATTCAAGCTAGATCATAAGTAATAAAAAGAGTTAATGTTAATATTCAGATATATCATTAATAACATAAAAGTGAGGTCGATAGATATAAGAATGAGCTGTTCTGGAATGAATAAATAAAGTTTTTGTTAAAATCTGGTTATGTCATTTGAACGATATTAATGTAATATGTTGGCAATCATGGGCCCTGTTTCGGATTACATGAGTATATCAATATTGCTAATATAAAGCAGGAAGACTTTTAATTATCACTGTTTTATACTTCAAATTATTCCGACTTAATGGAAAATTGAAATTCAGATCTATAATTAATGTGCAGGCTAGATAATGAATGCTATGAAACTAATCTTTCATTTTCATTTATACATTCATTAGAGTATATGACAGACCATTTATACATAGATTTTACAGTTACAATGAAAGCTGGCAAACAAAGGCAATCTCCAAGTACTTCAACTTCATTCGATCATTGCTCCATTATCTTGTATCTTCTTATTGTCTTATACATTTGGAGTTCAAAAGGAAGCATTAAATAAATAATTATAATTACCGCTAACACACATTTGCTGAAATTTGTTGCCTTTTGATAGGGTAAACCAAAATTCATCATACCACTATGCAGAAATTAATCTATCGGTGAGTATACCAACACAAATATACAGCTACCTTTGTTTACTAGTTGTGCAGAATGAAAAAAGAATTGTACATGAATCTGCTGCTAGAAAAATTGCCGCATGGTGGTCTAACGAAGTTTTATTGACTCTCACACCTGTGTGAACAAGCTTTGTTTACCAGACATATCTTTCCAACCCTGGTGCTAAGGTCCAGAAAGCATGTTTCAATGTCATGCACACAGATATGCTATTTTTACTTTTGCTAACTATGCATAGACAGATGGGACAATAATTTGCAAATAGTAAACTGTATGCCGTAAGGACGGAATAGACAGGCCTGATGGATGAAATATGCTGCTAGCAGTACTGTTTCAGTATATCTAACTTGTCAGTGGATAATACTGTGTATGATAAAAAGAATCACATTAGTGAACAGCTTATAATTTAATTAGGAAATATTGTTTAAGAAAATAATGTGCAGAATTCGTTTCAATAATTTAAAATTGAACTGACATTATTATGATGTACTGAAGTAACTTACTTATGATATTTCCGTGCAGGAATTCTGCGTTATCATATGATGAAGGATGGATAGAACAGAGAAAAATTCTCTCCAGCACTGGGACCCGAACCCAGGTTTTCAGCTCTACCCAGATTCGGGTCCCAATGTCAGAGAGAATTTTTCTCTGTTCTATCCATTCTTCTTCTAATTTAATAATTGGCTGTATTGATTGAAGACATTTCCTCACCCCATTCCACTGTGTCCACGGACTCAGCTTCTTGACAGCAACAGCAATATTGCTTCAACAGAAACATGACCCGTCTCTGTCCCAAAATGCAGATATACAGAATGAGAATTGCCACAAAAGCATTGACTACAATGTGAATGTAAAGAATTAGAGGATAATGCAGCCAGGACAGCAGCAGCAACAACCATGAGATGACCATCGTGAGGAAAAGCTTCACAAACAGCTCAAAACTGTAAACACAGAAAATGCGTAATTATATTATTTATGGTAGAAGGAAAGATATTACATTTTCTGACAATCTTTAAAAACAGCTGTACTGAAACAATGCTGTACTATATTAGAAAGCTAAATATGAGAATAATGTTAATAAAATTATTTAAACCCAAGTTATAGCGACAATTTGTTCTGAAAATAAAACTAGCCATTTCGTTTATGCTATAACTTGGAAAAATATTATATACTGTATTACAATAAATATCATCCCTTAATACCATAACATTAATTTAATAAAAATTTATCAAATACATCACATTTTTTTATCAGCTGGAAATTCAATAGGCATCATGTTTTTTTTTACTGATTTCGAAATTAAAAGCTGACAGGTGTTTCTATGTCTAGGTCATTAGGACAGTAGGCCTACAATATGAAACACTTGGTATGTGACTGAATTCTTGAGATTGTATGAATATTTTGAATTCTGAATTTAGGGGAGGAGGGGCACTATGGGCCAGCACTGTGACCTGTTACGGTCTATTGCGCTAACCTGCAAGCTAGGCACATTCCCAAACCCTCACTGGCTGACTAAACTAAGGTTCGCTGCATACCCAGATGTCGAGCAGGCAACCCCCCTCGTCCCTAGATCAGCCCCCTCCGTGCGTTGCCAACCAGCGAATGGGGAATGCTATGGAATGATGACGAAATGGAAAAATGGTGACAGAATGATATAAATGCCTAATATGGGGAAAAACGGAGAATCCCCAGAAAAACCCCAACTGCGACCTTGTCCACTACAAGTGTCACTATGGATTTTTCAATGAAAACGTATACCTGAAAGTCAGATTTGCATAATGTATACGTCACTGTAGGTACATTAACAGAAAACCACAATTCAAGTCACACAAAGTTTGTGTGCACTCAAAGTTGGGTTTCTGGCATCTTGTCAGCCCACTTGAGATGTGTGGATATAAAGGGAAAAGTTGAGACAGTGTCGGGTGTAGTTCCTGGGTAGCTCAGTCGGCAGAGCATTAGTGCGCTAAGCCAAAGCTCCTGGGATGATACCTGACCCAGGAATAATTCTTCCCTTTAAATTATTCAGATCTTGCTGTGTTCACAGAAACATTGCTATGACTTTGTGTCTGCTCTCCACACGCAACAAATTTGTCACCCCATTCCTAGTTCCCCTCCCCCTCTCCCTCCTCTTCAAAAAGGCTAAGCTGAAATATTCCTGCTCCTGCTGCAAGCTGTGAATCAGATAGATTAGAGGGTGTTACATCACGTTTGTCCCCTGAATCCTCGTCTGTTACGTCTCCAGTGGCATTTGTAGGTGACATTATAGCAATATGTCTGTATTTTTATTTTATTGGGTTATTTTACGACGCTGTATCAACATCTAGGTTATTTAGCGTCTGAATGAAATGAAGGTGATAATGCCAGTGAAATGAGTCCGGGGTCCAGCACCGAAAGTTATCCAGCATTTGCTCGTATTGAGTTGAGGGAAAACCCCGGAAAAAACCTCAACCAGGTAACTTGCCCCGACCGGGATTCGAACCCGGGCCACCTGATTTCGCGGCCAGACGCGCTGACCGTTACTCCACAGGTGTGGACAATATGTGTCTGTATTTCAGATGAAATTTCGCTCATAGCATAATGTAGATAGCACTTCATGCAGGGAAAATCCACTAAAATTTGGAAAAGAGAGACAATTTGAAAATTTATGGGGATATTCCTACTGTCCTTTTAAAAGTACACATCAGTTTTCGTCATTGTAATGTCGCAATGAATAGATATCTCAAACGTATTGTTGTTTCACGTAATATTTATGTTTATTAGGAGTCATTTGATCTATAAATAATTTCGAATTGTAACAATATTTAACTTTCATATCTGATTTGCGTTTCGAATGCCATAGCTGAAATAAACTAGTCTCACGTCCATATCTCAAAATCAACAAAGACCAGAACTCACATTACCAGTATTACCACACCTAGCAAGCCTCCATTTAAGATCAGTAATAGTGACACCTGTGAAAAAGCAAATGTGTTAACTGTAGAGAGTAATTTGAAACATTGACCACTGTCCTCTTAAAAGGACAATAGGCATATGTGGGTTAATATCTAAATGTGATTTCATTCCGAAAGTATGCACAAGAAATGAGTTAAAAAAACAGAACAAAACAAATTTTTATTTGGGGGAAATAGAAAAAGAATACAGAAAATAGTGATTCACTCACTATATAATCTCAGTAAATTTTTATATCCCACTAAATTTTTATCATTTGATGGGGACTTAGATTAACATTTGATACTATTCATTGCATCCACTGATGTTTATTTTCCACTCAAATACCCAGTTAAGTTACATCATTTCAGTTTTAAAATATTCTGTTATATTTTAGTGAATCTTGTTTACTTTGCCCATGCGATGGTAATTTGCTTATAAAAAAACAGAAGTAACATTCCATTTCTTACTATCATTGTTACTGTTTTTGTCTGCCTGGGTAGTGAAGTCGGTATAGTGTTGACCTTCTGTGCTCGAGGTTGCAGGTTCGATCCTGGCCCAGGTCGATGGCATTTAAGCATAGTAGATTTACTGGCATGTAAAAGAACTCCTATGGAACAAAATTTCAGTGCACCAGCAATGCTGATATAACCTCGGCAGTTGCAAGCGTCGTTAAATAAACCGTAATTTAAATTTTATTGTTTTGCTATTTTTGCTTGATGTCTCGTCTTTTATTTGCATAATTTTTAATATATAAACGTTAGGATAATAATTACAAATACAGTATATTTTTACTAATTATTATTAAATAAAATATGAAAAACAAGCAATTAATTAAAATGAAGTTGAAATGTAATCCATCACATTTCAGTTAAGTTTTGGAATGAATTAATTTTGATCCCAACATGTTTCCTGCAGTCCTCGAGGAGAAACTAAATAAAAATTACCGCGATTTCTAGTGAATTCTAGTGTCTGACATATGCCTATCTACTTATGATCTGTGAATGAAAAGTATTAGCCTTTGTGTTAAAAGCCTATGTCAAATTCCAATGTAATAGATCATATCTTTCACGTTTATAGTACAAGCATAATACCACAGGCTATGAACGGGTTCAATCTTGATGGTGACAAGATTTTTCTCACTGCCAAAACTTTCAGAACAGCCCCAAGATTCACTCAAACTCCTGTCAAATGAAGTACCTAGTCCTTCTCGATGATAAAAGGCAGTCGGAATGTGGTGCTGATCATATCACTTCATTCTAGTGCTGAGATCACAAAAGCATGGAGCTCTACTTCCATGCCCCTCCCTTCCTCATGAACTTTCATGTCATCTAAATGGGATAGATAACTTTATCTTTTACTTTTACACCAAAGATATTCTGCCTTTATGTTAACTAAAAATATAAACCATATTACCTGTACTTCATCTTGTGATGGATTCTGCCATACGTGGACATCTGATTGATGACATGTCCTGTTGTTAAATAGAAGAATATGTTTACCACAACCGTGAAGGCTACAGGAGTGAAGAAGACTGCCTTGCCAAGCCAACCTGTTAATAAAACATTAATAATTTTAAATTTCAAATTACTGTGCCATGATTTTGTCAATAAATGAGGATGTACTCAATAATCGAGGAAAACCACAATTAGTTGTAAACATTAACTTCTCAACAAAAATTTTCATAAAGACTGCCATTTTCTTCAAACTCACATTTCGCAGTTAACTCTATTAAATATAGAATATAATCTAAATTTAACAGAAGAAATACTGAAATCAGAAGTAAGCACTGAAATAATGAAACAATTGTCTTTAGAGACAATTAATATTAGGTACCCTCCACAAAACTGGCTTCATTTATACACCGACGGATCCTTGATCTCCAGAGAACAAGGTGCCGGTGCAGGTGTTACGTGCTGTCTCTTCTCACTTTATAGATCTCTTGGATATGGAACAACAAGTTTTGATGGAGAAATCGTTGCAGTAAGTGAAAGTCTCAGGAATCTTCTATTTCATATCAATATATTTAAGAATGCAGTTATATTGTCAAACTCCAAAGCAGCTATTCTATCAATAGTCTCTAAACACACATCTTCATCTCAAACAGCAGAAATAAATAAAATGCTCTCTCAATTAATATCACTCAATAAAAGAATTGTATTCCAATGGATACCATCCCATTGTGGAATCCTGGGAAACGAGAATGCGGATGCTTTAGCAAAGAAGGGCAGCACTGCTACTTACAGACCTGTTACTAAATCTACGTATTACTCTGTGAAGAGATTTATTAAATCTACATACTTAGACTTCAACAAACAAAATTTGATAGCACAATCTCAAGGGAAAAAATGGAACTCTCTGCATCATAACCCACAGATAATTCCCAATTTACCACGAAAATCGTCTGTAGCTGCATTTAGATTGGCAACAGGCCATGATTGTTTGGCCAAACACCTGCATAGAATTGGAATATATCAGTCCCCTAACTGCCCATTGTGCAACTCAAACCAAGAAATGGATTCGGAACACCTCAAAATCTGTGCTTCAGTGGCTGGCCATGATAATATCTTTGAAAAATATTGGAGTGCAAGAGGTCAAATGACTTTATTGTCAAACGCCTAGCATTAGAAAACAACAACAAACAACAACATTTCGCAGTTACAGATTAAATTAAACCTAATGACTGGCGAGGAAGACTACAAGATGATAATGATGGGGACTATAGCTGTGATATTGATGGTTGCTGCCCCTAGACAAAACTGTGAAATTGGAAAGTATCGTAAATTTATACAATATCCTAAAGATATTTTCAGAACTTTTATTAGTACATCAAATTTAAGTGATACTGCTTCACACTACACGTACATCTGTCCAGAGACATTTGTGGCAGCCTCACCATCTGGACTTAACCAGTGACAGAGCCTTGTCAGTTTTCCCGGCACATCTGCCTACATTGAAGTCTTACAATGGCATCAGACCAATGAGGACCCAATACTTGTACGAAAATGATGATGGTGATGAAAAAATAGAATAGTTCATGGAGCTCAACTAGTAGATAGAGATTACAGTTTGGTTCATTGAAGACATAACTGAATACAGTGAAGGAAATGTCTGATATGACAGAGTCTGACCCTTGTACTGAAAGAAACATGATATGAAAAAAATAAAGAATAGAAAAAATATAATACAAATAATGAAACCCAGTTACAATCAAAATTAAAAGTATCTATCCTCAAAATACATAAAATTAAAATGTTACTTTAAATTCTTTAGAATATTGTCTTGTGCTGTCAGCTGGTAGTCCTCAACTCTCTACAGGCTGTTGTGCATATACCTAAATGGAATGTATGAAGGCATGTTCTCTGTGGTATAATGGTAACTTTTCTTCATTCAAACCTAGCCTAGAAGGATAGTGGAAATCCTTAACATTGCCTCTTTTGAAAGTAAAGTAATGCAGAGACTCCCATGGTGTAGATTTACGGCACATAAAAGAACTATGTCCCTGAATGGAAGGACTCCAAAATTTACTGGCCATTTCTTCAATTTTGGTGGTAACAACATAATGGGTGGTCTAAATACAAATGGGTTTCTTCTGCTCTCTGCTTGTAATTAAACAGTACATAAATGAAATAACATGCAAACTTACCTATTGTTTTGTGATGTGGTGGTGAAGGTGCTTCTTTCAAATTAGTCGTATCTAGCATAAAGTGTGCAAAGAGAGCAATGCAAGCCATCGTCAATGTCATACTCCACGCGTAACACGAATAATAACAGTATTTTCGGCCATCAGTTACTCGCAAAAATACATTCCGAGACCTGCAAAAAAATTCTCTGATTAAATAAGCAGCAAATTGTGTCTAGTAAAACTGTCTATGTTAACCATCAGTGATTGTTCAGGCTTGATCTGCTTTAATATACTGTGTTATTTTGTCTTAAAAATACCAATAGTTCGCGATGGTTAAATACTTCAACAAAAAGAATTTTGTATGAAATTAAGTACCTAATATAATATACATATGTTTTCCTATTTTATTTTTTATAATTTTTTTTTTAGTAGGTTCTTTTACGACGTTTAACAACATCTTTGGTTATTTAGCGTCTGAATGAGATGGTGATAATGCCAGTGAAATGAGTCCGGGGTCCAGCACCGAAAGTTACCCAGCATTTATTCATATTGGGTTGAGGGAAAACCCCGGAAAAAACCTCAACCAGGTAACTTGCCCCGACCGGGAATCGAACCCGGGCCACCTGGTTTCGCGGCCAGACGAGCTGACCGTTACTCCACAGGTGTGGACCCTATTATATTAATGCCCACATTTCTTTAAATGCAGCTATTAAGGGAACATTAGAAATATAGATTAACAAAACATGTAATATTACACTATATACCATTATATTATTTCATATTTGTAACAAATTACTTATTAAATCATCCAAAATATAAATAAAATGTTTAAATTATGAAATAAAAAAAAAACTAAATATTTTTATATACCATTTCACACATTTTGAAGTTCTACAGATGACTGCTCAGGAGAGATAGGCTTACCGTCAATGCCAAAAAGTTTGGTAGGGAACACACAGCATATTATGGTAAATAATGAGAGTGACATAATTATGTGCAGGCTGTACACGGATTACTGTTCTCCTTATCTCTCTTCTAAAATTTAAGTTGCACTTGTTAATGTTAGGAGCCAGAGGGATGGCTAGTTTAGACTGTAACAGAGTAAGGGCCAATGAAGGTATGGTGCAACAAGGTAACTGCTATAGTCCCGTCACTCTAATTTCCCCGCAGCCAATCGCGTTGCAGGTCGGCTACATTTAAACGTGTGCGTCTTGTGATTCACTTATGAAGACGTTATTCATTTCTTAAGGCTCGATAAATATTTAATATAATTGCCCGCTATTTTGGCTCTTTTGTTGGCGTTCGCAGAAAGCACACGAAGACGTTATTTGCCGCTCAATTATTTGCTGAATTACTGTGCGTTTGATTTATTATCATAGGAGCTAGACATGATAATGTTTAATGGTGTGGCAAATAGATTCCTCGTATGGTAGCTCGGGAATGAAAGAACAAAAATGGCGAACGATATTACCTACCTAGACTTTATAGAGCCTTCACTTCCTAAGACGTAAGCAAAGAGGCGGAGTCACGGCGGAAATAACAGCTTCGCAACTATAGTTCCTTATCAGTTCCATAGCTGTACTGTTCATTTAAAACATATTGTCTCTTAGTTTTATATGGTCTTCTCTATATATCTACTGTTTCACTTGTGTCTTCTGTGTTGTAAAAATGATTACAATAATGAGTTTGCTGAATTGGATACAGTTGATACCAATGTTTCAGGAATGTTTGTACATATGTAACATGCAAGCTGGCGGAAATTTTAAGCTGCATTCCTTATGCATGGCATTTCTCCAGTTCTATTAGTACAGAATACAGAACAGTGTTTTATGACACCTTGTAGGGCTTCATTCTGTGTTGGATCAAATTGTCACATTCTTCTTCAGTTTCATGCTTTTCACTATTGTTACATCACAGGAATCAGACACTCCACAGATCCCCCAACTTGTGACTTTTATAATAGTGAAGCTATATGGATAAAATGTACTCGTACAAATAATATGGCATAACTTGTAAGCTGTGATCACAATTCAAGTTGCACAGATGAAGTTGTAGAAGAAAGTCCATATATTAAATGGGAATTTGTTGGTTCCAAATTTTTGCATTCAACTTCACAGGTTTTACTGTCTATTAGTGGAATGTTCTTAATGTACCTTCACCTTGTAGGTGTACATTAGTTGCTGGTCTCTAGCTTGCAAAGTACTTTTTTTCTTTACTCGTATTAGGCATTTCTACTTTTCAACAGTTGCCTTTAATGTTTTCTCTTGATAGGAGGGAGTGTACTCAGACAGTTTTGATACTTTTGGAACAGATGCCTGGCCCAGCGAATAGTAGGGATTATAAAGAAAGGACACTCTGCATTGGTACCTTTGATGTAGCTGGACTGATTTCAATGACCTTCAAGCCAGCTAGAGCTTGAGATTCTGCTTTCTCCCTAGAGTTGGTGCATACCAGCTAGCAGCCGACACAGCGGAAATATAACACATATAATTAATACATCTAGGTACATTATGTACTCAAATAAAATAAATTGGATCCATAAAATAATAAATCCGTCATTAACTGTAATGTCTAGACTCTAGAGTTCCTTTATAATGAGAGTTGAGACGTTGACCCCAACAACAATTAAAATATGTAATGATTTGATAGCACTGAAAATGGAAAAACAAAACTCTTATGAGAAGTAAAACCATATACCTATATTATATTATATACAAATATTAAACGAATTTGATACATAATTTTATAACCGGAATGTATTATATTATTTTATAATATAATTTATTATATCTGAAATATAAAAAATTATTATTACAACTAGTTCGTCACTGAGAAATAAGGAAAAGCTGTTAACTTGAATTTATTTGAAGCAAAGCGTTACTGGATTATGCAATAAGGTAGGCGATGTTTGAATCCTGTGTCTCAACTCTATTCTCAATTATTATCTTAACCTATGCTCGATTACACTAACCTCTAACGCTTGAAAGTAGAACTAAACGCTGGCACGCAGAGAAACAAAACACAGGAAAATTCGTTCAGTGTCCATTCTTTATAATCCCTATTCGCTGGCTGGCCTGTCACGAAAGGTGAGAAGTTGACATACGAAATAATAATATTATGAAGGATTGTAGGATTGAAAAGGAAGCAGGTCAAGGTCCTTGTAATTGGTACTATCCCAGGATTCGCCTATATTAATAAAATTCGCATAATTTCCACAAAGACTGTTAATCCTAGTATTCTACACCTGATGTGGCAACATCAATGACACAGTTTGTATTATTAATGACAGCTTACCTGAAAGTTTTCCAGATGTAATATCCCAAGCTATTGAGCCAAAAGAAAGCAGCCATTAGGCTCACATACATCACAATATCTAGAAAAATAAACTCAAATCAGGAAACATGCAACACGCAAATAAAAAAATGCAAACCAATTAAAATTAATCTGCTGTTGGCCAGATATTAACATAATACGTACAAAATTAAAAAGTAAAAATAGAGGTAAAAATGCCATCTTTTATTTGTCAGCTGGTACTTCAGAAATCCATATTATTTCTTTTCTGAGATAACTAACCACGTTATGTGGTTCCATCTATTAAGGTGGATATAGATTACGCGATGTTTCGCGGGTTTAAATCCGGTATAAAAGGATCGAAGGATGTATATTTATTGTAATTAGATGCTGAGAAATATGTTTCTCAAAAATCGCGAAATATTCCATTCCCTAAAGTTATCACATGCAGAGACGTGACTGCAATGAGGGATTTTGCTCTTATAAACCACCTACCAATCACAAACTTCAAGCACGAATTGGCACAAATCAGTTTTGGTTATATGAGCTATTATTTTAATCCTGAACAGATAATAGTAGCAAAATCAGCTTCAGTCAATAATCAAAACTTTGTCACCATGTACCTACCAACACTGTATTAAAACTTGAGCTTTGGCATTTCTTCTTTAACTGGAGAAAATAGTCAATATTGTTTACTTACTGGTGGATCACGAATATCTCTTGAGTCGTAAATGGTCCTTGGGCCAAGGTTTCCCTACTTATGGCCAAAGCCAAGAATTGAGATGAAGAGAACAAAGGGAACTCAAAAGTACTTAAAAATGTTCTAAATCTGAGAAAATGCATAATGCAAGAGATGGTTTAAATATTATGTACCTGCCACTAAGAAGCTAACATGGCTACTGAATTCTGTGAAGATCCGAACAGAGTCAGCAGCCTGGCTAGTTATGAGACACAAGGAAATTGACGTGAGGATATTGCCAACCAGATCCCTCAGTTGAGGGATGACGAAATAGACTATGGCAATTATAATATAGCAGACGATGGCCAAGCCATGACAGACTGGATTTACTATGCGACACATTATAAAGTCTGTGTAGTCCCAATTTTCCGCTTCTTTCTCAGGGTCACATACAATGGCCAGCTCCAACTCCTTTCCATCCAGTACTCCCTGCAGGCAGAATATTTCAATTTCAATGATAAATGCTTTCAAAATCATGAGGCTTCATATAAATCGTGAGAGGGCTACATGTTAAATCTGTGAAAGCAGCAGATCTCATTCAGATTACATTAATACTAGTGGCTTGTGCAGCAAATGCTGCAAACTAAGTAAATTAGACGTTGAAATAACAATTTTTTAAATTTATTTTCAATAAAGAAACCAGACATTTTCAAAGTTATTTTCTTCCATAATAATGAAACATACGCCCTCTAATGGTTTTTTATGCCAAATACTTTTTTTTGAACCTATACACCTTCAGGTTTTGAGTTTCAACGTGAAAACGCAAATAACAATGTCAGAACAGTCAGTGGGTTTTTCATGTGGGACTAAATAATAGCTAATTCAGGTCATTGTGAATTGTACGCGAAAGTTAAAAAAATGTCAGGTTTGCTATGCTTTCGAACAATAGACATAGCATCTTGGTATAGCTGCTACATGTTTCGTGAACTACATTGAAATGTAGAGGGAAAAATCATTTTATCCTGCTAAGAGATCATGCTGAAATGTTCGGGAGACTACAAAATCTTGTAGGCCTTTTATTTTATCAGTAAGTAATACATTTTGGTCTTTTATTAGGAACTCTTAATTTTTGCGCTCTCTCGAGCTAGTACTGACGAGAATCACGCATATCTACACCTCACTGCCATTAAATATATGAAAAAGACCCAACCCCACTTGATTAATAACTATAAAAATATTTGATTTTTAATAACAATATTATTATCTTAGCCTACGTAAGTTTTATAGTTTTCAGTAACATACACTATATAGCTGCCACTCAGTAAATTATAGAAATCAAGATCTAATTCAAGATATTCTCTACATGTACTTAGGTATATAATCCCAAAACGTTTCACTTTTATCATCAATATAGCATTAATATGTATAATTAATGAAAAATAGTCACAGAATGGCATTAACTATAACAATATTTTATTTCTAATGGGAATAATGTCATCAAACCATCTCAAGTTTTGTAGTTTTTAATATCCAATACACAGCTGTACTCAGAAAATTACACACTACAGAATCAGACCTGTAAATTATTTTAGTAAGTCTGGAAGTTTTTAATAACTAATTTAATTTGAGCTCTAAATATGTCAGCATTCTTGCAGATCATGGCCTTCCTATAATACTGTTTAATGTAGTGCGTGTTTTGTTTTATTCTGAATGCAATTAGTTAGTGACAACAGACGGATTTTAAAAAATAGGAAAATTATGTTGAAAAATTGACATTTCACTGAAAACTACTATTTTTCTGAAAAACTTTGGGTTCCAAGCTTCAAAATGAGGGGTCATTTATTAAAATCCGTTCAGCCGTTTTCCAGTAATTTCCATTACCAGTTCAAATTATATATATAGATAAGTGAAATCTGCTCAAACAGATTGTTGGATGGGAAATAGAGAAGGAGGAGGGTGGAACAGTGGAGGGGATAGTGAAAAATGAAGGAAAACTTCTTAGTCTTCTACTATTTTACTTGTTGAAATTGTAATTAAACTACTGATCTTGTATTATATCTCTGCCTTTGTGCAAAATCACATTTTATGGACAGCAAACACTGTTTAAATGCTCAGGCAAGCAATGACCAGAGCATTGCAATAAAGAGAACTCTAGATATCTTTTGTTTCGCTTTTTTTTAGTACTTTGACGCCCATGATCAAGATAAGCTACTTGAAACTCAATGGTCCATCACTGGCAGAGATATAATACATCAACATCTGAAGTCTGATTAGTGTAATATTTAGCTAATCGGCGATGTATGCAATGGAGAGAGGAAAGGAACTGGCCATCCTACCCCATTATCTCCTGGCCTAGTTGCCTCGTAAGTGGTGCCTTATTGGTATCACTTGTGAGGTTCAGACCTGTCTTTGGACAGTTGACTAAACAACAACAACAACATCTGCAGCTAGCTAGTCAGGCTAGTAAATATTATACATAATAACTACACATAACCAAAGTTTTCATAAAATAAAACCACTGTTATATTGGTGCTATTTTATGGTTGTGGAGTATAAAAGCTAAAGAAAATAAAATATTGCTAAAGTAGAGAATTAGGTACAGCAGCTTTCAGATGTGCCATTATAATAAATAAGATAACCAAATATAAATGTCGCCAACATATGAGCATGACATTTATCTGTGATGTCGTTACAAGAAGGAATTTAATTTTTCTCTGATGTTACTGATAACAGTGATAACATTAGATAGGGTTTGAGGATGACAAGTGCTTCGCACAAAAATAATACAAGTAAATGTTAGGTATATTATTCCTTTGATATAATATTTCCTTTTCTGAAATTCGTCGAGTTGAACGATATTCTTTAGAGCACATCATATTTCTCCTTCATTTCGCTGTGATAACATGTTATGATATCTTCGAACACGTGCATTTTCTTTTAGTGCTTCCAAAAATCCGCCATTATACTCCATAAGTCTTGCACTTTACTAGTGCAGTGAAATCTTAAAAAAATATAGTCACGAATTTTACTAGTAACATTTCGATTTTCTTTTGTTTCCCATGGTTCAAGAATCAATTACGATACAGAAGGCATAATATAAGAAATAAAACATATCAAATTAAATACAAAAATTTCTCTAGAAAAAAATAAACGAATAGTATAGGACACAATGGAATAGAGAACTGAAAGAACACTGAAACAAAGTTTTTCTCATATGAATAAAAAGGGAAGGATTACTGGTCATTTACATTAGAAATTCCAAACATATGGTGGTGGTGCTGGAGGTGTAGGAGGAGGAAGAGAAATTCTGTTATTTATAAAACGATTATCATATAAATGTAACTATAAATTAAAGAATACAAACTCAAGTTTTCTTGTATAAATGAAAAGGGAAAAACGATATTGAGTGTCCACATTATTAACATAGCAGCAACATTGTGTTTGAATAAGAAATTCTCCAAATTCTTGAAAAGTTGACATTGATAATGATGATAAGAAGGAGAAAGATTATAATGACAGTGGTGCCTGCACTATTTTTGGCATGAGGTGACTAAATGGATCCTTGAACATACCCTGTCCATGCAGTAGGTGCCTTGCTTGTAGTCGAAGTACCACAGTGTGTCGCCATCCTTATTGTGGTGCTTCTGCAGCAGGTCATTCTCCCATACTGTGATACTGTCAGGATGGGAGACGTAGTGACGCAGAACTCCATTCTGCAGGAGTACCAGGCGGTCAGGTGAATCTTGGTAATGGTAGATGGGCCACAGCTGTCTTTGACAGTGTGGTATTCCTATAACCAGCTTGAACCCTGATAACTGCAGGTTGCTCTGGCCATCTTCGCCAGTGAACATTGGCGACCAGAGTCCTGTGTGAGTTTCATTCACGTCCACACAGTGCTGGTCTACCATCACCTCAAAACGTTCACAGCATTTGTGAACTCTTACTAAATTCTGCTGCTTCTCGTCCTTCTTTGTCCGATCTTGTACTGAAAGATGCAAGTCATGTTAACAATAATTATGCTGTACTTTTTCTGATGAAGTTTTAGTGTTTTGTAATTTAATCTCTCTAATATTTCTTCGTGAATACCAGTGATTATTTGGGTCTTTTTTTCCACAGAGAAAGGAAGGTGAGGGGAAATTCAGGGATGCAGATCTCTATGATAATTATGGGTTCATATGAATATAAGGATTAGTCCATAGTATGTTGTACGATATCATTTTGTATGGTGTTGAAGAAAAGCCGTGATAGATTTCACTTGGATGTTTGAACTTATATTAGTTACATCAATAGAAAATAAGTCTATCATTTCCTCTATTTCTATTCCGTATAATTCAAGTGAACTGGGGAAGGAATAGCGAATATGATGATCAAATAATAATAATAATAATAATAATAATAATAATAATAATAATAATAATAATAACAATAATAATAATAATAACAATAATAATAATAATAATAATATCCACCGTCCACATCTGTGGAGTAATGGTTAGCACATCTGACCATGAAACCAGGTGGCCCAGGTTCGAATTCCAGTCAGGGCAAGTTACCTTGTTGAGGTTTTTTCCGGGATTTTCTCTCAACTCAATATGAGCAAATGCTGGATAACTATCGGTGCTGGACCCCGGACTCATTTCATTCAGACACTAAATAACCTGAGATGTTGATACAGCATTGTAAAATAACCCATTATTATTATAATCCGTGGTGCTACAGCCCGTGAAGGGCCTAGACCGACCAGCCGGCTGCTGGCCTCACGCCCACATCCCTAAGCAGAGGTGGACGATTATGCAGCCAGAATGGAGGTATCATGTGGTTAACATGATGATCCTCCCCAGCTGTTATAGCTGGCATTTGAAACCGGATTTCGCTACCTATCGTAGCTCCCCAAGTGCATCACGATACTGAGTGGGCACCGGTCTCATACACTGGCCGAAATTTCATGAGAAAATTTCTTCCCCCATGAGGACTCGAACCAGTGCGAGTCCTAGGCAAGATGCCTTAGACCACGACGCCATGGCGCGGGACTTATTATTATTATTATTATGCATCTGCGAATTTCACACAGATGAGGGATCACCTCTTCATCAGGTGGGAATATGAACTGAGACTGTTCAGGAATAAGATTTACGATACCGGTACTAAATGTTGACCACATACTGCATTGCTTTCTAGGCTAAATCATAATCGTAAATAAGTTCAGAAACCTAGGAAGCTGGATGATTAGATTTTTCAGTTGGAACTGTGTTGTTTTAACATGTCTTCATATTTTGACTATTACATATAGCCTGTAGATACCGGCCATTTCTTTTTTTTTGTATGCAAATTATTTGTAAATTTAAAATGTACGACTACTATGATTTGAGTGAAAAATACATAATTTTGAGAGCCAGCTATGATATGCCTTAGTGGGAAGGGTTACATGTAGGGAATGAAATAGTAGGGCTAACTGGATAGAGTTGTCATAGGCCTAGTATAATTAATATGATAATGTTCATTCCACATTATTATTATTATTATTATTATTATTATTATTATTATTATTATTCGCGCCTGCTGCATACTCGTACATTATACTTTGCTAAGAGTAAATCATTTCATTTCATTACTAGTTTTAAAGTTAAAATAATTAAGATAATAGTAGGCCTATGTATAGGTTATGTCAGTATCTAGGCCTACACGATTTTTAACGTAGTCACTGTTGTTTATGCTAACTATATTTGACAGAATATAAAGAATTTGTAAATTCAAAATTGTTTTTAAGTTTAATTTGTCATAAAAAAAACTTACAATTAAAAGTACGCTAATTCAGATGAAGGAGAAAGGAGCGAGTTTCCCCCCATGGGTCACTTCCTGCATTCATCACTGGTTAATAGTAGACCTAGTGTGATCTGTTATTTAAGAAAATGAACTTTACCAGTTCCCAAATTCAGTATTACTGGAAGCAACATAACTGCAAAATAGTTCACCTCTCATTTATATCTGAACCCAAGTATTTTAAGCTTCATGTCCAGTGAAACATATGTTATAGGACTAGGCCTAATTGAAAATTTTGTTAACCACATCTAATATTGAGGAGTTTTGCAGGGAAACGTTATTAAATTCATGTGTTATTGATAATATTACAGCCGAAGGAATTTTCCGTACCTATAGGCAAAACAGAGTGCTGTTTAACAACGAACTTCTAGGTTAGTTTGAACATATATGCTTGCACGTAAGACTGATCCTTTTACTATATGGTCAATGATTTTGTCTTAAAAACCAAGTAAAATTAATACTTAAGAACAAACATGATGAATCTTTAGTCTGTTATTGTCATAAAACAACAATTTATTGATTTCGTGATAAACGATTAGCGTGTTTTCTTCCACAATCTATTAAATTAAACTGGTGGTACGTTTTCAATAAAGCTATCTCTTCGAATGCGTATTTCTGTAACTTGAGAACACTTAAGAATATTTAAGAAGAGTTCACTAAATAAAGTTTAATGTAGTCGCATGCACGTTTGTTTACCTTCATTTCTTACAGCTGTAGAACAGAGAACGCACACTGCTTGTATCAATAAAAGTCTTCCTAGCATTTTAAAGTATGACTTATCTCATTTAATAGACACTATTCCGCATATTTGTTCAGAAATTGTGCACTATTGAATTGCATAAAAGCCACCGCGCTTAATTCTACCTTCCTTCCGGCACATTGCCAATAACACGCGTGTGACGCATTGGCATGGCATTGGTTCGATGATTTCAGATTTCAGCGATTCACAGGTCGTAAAATTATGTCGCACCTTGTCTGCCATCTACTGACGAAAAATTGTACAAATCTGAAGAGAACTGAACTGTCAGATTTTTGTTGCGTGATTGCGTAGTGTGATGCTTTGCTATGCTGAGTTTTATTGTTTTTAAAGTTAAATATAGAACATAGCCAGCCAGCCTTTATGTACATAAATAATTTTTAAGGAACGTGTCCGGACGCGGCCATGAGCAGGGCCGCCCATAATCTTTTGGGCCCCTCGACAAAATTTTTTTCGGCTCCCCGCCCCATCTCACTTTTATCATATGTATGCTAATTTGATTTTATGAGCTAACATTTCTGTACTTACACAAGTAAATACCTTGCACTTTTCTTATGAATAAACATACCAGTACCCAAATATATTTATGTCGGCTCCAATAGTCTAGGGGTAAAACACTCTTCTCTAGACCTAAAGGTTGAGGATTCAAACCCGGCAGTGGTCGATGGATTTTCCAGGACCAAAAAATCCGAAGTGCAAGTCCTCTGGGAGAGACATTAAGCTGTATGTCCTGTATCGGAGTTTTCCAGCATGTTAAAGATCTCCAAGCCTAAACTCGGGTCTATGGATTAAATGAGTAGCTTAATATCAAAGACGGACATCTGACCTCAATCGAAATTTAGATAATTGTGGTTTTTTATACAATTTTTCATGCTCTTTCCAGTTATAGTGAAACCATATGCAAACTCTAACGTTATATTTATAAAATAAATTGTGTTAAATATTACAAAGAACACTGTAAATTAAAAAATTGCCTCTAGATCAAAACTATGGAGACGACAGATGTCCGTCTTTGATATTAAGCTACTCAAATTTCTCCTCTCTTGCGTCCTAGTAATACCTTAGTTGCATATTAGGTGTCGTTTGAGGCAATGAGCTTACCACTTGTCTCTCTGCCCCCTGTCGGTAAATATATGTAACTAAATTATTTGTAGGTATTGGAACCTCTGCTGGAGCAGTACCTATGTTCTGACTCCGGAACTATGAGTTAAATGAATTAAATATATTTACATGCACTTGAAACTATTGTTGACTGCATCCTAGTCCATTTTGGAACAGTTTAAGTACAAATTAAATTGGAACACTGATTTTCCTATTCTTGCTCTTTATAAAAACTTCAGTCATTCCAGAGAAACACATCTTGGACACTAGTTCATGCTCTATGGATAAAATGGCTAAATGGTTCAGTTTTTCTTGTCCTAGATTTGATCTGAGGTGATTCTTGATAAGAGTTTACTAAAAACCTCTTCTCTTCAGATGCACTTGAGGTTTATTCTTTATAGGGAAGAGTTTACTGAAACATCTTCTCTTCAGATGCACCTGAGGTGATTCTTGATAAGAAAGAGTTTACTGAAACATCTTCTCTTCAGATGCACCTGAGGTTTATTCTTTATAGGGAAGAGTTCACTGAAACATCTTCTCTTCAGATGCACCTGAGGTGATTCTTGATAAGAAAGAGTGTACTGAAACATCTTCTCTTCAGATGCACCTGAGGTGATTCTTGATAAGAAAGAGTTTACTGAAATATCTTCTCTTCAGATGCACCTGAGGTTTATTCTTTATAGGGAAGAGTTCACTGAAACATGTTCTCTTCAGATGCACCTGAGGTTTATTCTTTATAGGAAAGAGTTTACTGAAACATCTTCTCTTCAGATGCACCTGAGGTGATTCTTGATAAGAGTTTACTGAAACATCTTCTCTTCAGATGCACCTGAGGTGATTCTTGATAAGAAATAGTTTACTGAAACATCTTCTCTTCAGATGCACCTGAGGTTTATTCTTTATAGGGAAGAGTTTACTGAAACATCTTCTCTTCAGATGCACCTGAGGTGATTCTTGATAAGAGTTTACTGAAACATCTTCTCTTCAGATGCACCTGAGGTGATTCTTGATAAGAAATAGTTTACTGAAACATCTTCTCTTCAGATGCACCTGAGGTTTATTCTTTATAGGGAAGAGTTTACTGAAACATCTTCTCTTCAGATGCACCTGAGGTGATTCTTGATAAGAGTTTACTGAAACATCTTCTCTTCAGATGCACCTGAGGTGATTCTTGATAAGAAAGAGTTTACTGAAACATCTTCTCTTTAGATGCAATGGTTACTGGCAAGGTGATGAAAAGCCTGAAGGCAATGCAAAACTCAAAGAAAAGTTGTAAACAACTTAACTTTATAGATTTCATTCAATATAACTAGTGGAAATCCCTTGTTGTTAGGTATTTTGGTCACAGATTTCAGCATTTTAATCTCATTAGTCAAATTTTCATTCAGCTCATCAGTATGTTAGTTACTTACTTGCGGCTTTTAAGGAACCTGGAGGTTCATTGCCGCCTTCACATAAGCCCACCATCGGTCCCTATACTGACCAAAATTAATCCAGTTTCTATAATCATATCCCACCTCCCTCAAATCCATTTTAATATTATCCTCCCATATACGTCTCGGCCTTCCCAAAGGTCTTTTTCCTTCCGACCTCTCAATTAACACTCTATATGCATTTCTGGATTCGCCCATACGTGCTACATGCCCTGTCCAGCTCGAATGTCTGCATTTAATGTTCCTAATTATGTTAGGTGAAGAATAAAGTGCGTGTAGTTCTGCATTACGTAACTTTCTCCATTCTCCTGTAACTTCATCTCTCTCAGTCCCAAATATTTTCCCAAGCATCATATTCTCAAATGCCCTTAACCTCTGTTCCTCTCTCAAAGTGAGAGTCCAAGTTTCACAACCATACAGAACAACCAGTAATATAACTGTTTATAAATTCTAACTTTCAGCTTTTTTGAGAGCAGACTGAATGAGAAGAGCTTCTGAAACGAATAATAACAGGCATTTTCCATATTCACAAGAAACAATGAATTAAGAACCGAAAACTTCACAACTATAGAATCTATGCTGGGTCTCTTGTGATGAAGGAAAAGGAGAAAACTTATAAGGATAAGATTAAGGACATCTTCATTGTTGTTTCCAAGGAAGGAATAGTCTGGTATATTTTCCTGAAACATTCTCATAAAAATAGCGTCACTTAGCATACCATCGAAAATGTCAGATATTATATTCATATTATCATTATAATGTTGGCAGGTTTTACTTCAAAAGGAATGGCTACAAATATCGATTCTTTTATTAAACACGAGACTTTTTAACGTACATTAGAGTTTATTTTACTAGAAAAAGCTGTGTATTATTACGAGCGCTTGATAGGTTTCACATATTAACACATAACAACATATAAAAGACGCTGCACCATCACTTTTCATAGTTCCTTGAAGTATCAAGTCCTTAGTCGGTAAAGGTTTTCTCTGCGTTGAGAGTCTAAATTAGAGCAAGGCACAGCAGTTGTAAATTGTTTTCCACACATCTGCCTTGTAATCATTTAGTGGCACTTGTGAACCCTGTATGCTATAGCAAGCATTACCCATTAATGTGGAACAAATATTGTTGGAAGAAAAATTGTTCATATTTGACAACCTCCGCTTCTTTGGTTACTCTGTCCACAATAGGTATATCGAGAGCATACTGTCATACTGTATTTGTTTCAGCTCCCCTTGTCTCGTGCTCAGGTTCTGACTTGAGTTTGGGAGAGTTCTTCCTCCTCTGCCAGCATGCCTTCAGATTCCTCGTCCACTCCTGCAGCCCATCGCTTAGGACAGTTAAATCCCCATGGTCTGTGCTTTACAAGACCTCGTAATGCTTTCTTGCGGAAAACTACAAGAATTAGGAAGATGAATAGCCCTTGCAGGCAGTTCAATATGTCCATGACGAGCCTGAAACGGACAATAAAAAGAAAGCTTGTTATACATTCACCTTAGAAAATATACTTCCAAATCATCCTATCTCATTGTAAACATAATATTCCAAATTAAACCTATTGCTAATAGGGGAGACTGTTGTACCTTTAGCATAGTATACCTTTGAACATTTTTTGTTTTTTATTTTTTGTTACTACCTAGAGGACTCAAACTGAAGTAGATTGTAGGGAAAGCCGCTAAGTAGCTCTGGTCGTAGTTTTGGTTTCATTTATTGCAAAGTGTGAGTTCTGTGAACGAAAGAATCTTTTTTAGTACCAAAAGTAAATATTTCGTTCATTGGTATATGTTATCTAACATAAAAGCAGATTGTATTTGTTATCATCCATTAAGTACAATGTGTTCCGTATCATCTGGTGAGTAATAACATATTTTAATTTCCATGATTTATTCGAATCTATAGTTGTGGTAGCCACATTTGTTTAAACGTGCACCCTCTTGTACCTTTGAACACAGAACATCTTGCACCACGGAACATGTTCCAAGGTACATAATAATATTGGTTTTTGTTTTTATTTTATTTTAAGATCATGCCACGAACTAAATCTGGAATTAAGAGGTCCCCCAATTGATCCGGATGCCTTGAAGAAAGCTGTTGAAGCAGTTATTGCTCCTTCAGGAAATAACATCTCAATCAGAGCAGCCTTCTCTGGTTTATGATTGCAAATACATTTTAAATATGATTGTCAGTTCTTACAACTATATTCCTACCTATATTACATGTGTTCCAACTTACAAGAGGGTATGTTCTAAGGTACATGAACCTGTTGTACCTTTGAACATATTACATTTTATTTTTTCCATCCTTAATAGATGTGTAGAACAGTAAAATATATACACGAAGTTGTAAAGGAATCTTCAATAATTATTTAAAGTATTTTTAATTGAAAAAATATAATTTCCCAAAATTAAAAAAAATAAAATGTGAAAAATGTTTAAAGGTACAACAGTCTCCCCTACTAGTTTCCAAGGTTTAAGGCGACCAAACAGAAAGTAGTTCTATAGGCGAGTGTTGAGTGCGGACTAGAGGGACAGCTTGTACAGCGTTGTCAGAATGTAGCTTTTCACACAAGTGGATAAATCTCACCCTCGGCTCTCTTCACTGTGCATGTGAAGTATGTGACAAGGTTAGTGGGTTAATTGAGGAGAGGTTACGTAATGAAGCAATGCATGCAAGATTGATATTTAATATTAATTAACATATATACATAGTGAAGATGAGGTTCAAAACAGCGCACCATGTAGACACAAAATCTTTATGCATCTTAATTGAACACACGTTTTAAACTTCATTCTTTCACTATTCTTCCCAGATTGCATGTGTACGCGCATATACATATGGGCACAGATGATTAGCACATGCGCAGTGAAGAGAACCGAGCGTGAGATTTATCCACTCGTAACTGCAAAGCGCTTAACTCACTCAGTTTGAACTTGTGCCACGACTATATGGCAACTGAGCCTCTACTGCCAGTAACATGATGTCACTTCCTGTTTAGTCGTCTCATAAAGTGGAAAGTAGGTATAGTGGATGATTTATTTTCGTAAATAAAAATCCTTATAGCTAATATTATTATAGTCTGTTTTTTTTTCTGGCGAAACCTTTTTATTGTGTTTTTCATCATGGAACCGAGAAATGTGTTACTAATTATGTTTTTAGCAATTTTTCTTTGAACTTCTCTTAGGCCCTGAAAGTGTTGAAGTTGGGCGAAAAGGAAGTTAAAAGCGACAAAATTCCCGTCTGCTGGATAGTAATCAAATCATCTCCCCATTTGCTATTATACACATAGTTCCACCATCTTTTTTCTCCAGAAGAATAGTTAAAATTATATTTTTAATTTCAGGGAATAGTTTATTTAAATGTTTAAAATATTAATTTTGGGGATTAATGAATAGATGAATATCTCTCCTCTGAAGTTTTGAAATATGTTTAAATAGTGGAGTTACTGTCAAATATTTTAATAAATACAGATACCTTAACATTGTTCTTACTTAATTTTATAAGGCAGTATCTGCATTTATTTTCCATTAAAGCGAAATATCATTATAACGAAGCTGTTTAGTTATCTGGACAGTTATCTGTTAGAGATTCAAGCTTTGGACAAGGCAAGTTAAATAAATGTTTGTGGCTCAACGTTGGATATGAAGATGTGTGAGACATTCGATTTTGTATTAAGACGTTTCAATCTTATATATTTTTATTCATGTAAATATATAATGGTATAAAACAGTCTCGAAGAAAGATTTCTAATGGCTGCTAGTTAAGTATTTGTCTTTTCTTAGTTATTTAGTGATACTCATAAATCGTACATCGCAAGTGTTAAGAGTTTTCTTAATGTCAGTTTATTTTTCAGTTATTCGTTTTATGCAAATACAACTTGGAAATTCCATTTTTACTGCTGGACGTTAAATTAGTCATGTTTATTGAAGTTTTTATGCGTCAGTATATAGTATATTGCGTACAAATACATATTGCATTGTAACAAAATAATTGAATTTATTGCAATTAAAATTTGTATTTATGTAAACCAACTTACATTGCATGTGTTATGAAATAACAGTGTCACCATATAAAAGAGACCAGTATTTTTATAAAATTATTAAAACATTATGTTTTTTCGGTCAGTATTTATAGCATTTGATTATTTTCCTTTAATCGTCTTGGACATCAATAAACCATTTTTTTTAGATAGGCCTATATTCATTCACGACATTTAATCAATTTATGTCGATAAAATTTCACATTAAGATTTAGATGTGTTTATACTCACCAAAATCCTGTTGAGTCATTGACAATGACTGAAATCGGTTCAAATATCCATGGAATACCCATTACGAGAAACATCTTCAGGTACAGAAGACATCTGTGAATGACAGTGTAGCATTAATTTTCAGAAACATTTCTATGCTTGTCTATTTTATAATAATGAGATATATGTGTTGCATGAGTGTTGTGTGGAACTAGACTCTACAAATTTTCAAATTTTTCTCAAAATTATTTTAGTTCAAATAAATTATTATGCGACTCAAACAGAGCTGAAATATATTGGTAATGACTTGTCTCTGCTTGGATTTGTTACAAATTTACTCTATGGTGATCATTGATCGTACAGTAACCCACTATTCACTAATAATATAAGAATGCACTTTGCGAGAAAACTACCGAATATTAATCTGTTGTTACTCGAACATTTGCGTGTGTTCTAAAGCTCTACTCACTTGAATCTGAGACATCGAAGCTTAGGAATGGATTGGCCACGGCAATCCTTCCACAGACGCCATGCTGTCCAGACGAAGTACACAGTGTTAATGATGAGTAAAACTGCCATTGGTCCGAATAAATATGTCCAACTTTCCAATTGACCTGCAACAGAAATTGTACAGCTGCTTTCACATGTCACTCATTTGATGTAGAATGCTTTATTAAATTTATGGACATTATTCTGATATATACAGGGTGGAAGTAATATAATGTGAGCCATCGGTGTGACTCGAGGGTAGTGTGTTTGCCTGCTGATCAGAGTGGCGCTCGGGCGTGTGTTCGATTCCCGACTTGGGCTGATTACCTGGTTGGGTTTTTTCAAGGTTTTCCCCAACTGTAAGACGAATGTCAGATAATCTATGACGAATTCTCGGCCTCATTTTGCCAAATACCATCTCGTAATCACCTATTCCATTCACGATAAATGACCCAATAGTTGATACAGCGTCGTTAAATAACGAAGAAAAAATATTTGATATTTGTCAGCCAACTTTACAATTCATAGTTATGGTGGACCTTTACAAAAAAAAAAAAATGTATAACTCTGCAGATTTTAACAGCTTATTCCTTGGTTAGAGTGGAACAAAAATTCTAATTTTGTAAATGAATATTCTTCTCAGAAAAAAATAATTTTCGCTAAATGTTAGCAGTGTTTTATTCGATAAGTACTATCCTTACGATTCTGATTTTTACTCTTATCGTTTGAGAAACGGTTAAAAAATTATTAATTCCTTTGCAATTTTTAAATAAAATGGACGGTTTTCTTGCATATTAAACAAAAAGATTAACACTTATCATTATATCCTGTCATTAGGAAGCCTGATAACAACTGCTGTGACTGAAGGAAGGAATGCTACTATTCGGACACAGTGGTCGCTGACTGCGCCTTTGTTCAAAGAGTGAGGCCAGTGTTTATGACTCATAGTCCATTGAACTGTATTACGCGTGTTTTTATTCGATTACTTAAAGGTTTTCTATAAACTACTAGGTGTTTAGCGTCGTTGAAATTGGTGATAGTGAGATGACAAGGCCGAGGATTCGCCATGTGATTGATTAGCTGACATTCGCCTTACAGTTTAGAAAAACCTCGAAAAATCCCAACCAAGTAAAATCAGCCCAATCGGGTATCGAACTCACGCCCGAGCACAGTTCTGGATCAGTAAGCAAACACTCTTGCTACTCGAGTTACGACGATAGCCTACTGTGTTAAAATCTGTTAAAGTGTGTATTTCTTTTGTAATCAATGTGATATTTATTTTCCCAGAAGGATGAACAGGTTCTTCTATGTCTCTCTTGCCTCCCCCTCCACTTTTCAGTACAGAACCAAAAAAAGCTTTAACTTGTTTAATTTTTTTATTCCTACTTTATTAGACTAAATATTGGGCAACGAGAAGTATAATGATTGGATTGTTGGTTGTAATTCAATATCGGAATCCAAAGTGGATGAAAAATGGCCGACAGGCTTTGCCTGGAGATCTTTGCATAGACAGGACTCTTATGTGTTGTAAATCCCAGTTTCACTCGTCTTGCAGAGGAAATTATGTTAATAATTTTATCTCTTTAAATTCCATCGCTACAGGCCAGATTTGAACTGGAAATTTAAGGTCTTACCATGAGAATGGTAACCGGGATGTGACTGTTAAATACTAAGAGTGCAAATGATACATAGAATTCTTAAAAGAAAGATGTATGCATTTTAATTTAAAATGTCACTCAAATTCAGAATCTCTGTTATCAATATTTAATACCGACTCATATCTTTATTCTGCATACATGCAGGTGTGTAAAGACTGAGAAATTATAGTCCTACAAAAACACGTTACTCAGTAAGATGGTGATGAAATAATGTTAATTATAATAATTACTCCCCTTTTTGTTCACAACCCATATAAGAGGATAAAGTCAACTTAGGAAAAGTAGTAAATTCCTATATTCGCCACTAGCAATGGAAATCTCAAAACCTTACCTCTTCTGAAAACTTCACAATTTCTCTTTCTCCCTCATACTCATAGTGAAGTTATTCATAAATGAATTCCAGGAAATTATAATCATCCCTGGTTTGGATAAGCAGTGAATGAGCAGAGAGAGGGATGTTTTCTGCAATGCACCATCATTCTTTTTTTCTAGTATAATTTCGATTTTTTTTTTATTATTGGCACTGTGCTCTCTCAGTTTGACACCCTGTAATTTTTATTTATAGACAAATGTGAGAGAGAGTTGAAAACAGCAGTATTCACACTTTGGAGCAACTAATAAGATTATGAAGAGGCAGATTAGCATCAAGTTTAAAGTAATGCATTTCATTGGGTGAACGACGAATTTTTATTAATGGGTAAGAATATGTAAGCTATATGCAAGTAGACAGCATTTCCAGCAACATCTATAAATATTGATATTGCATGTTACAGTATGTTTACTATATCAGCTGAGTTGAAGCATTCAATGTTCTCGAAATGTGGCTTTACGAGGTCGGACAATAAAGTAATGAGACTGGTTTGAAAACACTTTTACTTACATTATTAACCAACTACAATGTGATCGATCACCTTCAAAGTAGTTCCCTTGAGCCTGCACACACTTATTCGAACGTTGATGCTACTGTTGATAGCAGCTGTGAAACTCATCTTTTGAAATACTTTTAATACCTCGTTAAGGCCTTCTGGACGTCTTCTGTTGTTTGAAAATGACATCCTTTCACAATAAGAAGTCTCATGGAGCAGGGTCGGGTGACTATGGAGGCTGCGGCAGTGTTGGGACAGATGAACAGCCGCATTTCTCCATTTATCTCGCTGTTGCCCAGTGAGATTTTTTGGAAGGATTTTTGCATAAATTTTTCTCATGCTCAGGCCTTCAGTTAGAATGAGGCGAACAGTTTCTCGATTCATGTTCAATTCTTCTGCTATCAATTTAGCTGTTAATCGTCTATCAGGTCGTACAATTTCACTTATCCTGGCATTGATGTCATATGTCCGTAAAGTTGTTGGTATTCATCTTCAACATTATTTCTGCCTTCGGCAAACATTTTATACCATCGGAAATCTTGTGCTCTTGACATCACTTCATTTCCAAAAGCCTGCTGAAGGTTTTCATACGTTGTCGTGGCATTTTCACCGAGTTTCACACAAGCGCGATATTATGCGATTTCATTGTATTGACGGGGAGAAAACACAACTCCACTAATCAAGCAGTTACTCCACACTTACGACTTGCAGGGTGGTGCCAGTTGGAATTCGGTTGGAGGAAGGACTAAGGTCAAACATATCTCTGGTAGGAAGCTGTAGGGTTGCCTCATCAGATGAGAAAAAATCAGTCTCATTACTTTATTGCCCGACCTCGTATGTGTTGCGCGGGAACTGTTGGCAGTGGGACATCAAGGAAATAACTTCGCTATAGGGTACTTTCATTCCCTTTATTATTATTATTATTATTATTATTATTATTATTATTATTATTATTATTATTATTATGGATCGTTTACATCTCGCCCTCCGATTTCTTGGTGTTAGAAAAAGTCTCTACGATCGAGACTCATCAGCAAAGCAGAAAAGTTGATGTGAGGAATGATTGGACGGGAAATTTTATCTGGAATCTTTTAAGAGACAGGCCATAAATCGACGACAGAAAATTTCGACATTACTTCCCTTTCGAGAAAGTCAATTTAAGGATTTAATTGCCCTTGAAATTGTGAGATTAGTGATGACTACAGCAACTACTAGACTATCTAAAACAGCACACAATGTATTTAACATTATGGGAATGGAATGTTAAATATTATTTATTACACGCAGCACCCAAACCAGAAGCATTAACTCACCGCCAAACCAGCAGCTACTGACTCCGAAATTGGGCTTGATGAAGTGATGTCTTGGCGCGTGATGCGTTGCCAGAGCCACTATCAAAAATATAAGTGGTCCACCAATCGCAAACACGCAGAAGCCTATTAGCAGCTGGTTGTCCGATAGAGGGAAGTGATGGAATCTGTAACACAATCGCTTATTATCAGAACAGTTATTAGGCATATGGTAGTGCAGTATCTGAAACCAGTTCATTGCATGGGATCTGCACTTAATGTATTTTAATTTCTACATATATAATGCAATTATTTTATACTACGTAAGAAATAGGATTACTTACATAACGGTTCTCCACACATTAAATGACACGACATTCAGCCAGAAGAAAGCAGATAACATCCAGAAATACGTGAAGAATGCTGGAAATGAAACAAATGTATTTTAACACAAACAACACACAATTTTCAATGAAGAGTTTTATGTGACAAACTTCATTCGTGAATAATTCTTGAATTATTCTTTCTTTGAACAAATGAAAAATTGTAGGAGTACTATGTTAGTATGGCTATATTAATTGTGCTGCATTAACTTGTGGTGATATTTCTGAAATTTAGTTTATTTCACGTGTTTAGTCAAAGTATGTAATTACTATATAAACATTGGGCCTATGATAGTTCATGTAAAACATTTATTTTACTACACAAATTAAATTCACTCATCTCGCTATATTCAGATAAAATCTGTACGTTCAGAATATCTCTCTTTTCACCTGTATTGTTGTTATTATTACTTTATTGGTTATTTTACGGCTCTTTATCAACTGCTAAGGTAATCTAGTGTCTGAATGAGATGAAGATGATAATGCGATCGAAATGAATCCAGGGTTAAAAATTATTAGTATTAGATTTGGCAGTAAGTCCCGAAAAAAACAGAGTACCGGTATATGATTATGTCTCGTGACCAGAACATAGTACGAAATGGAAATATAAAACTAGAAATTTATACTTTGAAAAAAAAACTGGAGCAACAGTAACACATATAAATGACACTCCAGAGGAAATTAAACGCAGAATAAATATGAGAAATGCGTGCTATTATTCATTTGAGAACCTTCTGCCATTCAATCTCCTTTCAGAAAAACTGAAAATTAGAATTTATAAAACAGTTATATTAGCGCTTGTCCTGTATGGTTGTGAAGCTTGGATTCTCACTTTAAGAGGGAAACAAGAGGTTAAGGGTGTTCGAGAACAAAGTACTTAGGAAATAATAATAATAATAATAATAATAATAATAATAATAATAATAATAATAATAATAATAATAATAATAATAATAGTAATAATAATATAACCATAGACTACTAAATTGCTGGACTAGTGCGAATTACGGATATATTATTTATGTAGTAAAATCCCCTTTATTTCACGTTACAATAAAATAACGCATCTAAAATAATGTACGGCACCAAATAAAATATTAACAAAGAGATAGAAAATTAGCTGATCTCAGGTTCGAACCTGGGAAAATTTTAAACCCTAAAAAGATTTTCATTATAACGGCGGTATACATATATTAATCTTGGTAAGGTTCAACGCGGACTCTATCGATTAAGGGACAGATTCCTCTAAAAAGACTAAAATGCCGCCAAATTCTTTAAGTTTCAAGACCTTAACTAGTACTATTTAAGTTAAAAATAATTTATATCTAAAATATAGATATAAAAGAAAGAAAAGAGAGCTTAAAATAGAAAAATATAGAATTGATATCACTACCTAAAAAAATAATACAAAATAATATTTCAATTACACCACGGCCTTTGACTTTGCCATTACCCTACAGACGCCTATTTCTAGTATATTGGTTGAATTACTCGTACGTGCTATGATTGGTTTCATGTTTGGTGCTTATTATATTTAATTTTGAACTCTTAAAAAATAAACAAAAATATGTTTTATGCCATATCGTTCCTCATTTGCGTAATTTTAAATTAATATTTTTATTGTCCTGATGTAAATCATTAAACAAGGTATGGAATAGTCCTCGATTCTGTCTTTCCAAAACTAATGGATGGACTCAAACTCTTCTTCTATTTTTACGGCTGTTCTTTCTCCGTACGAGCAAATTTTCCAAAAGTATATTTCCTTCTACGTCCATGTTCACTGGGGATGCTATTCATAGACATTTCGCTAGCCCGCGCTACGAGCGTGCTAAACTAGCCCCGGCTAGTTTAGCTGGTTACTTGTACGGGATTCATATCATATCATATCATATCATATCATATCATATCATATCATATCATATCATATCATATCATATCGCTAACACTGGTTTATGAATACGAAAAACGTTAGTTCGCTGATCATCCACCGGAAGCCCGCGCTAAGAATGTCTATGAATACGGCCCCCAAGACTGAAAAATTCTTTACAAAAATTTAACAGCGCCACTAACGCGCCAATAAAGGTGGCCTCGTCTGAAGGGCCCTTTATAGTAGATTTTCATATGTCGATATCTGTTCTCGGAAGTTGTAAAACAATCTGGTAACCTTAGAGTAGCAGGAAAAGAGTGTTTTTCACTCAGAAGACACACCTTGAGAGACGCAGGTGGTCTGAGTGAAGTTGTGCGAGTGCAGTTGCAGCACGGCCAGCGAGATGTAGGCGAGGCAGAGACTGAACATGGTGCACATGAGCAGCTTGCCCTGTAGGTCGCGCATCTCGGGAATCAGCAGGTACACGATCAGCGTGACCAGCAGAAAGAAAGCCGACACCAGGATGCAGGCCGCGTAGATATTGTAGTTCTTCCTGTTTGCAGGCTCGTCGTACTGCTTGGGGAAGCACACCAGGGCAATCTCGTGCTCCGAGCCGTCCTCTCCGAGCTTGTGCCCCACACAGAAGCTGAAACCGGAATTAAGACTCTGTACTTGCTTATTCTGAGAGGGATGAAGTTACATGAGAATCGAGAAAGTTACACAACATAGAACTGCACGCATTGTATTCTTCACCTGACATAATTAGGAACATTAAATCCAGACGTTTGAGATGGGCTGGGCATGTAGCACGTATGGACGAATCCAGAAATGCATATAGAGTGTTAGTTGGGAGGCCGGAGGGAAAAATACCTTTAAGGAGGCCGAGACGTAGATGGGAAGATAATATTAAAATGGATTTGAGGGAGATGGTATATGATGATAGAGAATGGATTAATTTTGCTCAGGATAGGGACCAATGGCGGGCATAGTGAGGGCGGCAATGAACCCCCGGGTTCCTTAAAAGCCAATAAGTAAGTACTTGCTTATTAGATGTGATGCTGCAAAATACCGATTTCTATATATTCATGGAAATACAGTACACTACGTAATTTCTCTATCCCTGATATTGGAAGAGTTGTTTCCGACATGCTTTTAGAGCGATTGTCACTTAACTGTTGGATAGATTTTGTTCATATCCAGTATCTGGGAATCAATTTATCCGAGAATAACGCACATGAAATGTAATAACTCTGAGTAAAACATTAATAGGCGTTTATATGAATTCAAAATCATAGTGGCGATTTACTGCAAATCTGAGCAGACAATTTTGCGATTTTTTTGTTAATTGAACTTGGTTGTAGCGTCATCGAAGTGCCTAAGGGAATGATGTCGCAAACGAGTGTCGTTATAAGAAAAAATACAGTAAATATAACTCAAAGAATAAATACATTCTCAATAAATTACGTATTTTATACACTACTATAATTTGATATGTAATTTTATACGGCCGTACAATAGGCCTACAATACTGTACTGCAGAGGTCGGCAAAGATGACTTCATATAAAATACAGCCCATAAAACAGAGCAAAGGAGAAGGTATGAGCACAGAAGGCGGGGAAAACCTTGACTATTGCAAGTTTTCAGTGCGCAGAGATGGACAGTGAATATACCCAAACTAAGGAGAAGTTCCATTAAGTTTATGTCAGTGTACATTTGTTCATTTTTTTTTACAGTTTTGTTTAATTTTTTTTTTTTTTTTTTTGTTATTTTATACACAATTTAAACGTTATGATGGATGTGTAATTAACTCGTTAAAATTAGGAGTCAAGCTGGATGTAGCATGTAGCCAAGTTTAACTCAGTAACGAGATATGAATCCTATAGATTCAAAATCCCCTATATCCACTTTCACAAATTGAAGAATTTTAACAGTAACTGGTGGCAAATAGAGGGAATTTTCAACCTAACAATGACTTTTAACAAACCATTTTCTTTAAATTTAGTGACTTTTTGAATTAAAATTATATAAATCATTAGAATTAATTCTTAGCAAGCAATATGTGAGCATAAATCAATTGTGAACAGAATAGTTTTTAGAGGGTTTTGAATCTAGAGGATTCATATTATGTTTTGAGTTTCATTTTTTTTATATCCATACTGCCATATAACGCACTCCTTTTTGATAGCACGATAGACTTGCAGATGGAGTGTGAAAGTCATTTTTTGACGCGTATTTTTGCTATGAACTGTTTAATTATAGTCGCGACGCTGTTATTCCCGGTGTGACTCCTCCTCTTTGCTTACATGATAGAAAGTGAAGGCTCTATAAAGTCTAGATAGGTAGTATAGTTCGCCATTTTTGTTCTTTCGTTGCCGAGCTATCGACGAGGGATCTATTTGCCACACCGTCAAACATTATCATGTCGTAGCTCCTATGATAATAAATCAAACGCACTGTAATTCAGCAAATAATTGAGCGGCAAATAACGTCCTCGTGTGCTTTCTGCAAACGCCAACGAACGAGCCAAAATGGCGGGCGATTATATTAAGTATTTATCGAGCCTTCTTTATCTTCATCAGCGAATCGCAAGAGGCACACGTTTAAATGTAGCCGACCTGCAACGTGATTGGCTGCCGGAAATAAGAGCGACGGGACTTTTTGTTTTTTTAGTTACCAAGTTTTAAAGATTACATACGAGAAAGTTTATTAATGAAAAAACATACTGACAAGCCATGGGCATTATTTGTAGTTTTTTTAAATGGTCCTACATGATTCCGTAGATTTGGCACCTACTATTATTCTAATTACTCTTTTTTGTAGTAGGAATATACTGTTATTATCTGTGGAATTTTCCCAGAATATTATTCCAAAACTCATTACCGAGTGAAAATTTGCGAGGTTGAATTTGGACAGGATTTAAATTGAATTATGTTAATTTTGTTACAATTTAATACTAATTTATTGACTGAGAACCAGTCACATATTTTGAGGAGAATTTCCTCTGTTAAAGATTGGAATGTGTTGGAGTTATTGACTGTAATTACTATACTTGTGGATACTTTTGTAAAAAAAAAAAAAAAAAAAAAAAAAAACCAGTATAAAATACTGATAGCGTAGTATCACATTTATGCTGCTCGCAAAAGCAACCTATATACACAAATTTAAACAATTATATTTAAATAATTATTTGCAATTGTTAGTGTATATGTTTCATAATAGGTGTAAACGATGTAATATTTTGCGAACGCACAATTTGTGAAACAAAAATAATCATAATTTGAATGTAATTCAGTTTTTTTTTTGTTTAGTTTTTCTAAACTTTACTTTTTGTGATATAGGTTGTTTTTTAAATCAGCCATTCATTTATAATATACATACGAGTAGTTATTTAACTGGAGTTTGTGCAAAAATCACGGCATAAATATATTGTGGTAACACATTCCTAGCCATTATGCAAGTGCAGCAAGAGAGATACTTTATTTGTCTAAAAGAATTATTCATAAATTACGTACCGGTACTTACATAATAATTGTACATTCTATTGAAAACGTCGTGACAGAAATTTAAGGCCGTATATCTGTGACACGGTTACGCTTACTTTAATTCATTTTGGCGGGAAGGACATAAATGTCTTCACAACCTTCGCGTTTTTTCGGGTGTCTTCTACTAATGTTTTTTTTTCTTGACTCATCACATAGTACGTTTGTCTGTGAAGTAAGAGATTTCACAGGCGACAAATGTTATGTAAAATTTGCCTGGAACGCATTCCTTTAGGGGCATAGTCCTTTTTGTGTCCTTTAAAGCTAAGATGCTGGACACTTCCAGCGAAGAGAACTTTTTTCTTCTAAAAAAATCACTGTCATTGGACGGGTTTGAACGAATGTACCTACCTCGAATATAATGACAGAAATAATTCTCGTAATGGTCAGATCAACAAGGAGCTTCCTGACATCTTACGGTATATACCAATAGAAGTAAACAGCGTTTTGAGGACTTACTTGGTTTCCGTACCCCCGTTGATCTCTAGGGCTCCGGTGAGTTCGTCCACTGTGAAAGCATCATCTTCGGTCGCATGCGGGTCCAGCAAGTACATCCCTGATTCAGTGCAGTTGAGATGTAGACTTGCTTCCGGATGCCCTTCACATTGCGAAGAGTTCAGGTTGAGCACGTTCCGTCCAGGACAGCAGGGCGTGGGAGGGACCGAGAAGGCGAATACCGTCTGTGCCAGCCCCAGCAGCAGAAACTGCACTGTCGAAAGGAGCATTTGCAACTGTTTTAATGTTATCTGTATTGTCTAAATCATACCTGCACAAACAGCACTCAACGAGCGCGCGCGCTCCTTCGGAGCGGGAGAGCTGTGTTTACCGCTCGCCGAAACGGAGAGGAAGATACGGCAGAATGACATAGACTTGCTATAGGTAGAGGAGAGGGAAACGACCTCTCAGTTATTTAGTGGAGTGCAGTGTGTAGGCCTATTCTCAGTAACTGTTTCACGTTGCTTATCTACTGCTAAGTACAGTATTGAGGAATCTAAAAGACGGAACATAACATTTAACATTTAATGATTTACAGCTCGAACTTACTGATCTTCAGTGTGACCTAAGGGCTAAAGATCGTTTGAATAATACTACTAGCCTGGTTGAGTTTTGCAAGACTAAACATTAGCAATAATATCCACGACTACACAGGCTGGCTGTGAAAATGATTGCTATGTTTGGCTCAACATTTATATTTGTGGGCAACTGTTTTCTATAATCAACTTTAATAAAGGCAGACATCGAACATCTGTAACTGATGTTTCATTACGACCAGTAGGCTACTGTTCCTTTCAGCTGCCAACAGCATAAAACCTCGTTTTGATGTACTGATAAATAAAAATATAACAAAATGATATTGTACATTTAAAGTAGCTATAGAATTTCTATTATTTCTGTAAAATAAATATTTCTGTATTAATTAATAATAGTCCAAGATAGTTTTGCAAACATTGAACGGGAAGTCATTTCATAAACACTCGTAATAGTACTTCTTTTTGTGTATATTTTGTACGAGATCACCCCTTCTTCCAGTCCACCCCTATACAGAGCACAGCTACAGTGCATGAGGATTAAGTTGGCGTGATTTCTACTGTCCTTGTCTGAGGTCCTTGTCTACCGACTGCCACCAGATGTGACGGGCAAGAGGTTTCCTTTTGTACAATTCTTGGAATGTCCTTTCTCCTCCCTTCTCCCTTCACACTTTTGCAAACCCAATTAGTGGATCTCTCAGTGGCGTCTCGGGGTTGTTCGAGTTCATTAGTTAGTAGTATCTTGTGAATAATGAAGTGAGTTTGTATCTTTTTTTTTATTGGGTTATTTTACGACGCTAAATCAACATCTCAGGTTATTTAGCGTCTGAATGAAATGAAAGTGATAATGCCGGTGAAATGAGTCCGGGGTCCACCACCGAAAGTTACCCAGCATTTGCTCGTATTGGGTTGAGGGAAAACCTCGAAAAAACCTCAACCAGGTAACTTGCCCCGACCGGGATTCGAACCCGGGCCACCTGGTTTCGCGGCCAGACGCGCTGACCGTTACTCCACAGGTGTGGACGAGTTTGTATCTTGTTGTACCAATTTAATATAATATAATTCACAAATTAAAATGTTTTCGGAGATACATGGTTTCACTGTTACCTTAAATATTGTAATGAGTGTTGTGCTCTTGTATCTAATAATAATAGTAGGCAATATGGGAAAACACGGGAAAGCCTTGAAGTCGGACGGTATGAACATGGTTATTAATGCACATAAATTCTTTACTGGAGAATATGAGGCACTGAAATGCGGAAAACAAACAATATCTGTGCTGATTTTTATCGAAAGTACTGCTGCAGCGACACATATATCATCTCGTGGTGTTAAAATAGAAAAAAAAAACAAAAAAACAAAAAAAAAAAAAACAAAAAAGAAACAAAAGGAAGCGCTAGAAAGCGGAAGCGAAAGTAGAAGTGTGCTGCGAACTCCAGGAAAGAAACGCCCGAACAGAACTCTTAAAAAACGTGTGTAACAGGTTAAAAATGAGCGCACTTGCAAAAGTGACGAAAGAAAATTGGAGGAAGGCCTGTGAACGCATAGAAAAAGTTGAAAAATTTTATTGGGCGAAGGATGGACTTGTAGATGAAAATTTATTATTCGTTCGTAATCAATTTGGACGACACGGACACGGACGAACTTTCTGGCGGAGTGGAGTCAGAATTTGAAGAGGAAGAG
The DNA here is from genome assembly GCF_040183065.1 of Periplaneta americana. Taxonomy (NCBI): domain Eukaryota; kingdom Metazoa; phylum Arthropoda; class Insecta; order Blattodea; family Blattidae; genus Periplaneta; species Periplaneta americana. The sequence goes on from NC_091118.1 coordinate 185,798,984, forward strand.
AATGCCGCCACTGGTAACTCGTCGTTTGAAGGAGTGTCGACCATCATAAATGAGGGTAGAGAGAGATGGTGAGCATTCTCTCTCTTTCTAAAAGGGACTAGACAAGTAAATCCTCATGGACATATCTGCATTCCGCTCACGAGCTGTGAGCTGGCTCGGAGAGCGCAAACCTTGTGCAGGCCTGGCTAAATTGTTTTCCGAAGAGGAGAAAAGTTTCTTAAAGCGACTGCATTACACTTAAGTTGTTTCCAAGAAGGAAACAGTTCTCATAAACAGGCGCGGCTCCTTTGAAAGGGCACAGAATAAATATGATTTTTCTTGTATATATGGTTTATTTTAAGCCTATTAATTGTATTGCAATTTTAAGCATATAAATACATTCAAAATTTGTTATTTATACACGAACTTTAATAATATATTACGAGTCAAACCTCGATTCATCGTTTTGGTCGAAAGATCTGAAAAAAAAAAGGCGGGAAGGCGATAGATGTGGTAATCATAATAAAATGAATAAAAATGGTCACATTTACATGTATGGATGTATTGCTAAATGAAAAAAGCTACACACTGTTATCATTTCCACTGAAACATCCAATTTACACCACTTATTTATTTGTAAAGTCATTGAACTTATTTGTTAGCATCACTTTTACTCCGAAATGGAAGAACAAACTATATCTATGCTAATGATTTTTTGAACGATGTGACGTCACTGATCTCAAGACACAAAGTGTTGGTGTCGTTCTTGTAAAGTCGCGAACTTTGTCACGGGGAACATCATGACGTGTAAGAGAATTTAATTGAACGATAAGGATGACGCTAACAATTAAACGAAGCACTGTGATTGAATACACATGGTGAAATGTGCAAAGTAAAATGATTCACAGTGACTTACACCCAGGTTTTCCCAGCTGAACCAGACTCTCGCCTTCCCTGCAACCCTTCCAGCTACTGTCTGGCAGGTGAGACGCCATCCTAATCGTACGGAGACCAAACTGCAATTTGCTACATCACGTTCCAAAAACATAAACCGCTGTTGCTCCTAGTACTATCAATGTTTGTGTATGTGTGTGTATTTATGTGAAGTTGCTCTTTATTAAATCGATAATTCCGGAAATAACGTTCTGTGAAACGAAAAATTGTGACCGATTGGCGCGAAGAAACGATGAAATGTAGGATGCGGATTTTATTTCCAAATCTGATTAGCGTAATATGTAACTGATCAGCGATGTATACAATGGCCACCCTACTCCATTATCTCCTGAGTTAGTTGCCTCAAAAGTTATGCATTATTGGTGTCACTTATGAGATTCAGACCTGTCTTCGGACAGTTGACTAAACAACAACTTAAAAATAACATTTGTTACGCGTCATAGAAATAAGCGTTGGGTTCAGGAAAACGGGACATCTGCGAACGGTAGCTCAAACTTTCACCTTCGAAATAATAATAATAATAATAATAATAATAATAATAATAATAATAATAATGATGATGATGATGATGATGATGATGATGATGATGATGATGATAATAATAATAATAACAATAACAGAGGGTTTGGAATTGAACGGGTTACATCAGCTTCTTGTCTATGCGGATGACATGAATATGTTAGGAGAAAATCCACAAACGATTAGGGGAAACGCGGAAATTCTAGTTGAAGCAAGTGAAGCGATTGGTTTGGAAGTAAATCCCGAAAAGACTTATATGGTTATGTCTCGTGACCAGAATATAGTACGAAATGGAACTATAAAAATTGGAGATTTATCCTTCGAAGAGGTGGAAAAATTCAAATATCTTGGAGCAACAGTAACAAACATAAATGACACTCGGGAGGAAATTAAACGCAGAATAAATATGGGAAATGCCTGTTATTATTCGGTTGAGAAGCTTTTGTAATCTAGTCTTCTGTCAAAAAATCTGAAAGTTAGAATTTATAAAACAGTTATATTACCGGTTGTTCTGTATGGTTGTGAAACTTTGACTCTCACTTTGAGAGAGGAACAGAGATTAAGAGTGTTTGAGAATAAGGTTCTTAGGAAAATATTTGGGGCTAAGAGGGATGAAGTTACAGGAGAATGGAGAAAGTTACACAACATAGAGCTGCACGCATTGTATACTTCACCTGGCAATTAGGACCATAAAATCCAGACGTTTGAAATGGGCAGGATATGTAGCATGTATGGGCGAATCCAGAAATGCATATAAAGTGTTAATTCGGAGGCCGGAGGGCAAAAGACCTTTGGGGAGGCCGAGACATAGATGGGAAGATAATATGAAAATGGATTTGAGGGAGGTAGGATATGATGGTAGAGACTGGATTAATCTTGCTCAGGATAGGGACCAATGGCGGGCTTATGTGAGGGCGGCAATGAACCTCCGGGTTCCTTAAAAGCGAGTAAGTAAGTAAGTAAGTACGTAAGTAAATAATAATAATAATAATAATAATAATAATGTAGGTTTTTACCGGTTATTTAACGACGTCGTTTCAACTGCGAAGTTATGTAGCGTCGAAGGAATTGGTGATAGTGAGATGGTATGTGACGAGATGAGTTCGAGAATTCGCCATGGGATTACCTGCCTTTCATTCACCTTATAATCGAGGAAAACCTCGGAGAAGCCAACCAGATAATTAGCCCAAGAGGAATTCGAACTCACGCTCGACTGCAGCCATGGATCAATAAGCAATCGGGCTACCGCTTTAGCTATGCCATGTTTTATGTTGCAATTATCTGTAAAAACTTTATACGTAATTTATTTAAAGAGAAACGAGGAGGGAGAAATATGAGAGCCAAGCCAAGAAATAGAAAATATGCGACTTGCTTATTTATAATGTTGCCTAGTTTGAAATACTTTGCCTTCCTTATACTGCGCACTCAACCTTGAGTAATCCTTGAACATACATGGAATGCACCCTAGCATGATTGCATCGCCTTCCGTGTTAGTTTTATTGCGTCTTATATTTGAAATCTGCTTCCTATAACCGCAATCTTTGTGCTCTTTATACATCAAATATCGCCGCACGAACTGATGTTCAAGACTAGACAGAAGACGTTCCTTAGAAAAAATTATCATATTCAGTGTTTTTTTTTAATTGCCTTGAAATCTGAATTTTCTTTTATCCTGACGAAATTAGCATTCAGACACATTCAGCCAGTCAGTCTCGCCTAACACTGACTGACAAGAGGCATGGCAGACACTGATTTGGTCGAACTGGAGACGAGTCTTATCGTAGTCACCCATGTCAAATCGATCTATCTTAATTCGATCTGAACAGTTCCGGTTTCCTGGTCGGACTAGCATATATACCTTTTTTCCCCGAGCCTCTCAGAATGAAGTTTTTTTTTCTGCATTACTTTCTTAATTTTTAATTTTGTGTTAATATTTTGTATGTATTATTTGTACAGGGACATCATTTTATTTTTACTACCATTTTTAATATTAACCTGGCTATATCTTTGGATTAAGGTCTAGACCCGGAAACACCGCTTGCTTCCCCTTCCACGACTGGAGTTCGACGATACTGGCGTAAAATACAAACAAATCACTTTACTAGGTATAGGAGGGAAGAAAAGTAGTTCATCCATTTATGTAAACTAGAAAATATCACAATTTTGAGTTTTATAATTTTCATTAGGTTTTTGTTTAATCAAAATACAGTACTGTATTAACACTTAGTGTTTATACTCACGAATTGAGCTACCCATGCGGACGTATTCATTATGCAGTGTTTATTATACTGTTACAGCACAGCGTACAATATGGAGAATGAAGTTAAATTGAAAAATAATCATAATATGGATATTTAAACACATTTTTGAAAATGGTGACCGTTCATTTCGATACACGCTTCAGTTCTTTTGTGCATATTATCGCACTATAGACTATTGTACCTAATTCCAATTATCAGTTTCGTCCTTCGTACTAGTAACTCATGTTGAAATAGTTCTGTACCTACTCTATAAAAAGAGTACCTTACGTACTGTAAATTTAATCTTCACTTCTGCCCAATCCGAAAAGATAAAATTACTCAGAAACGCTATATATTGTCCGTTCAAGTGGTTTTGTCGCAGGGTCGTAGAAAAGGGGGGAAAATCACGTGACAGTTAATTACTTAACGAGGCCCTTTTATTTAAGTTATTTTAAACAGTTGTATAATATTACGTATACGTCCAATTCCTAACAGAAATTAATGTTTTCAGAAAAGAGCTAAGACAGCCCAGCTACTAGACTTTACAGAGGGACGAACAGAAGCAGGTGGGGGAAACCGGGATGCTACGTAGGCAAACGGACGACAGTACCTGTGCGAAAATATGATTCAATATTGAAATCACTTTCGTCACTGGAAAACGCGAACATCTTTCTGGAACGTACTATACTCACTAACTCAGTACTGCATACGCGGTCTTGGTTCTGTGTGGAGAACGATTGGAAGTTTACTAGTAGAGGGGGTGGAAGTGAAGTACATTCAAAAACTCAGTACAATAAAAATTGAAGTAAAAATAAAATGATGTCCCTGTATAACCCATTCGAAAAAAGGGTATATCAACCTATTTCAGTTAACTCAGTGCGATTTGAAAGTAATCCGACCTTTTTGCTGTTACAATTTGCAACGAACTCGGTAAAATGCTTTTTACTGACATATCTTTTTGATGCGAGCGAGTCAGCGTTCTTGTCTTCAGGAACTAATTAGTTTGTATGAAATTGCTCTTGCATGTGTACGATATTTACATTGCAATTGTAGCTTATAATTATTGCATATATTTTTATCCCGCATTTCACAGGCATATAACCTTGAAAACATGCAAAACATATGGTATCTAGTTTAAATCTCGCCTAAGGCATCCATGCTCCTGCTTCTTTGTAGCGATCTACTGCCGCATGCCACGCAGTCACATTATTCTCTTTTCTGTTCCGAGATTGGCACTGTGAAAGACTGCAAGCATTCTAAGAGTAAAGAGAACACAGATGGGTTGTGGTCGGTACTTTTCAATACCGGTATTATTCGAATACGTGGTGAGACTTCCGTGTAGTGGGGTTAGGGCGATAACTGACGTATTTTTAAGATAGTACGAGGCATTTCTCTCGTAACGAATACACATCCATGAACTGAGCGGGGTTCTAAATCATGTCGAGAACTTTCGTGTAGTTTAAAAATTGCGACAAAATATCAATAGGTGATACTTAGATTGGCAAATTAACGAATTATATATAACATACAGTCCACACCTGTGGAGAAATGGTCAGCGCGTCTGGCCGCGAAACCAGGTGGCCCGGGTTCGAATCCCGGTCGGGACAAGTTACCTAGTTGAGGTTTTTTCCGGGGTTTTCCCTCACCCCAATACGAGCAAATGCTGGGTAACTTTCGGTGCTGGACCCAGGACTCATTTCACCGGCATTATCACCTTCATTTCACTCAGACGCTAAATAACCTAGATGTTGATACAGCGTCGTAAAATAACCAAATAAAATAAATATAACATACATGCATACATACATACGTTACATAAACTGCGAAGTAATTTTTCATAATCTCATGCATATCTTCTTCTTGTCTTCTTGTATCCTGTTGTTCCTAGGTGGAACATAGGCAGCAGTAAAGTTCCTCCAGCGTACTCTGTCACCAGCCATCCGTTTCACCTCTTTCCAGCTTTTCCCACATCTCTCTACTTCCTCCTCTTTTGACCGTTTCCATGTTTTTCTAGGCCGTCCTCTCTTCCTTACTCCTTGTGGATTCCAATCAATTGCAGTCTTCTCAATAGCTCCATCTAGCTTTCTCAGCGTGTGGCCTATCAGCCTATCAACGTATTTTTCCGGCCATCTTATATTTAGAATACGTCTCAGACATCTGTTGACGAACGTCTGTATCTTTTTATTTATTACATCCGTAATTTTCCATGTTTCACAACCATAGAGGAGGACTGATTTTACATTTGTGTTAAACAGTCTGAGCTTTGTCTTCAATGAGATGTTGTTATTCCGCCATATGGGATATAGCTGTACAAATGCTCCATTTGCTAGCTGAATACGTCTTTTCACGTCTTCTTCCGCTCCACCTGTTTTTATAACCGCACTTCCCAGGTAGGCCTATAGAAAAGTATCCACTTCTTCTATTTCTATATCATTTACTGTCAATTTATTTTTATTATTACAATTTACCCTCATCTGTTTTGTCTTAGAGGAGTTTATCTTCAATCCAACATTTCCTACTTCCTCTTGTAATTTCTCAACTTTAGCTTCCATATCCCTAAATCTCTGTGCTAGCAAACATATATCATCTGCAAAGTCAAGGTCTTCCAGACGATTGTTAATATCCCATTGAATTCCTCTTTTCGTTTTTCCTATAACCCTTCTCATAGTTCTATCTAACAATGTTGGGGAGATCATGCATATAATATATTCATATTTATTTCCATATTATGAAATATCTGCGGTACTTCAAATAATATTATTTAAACTTTTATTTGGAGAACTATTTATTTGAAATATTAATATTGTTAAGGTATAATTATATTTAAGCCTATGTAAAGTAAATAAAAATATTACCTTCAATAAGTGCACCAAGTAATTATATGGCATTCTGCTAATTCGCTTTCTTTCCGTATAGGTATGAAAACATTACATGAGTACAGTAAAAGTCAAGAGTGGCTTGAGGCAGCCTTGGAAACAAAGGAGGCGCACCCACACTTGTTTTCGCCTCATTTCATTTTAGGTGTGTTCACGCTTATTTGGTCGTAATGGCCTATGCAAATAACGTCTATTATGCTCCTCTGTTCATGCGTATGAAATTGATTTTTAGTTCTTAAGCCCATTGTGATGCTACAAACAGTTGACTCCGGCATATTGATAGACGTGAGCTTCCTTTCTGGTGATACCGGTAAAGACAGTGCCTAAGAATGATGATTAGGGCTAGGATTTTGATGAAATTGCATCTTTTTTTCTTGTAAGCCAGAAACATAGCTGCTTTAGTATTTATATGTTATGTGATAAACTGAGTGTTTTAAGATCTATTTGTTAGGGCATTTTCTTTTGCATTTTTTGCCTTTTTCAGCCCATGAGAGCATGTTTTGTTTTATTCGGTCAATATTTAAGGCATTTTTATTTAATTTTGGCCATAAATCCCTATTATTAATGTAAAATAATGTTTATTTCCTTCGATATTTTCTCTACATAATTTGTCCATTAATACCCATTATTTTGTATAACATTTTATCGTTTTTGTACACAAATATTGTCGTTTTAACGTAGTATACCCCCATGTAATGGATCAATCCAACCACCCCTTCAATATAGACTCCTCTGTGCCTGCTAGTTTCGGATAAGAGTGGCCTTGTGGTGGAATACATGGAACTACATCAGGTAAAATAATTAATTAAAGTGTACTACTTAGGAAAAAAATATGTAAAATTAAATAAACTGAAATGTTGGTAACAGAATTTAATTTAATTACAGTCTAGATATTAAGTAGTACAAAACCTCTTTTCCTACTATGCCAGTTATGTAAGATCAACTTTTAGGGCATTTTTAAGGGAATTTTTTAAAGATTTTTAGGTCATAAATGCATTGTTTTTAGGACATTTTTTCATGATTTATAAGTCATCAAAATCCTAGACCTAATGATGATGATGATAATAAGCATTCACACTAACACCACTACTACACCTTTTCATCTTCTACTACTACCACAGCACCATCATTGTTATCACCATAGGTAGGAAGTTCGTACCAAAACAGTAGATTTTAGATTATTAGAGCGAGGAGAATAGATATCATCCGAGCCTCGTCCTGCTACCGCTCGCTACAGACGATAAGCAGTTCACATAAACAATGCATAGTGTGATTCTGTGAATAGTTTGAAGAATATTGTTAATTTATATTAATGTTTTAGGTTTTAAACAAAGTGAACTATTCTGTTATTATTGTATTATTTAAGTCTGGGGACCTCTGGAAAAATAACCAAGGAAGAGACTAGTGAAGTGCTTTGTGTGGAGTGTGGCATTGTATGGAGCAGAAACATAGATATTACTACGAAATGAAGAGAAACGAATAGAAGCATTTGAAATGTGGATATGAAGAAGAATGGAGTGTGTGAAATGGACAGACAGAATAAGAAATGAAGTTGTATTTGAAAGAGTGGGTGAAGAAAGAATGATCCTGAAACTGATCAGAAAGAGAAAAGGAATTGGTTGGGTCTCTGGCTGAGAAGAAACTGACTACTGAAGAATGCACTGAACGACAGAAGAGTTCGGGGCAGAAGAAGATATCAGATGATAGACGACATTAAGATATGTGGATCATATGCGGAGACGAAGAGGAAGGCAGGAAATAGAATGCTCGGTTTGCAGTGAAAGACCTGCCCATGGGCAGAACACATATATGTGTGTATTCATTCATTCATTCATTCATTCATTCATTCATTCATTCATTCATTCATTCATTCATTCATTTATTATCTTCCATGGATCTTACATGAACAATGAAGCTTTAAGATGTGGAACAAGTCAAAATTTTACAATATTACAATTACAATTTCTACAAATTTTTACATTATTTTACAATTTTTACAGTTTTACAATGTAGTAATTTTCTACAATGATGAGGTGAGGTCCGAGGATTCGCCAAAAGATTACCCGGCATTTGCCTTTTGGTTGGGAAAACCTCGGAAAAACCCAACCAGGTAATCAAATCAAAGGAGGAAATGAAATGATGCTGAGGACTCGCCATAGACATATTTTTATTTTAGTAACTTAGGTTATTTTACGTCACTTTATCAACATCTTAGGTTATTTAGCGTCTAAATTAGATGAAGGTGATAATGCCGGTGAAATGAGTCCGGGGTCCAGCACCGAAAGTTACCCAGCATTTGCTCATATTGGGTTGAGGGAAAACCCTGGAAAAAACCTCAACCAGGCAACTTGCCCCAAACGGGAATCGAACCCGGGTCACCTGGTTTCGCGGCCAGACGCGTTAATCATTACTCCACAGGTGTTGACATGTATGTATGTATGTATGTATGTATGTATGTATGTATGTATGTATGTATGTATGTATGTATGTATATGATTATATGTTTGAGACCTCTATCATTGCATTTAAATCTTGTTTTCTTCCAAAACAACGCCAATCCTTATCTAAAATTTTGTGTTATTATGTATGTCACTTGGGAACTCTCTCAGTCCGTAGACGGGTGGATAAAAAATCTAGCCCAGTCCTTTCATAAAAATGGACTGAACAAGTTTTGGGATGACACTCTTCAGTTACCTCGTTAGATAATCATACGTTAGCGAAGTCATGGACAATAATCCCAGAGATATTTAGATCAGTCATACATAGGCTTATAAAATATGCGCTATAAGAAGAAAATAAATCCTGGCGTAAACAGAGAAGTCCTTAAGGATGCATTGTGTATACTGTAGGTGTAGGAATTAAACACACGCGTATGTGTTAATGTTTCCAAGGACGCCAACTTAAAAATTATGTGCGTAAATACAGAGGTTAAATTGCCAAGAAAAACTGTGCAGTATGACAGAAAGTAATTAAAATGCAGTTCACTCTTCGTCGGCTTCGCTGCAGACTCCGTGCATTCGACCGTGACATCCTGTCTACATCCCCTTTAGATAAACAAATGCATGTTTCCATTAAATACAATACAGATCGTGTCCCGTATGACAATTAGGACACAAAGTCGTGGTATTCACTGCGTGGTGAAATTTGAAATTGGACTGATATCTGATATGTGTTTAAGTCAGTTCCTGTCGAAACGTACATAAGTTACTGCGGTGATGAGAAATATAAATTTTGAGTTTTGTATATGAATTTAATAGGTACACTTTTGCCACTTTCTTCATATTTAAAAATATTTTTATGCTCGACCATGCCGAAATGTAGTAATTATACACCTGGTAGCAGTACTTTAATGCATGTCATTAAAGTACACCTATTCATTAAAGTTCAGGTTTTCGATTATTCTCGGATATGCAATCGAAAGACAACGAGGGAAACGTCACGGAGGCTGGAAATCCAATACTGTCGCAGAAGGTTATGTTCTGTTACTATAATAATTAGCGTTAATTGTAAATAATATTCAAATAAATTCAATTTGTCATCTCGTTTTTCAATTCTAAATCAATTTCCAGGTTATACCAAAATTAGTTCATGTTATTCTCTACATCAAGGTCAATGACATTATTGTTCCTCGGAAAAAAAATCAATACTTTCGCGTCTGCGCACATCTCACACGAGCTATACACAAGGTCACTTCCGATCTTGAGTCAGATACAAATAAAATGATACTTCTGAATAATTTCAAGTTAGAAATATGATCGAGCATAAAAAGTCGTATGAAACTTGCCTATAATGGTAATTAAGACGCTCGTATGAAAATTATGAAACGAGCGCAAGCGAGTTTCATAAACAAACATACTTGCGTCTTAATTACTATCATTATAGGCTCGTTGCATAATGTACTATTTCACATGCCATCTTATCTATTTGTGTACACATTTCTCCCACATTTTGTCCCTTAGTTGATTCAGGAAGTTTCCTAAAAAAATAGCGGTAATTTATTTTAAAACAGCTGATACTTCGGTTTAGTCGAAATCGGCTCTGTCAGCAGTTTTCTTCATTCTCCTTATAAAAATGAAAGACATGTATAAACAATTAAAGCATTATTTATATTTACGAAGATGTGTTTATAATTATCCGCAATTATATGCATATATTTTGAATGTTTTAAAACATTAGTAAAAAAATTACTCGCTTTGCTTTATAGCACATTATCTATCGATGAAAAATCTTGTGTATGATCTCATACTATGTATGTATGTATGTATGTATGTATGTATGTATGTATGTATGTATGTATGTATGTATGTATGTATTCACACTGCTAATGGGTAAATACCCGGTGGCAGTGGTAACTAATTACACTTAATAATTACAATAATAATAAAAAAAATACAATCATAATATTGATAATATAATAATAGCAATATATAGACTAATAATATTAAATGAATCACTTAATATAACTTAATTAATTAAAGTAAATCTAATTTATATCTTAACCCTAAGTTAGAATTTAAAACCACAAGTATATATGATATATGTTTTTGGTTTAAAAAGAAGCCGCACATTCATTTCTCTTTCAGTTGTTATGTGCCAGTTGGGTGGTTTTTTTTAACTTCTTCAAATGGACCAGCTCAGTTATAATCGAATGAATTAAGTCGGGACTTCTAATTCAGCTTCGGAGGATTTCTCCAGTGTTTAAAGCAGTGTAAGCGCGAGCGTTGTCACAGTGTTTTTGTCTGGTGGCCATCATACCTAGATCGTTACTATTAAATCAGACTTATTAGGAATGATTTCAGATTTACAACTGTGCATGAATTATATGCAGGTGATCTATAATCACGCGTCTGTTAGATTTATGTCACGGCTTTGAACTTTGTCGTCATAATTGGACGTCGACGAGAGTTCATTTATTCTCCTGATTGAATAATGCCCCAACACAGGTGGAAAACAAAACATTTCCCCTGTACATTTCGGATGATTATTTCATAGCTTATTTTATTTATTTGGCTCTGATTGAGGTTCTAGCTGATATGTACATCCATTACCAGCTAGTACATTTCTCTTGACGATATGTGTCAGAGGAAAAACAATTGTTCGTATGCGTCTTAAGTCTGATCAGTGTAATATGTTACTAGTAAGCGATGTATGCAATGGAGGGAGAAAGGAACTGGCCACCTTACCCCATTATCTCCTGGCTTAACGTCCACGCCTGTGGAGTAACGGTTAGCACGTCTAGCCGCGAAACCAGGTGACCCGGGTTCGATTCTCGGTCAGCGCAAGTTACCTGGTTGAGGCTTTTTCTGGGGTTTTCCCTCATCCCAATATCAGCAAATGCTGGGTAACTTACGGTGTTGGACCGCGGACTCATTTCACCGGTATTATCACCTTCATCTCATTCAGACGGTAATGCTGGGTAACTTACGGTGTTGGACCCCGGACTCATTTCACCGGCATTATCACCTTCATCTCATTCAGACGGTAATGCTGGGTAACTTACGGTGTTGGACCGCGGACTCATTTCACCGGTATTATCACCTTCATCTCATTCAGACGGTAATGCTGGGTAACTTACGGTGTTGGACCCCGGACTCATTTCACCGGCATTATCACCTTCATCTCATTCAGACGGTAATGCTGGGTAACTTACGGTGTTGGACCCCGGACTCATTTCACCGGCATTATCACCTTCATCTCATTCAGACGGTAAATAACCAAAGTTTTTGATAAAGCGTCGTAAAATAACCCACTAAAATAAAAAAATCCTGGCTTAATTGTCTTATAAGTGATGCCTTATTGGTGTCACCTTCGTACCTGTCGTCTCGCTTCACTTACCTTTCTTTCCACCACAATCTGAACACACGCTCTCGCCATGAAACAATACTAACAATACCATCCCATCGCACCTCCTCATACTCATCCTCTTTCACAATAGCCCTGCCAAGACTCTGGAATTCGTTACCTGCTAGCATCAGGGACTGTGGAAATAAAATTGAATTCAAACGCAAACTTACTAGGCACTTGGTCAGTAATTGAGACTCGTTCAGACATGGTTTCTTGTAAATAGTTCTCTTAATCTATCACAAAATATTTCAATATCCGGTAATTTCATCACTATAGAATTTTGTTATTGTAGGTTTCATTTGTAATTCAGTGAATACAAAATATTCTTTGTTCTTAATTTCTATGATAAAATGTCTAGCTTTCATTAATCAGGTAATCTTGTCGTACTTTAATTCTTATTGTAATTGTAACTGTAAATTTAATATTAATTGTAATTTTATTGTTCATATTATAGTTGTAATCCCCTGATAGAGGGGCAGAGAAGGCCTGACGGCCTTATCTCTACCAGGTTAAATAAATAAATACTAATAAATACTAAATCAAACCTGTCTTCGGACAGTTGACTAAACAACAAACAACATTTTATTTAGGGCTTTGCAAAAAATTTCAATATGTTCGTAAAAGTGTGTTACTGTACGAGTATTTCAGTGGTGTCACTTGATACACCGTTGTCATAATTAACTATTTAGTTACGGAGCTGTGCTCACGTTCCATTGTGGCTCAAAATATTACTGTCATCCCTGTATAAAGGGAAAGTACCAGTTTTCCCAGGCAGGAACAGAATACTAGTTCCTCATTAGCCACAGGAGAGGACAATTTGGCATTTTCCTTCAGGTGTAGTTATATTAAGATTTGTAAAGGTACTAGTAAGATCTGCCCAGAGTAGACACTGCAGGAGGCTAGAAGTGTGAGTTGATTCACCGCTGGTATGTGTTGACATAGACACTTGACCCCCAGCCTTGTAATGTGCGAGGATAAGTACAATGGTCGAAGTCTGTGTACGAGTAACGCCGATCTCCCTCATTTATTACTAATGGGTTTCGGCAGTTGATTTCAAGAAGTTTGCTCTTTTCGTGTTACTGACTCCTGAGAACCGAACTCGAACAGAATGGACCAGTTGTATTGAATATTAGATGTGGTTTGTATCGACATTGTGTATCACAGAGCTTTGTTTTAAAACTGATCAAGAACTGTATTAATATGTACATTCTTATTGTAAATATAACAAGTACAAATCTCTTTTTATTCACTCTGTGACATTCCTGCAAGCGTCCCCATCTAGAAGTGACGCGCCTAGTTTTTTTGGCGTCGCTTTAGCATTTCCCTGGCTGCACCATAGGAGACAAACCAGATACATGGCACCGCTTGATGATGATTAATGGAGCGATGGTAGAATGTCGATAGTGGAAACGAGAATACTCCGCGAAAACCTACCACAAATTTCACTTGGACCGAGTACGATTTGTTCCGGGATCACCAACGTAGAAAGTCGACGTTCTAGCCGTTCAGATAAGGGTTTGCCTATGCGGTGGAAAAGTATTTCCCCCGAAGAAAGTAATCATCATAACTAAATAAATCGGTGAAGGTCTTTTGCTTTCTCATTGACAATGTAGGCCTATTGCCTGTTTCGTACGGTGGTATATACAATATAGGACAGTTATATGGAAGCCTATTTGAAATTCTCGCTTACAGGCATACAGTACATAAATTAGTTCTTATTTTTTTATAAACCTACGATACGTACTGTATCGTACGTATCTTAGGAATAAAGGTACACATTTATGCATATGAAAGGTCTATGGATATCTTCTGATTTTTTAAATAAAATTAATGCACTTCACAATAGATTTGTGTCTAAAAAAAGTGTTGATTTACAGAGAGGTTTGTATAACTTATTTTACGTAATTTTCATGAGAAATGGTAAACCACTGTCATCTCATAAAAACAGTTATGAGCTAACCTTTAAAGGGAAGGACCTACAGGAAATCTCTTTTCTCATATTATTTTAAATAGAGCCTATATTTCTGTAACATAGTTTCATATCAATGTATGAAGCCTTTTAAATACACATTTTCACTTTTGCCCTTTATGGTGGGCCTACAGACACACATAAAAAAAAAGCAATATTATTAAGAAAATGATATATCTGCTCTTAAGAATGTCACAGAATCACAAATTTTGTCGCAAATGAAACTAAAAGACTGCTAATCAATTTTGTTTGATGATTTTTAGAAATTTTAATTTTTATATTTTTACTTTTATTTTTCATTTTTATGAACAGAAAGAAAAATTGCACGTCTATTTTTAACTTATTCTTTAATTTTCAATTTGACAATTTCCTCTTACAGAATTATTCATGTATAATGTGAAAATATGTCCTGAAAATTTTATTCAATTATCCCTATTATTGTCTGAGATATTACATATTAAATGTTGAAAAATGTAAAACAAACAAACTCCGGATATTCAACGGAGAAGCTTGAGCACAGAGTAAAGGGACTGGAGCGCAGCGGCTATTTAAACATGGCGTAAAAGCAATTATTTTCTTCCTAACGACCTTGAAATTTCGCTTAAACGAAGTCAATACTATGAAATATTTTTAGGATAAAAATAAACAAAAAAATGTTAATATTTGAGAAGAAAAATCCGCTTCGGCGCCGGGGATCGAACCCGGGTCCTTGGTTCTACGTACCAAGCGCTCTGACCACTGAGCTACGCCGAATTCAGTCCACAGGACCGGACCGAACCCTCCTCCTTCAATGTTCTATAATATTCTCATAGCTGCAATGCATATGTCTGTACAGATTACTGTGCACTTAACTGCGGAATCCCGGCCAAACAAGTCACTCAACTGAGTGCGCTCTTAATATAATGGCAGTTGACATTGGACATATACATCAACATACATGCCTAACTTGGAGTCAGGCCACAAAGGGAAACATTGGAGGAGGATTCGGTCCGGTGCTGTGGATTGAATTCGGCGTAGCTCAGTGGCCAGAGCGCTTGGTACGTAGAACCAAGGATCCGGGTCGATTCCCGGCGCCGGAGTGAATTTTTCTCCTCAAATATTAATTTTTAATATTACAGATATTATTCTGTACGACAAATTAATAAATCTATAAAAAAATTTTAATTTTGACGCATATTTGGTCATTCCTGTAGGTCTTTCCTTTTAAGTGCCTAATCAGATTCTACAGATTCTAGTTCATCTCCTTACTTCGAGGTAGTTGAAGTCTAAAAAGACATGCTGATGCACCTGAAGAATTCAGAACATCATTTACATCAGAGTAATCCAGGAATTATAATTAGTTACTGTAACCCGAAAACTATGCATATAATTTATAGTTCTATACGATCGGGTAAAAGGCAGCATTTTCGTTTCCGTATGAATTGGACCCTTCTCACACAGACCCCTTTGAATTTAAGATTTATTCATATATTTCTGTTAATCATACCGTACATATTTTTGTGTGTATTTTGCTTTTAAATTGACTTGCTGAAGTTGGCAGCACTTTCTAATTCCAGCGGTATGAAACGCCAAAGAAAATATTATTTAAGCACACAGAGGCTTAGTGGCGAAACATTGGGTGGGCTCAAAGACTTGAGTTATAGTTAAAATAAATACATCTCATAAATAATAATGATGATAATAATAATTATTAGGTGGGCTGGCGCCACTGCAGAGACTTAATCATTTCATCAAACGTTGCATTCTTCACATTTTTATGTGCAGTTTGCTTTTAAATTGACGTGCTGAAATTGACAGTACGATCTACGTCCTAATTGGCTGCTGTATGAAACGCCAAAGAAAATATTTAAGTACGTAACAGCTTATATTTAGTCAATTCTCGATGCCTTAGCGATATTTGACGTCTTTGAATGTCAGGAAAACACTCAGTTGATCAACATTGTTGTGGTAGATTTTTCCTACATTTGTTTATATTCCCGGAGGAAACAATCTGCTCAGCGATATGATAATGTTTTGTTTATTCGATTACTTCCTCTGATATGGGTGAAAGACTTGAAAATCCATTACGTCAGAATCGTGATGATGGAATGAGGTTGTCAAAGCTATTTGTAGTATTAAATTGTGCAAATTGTTCTTGATCGTATAGCGGTTCCGTTCTTGCTATTGGTTTCGAGGTTCGCTAGTTCACACCGTGCCGAGGGCGACGGTACATCTTCTTATATTTACTACACATAAAAATGTATCAGTCGCTGTATGAGAAGACTCGAGGAAAGTTTATAGGCCATCTATACTCTATATATATTTTTTTCATGGAGTGCAGTTTCATAGAAAGGACTTTGCCGATAGACCTTCTACTGCCCCCTACTAATTTGTTGTCATAAATAAATATCTTCCTTACGGTGACGGAAATCTTGTCTTCTCCTGTCAGTAAGCAATTACAACCCTTGTTCAGAAGAATTGACAGGCTCTCGTCAAATCCACGTGGAGGCAGAATTGCTGCATCTTTTCCGAATTCCAAGAATCCCGTCAGTCTCATTTCAGGGTCACCAGGATTATGGCAACTGTGCAATGTTGGGACGAGGGGACAGGATGGAATTGTTAGAGGTGTTTGTGTAGGAAGTCATAAATCTGTAAGTGGGTGTTCAAAGAAGCCACCGAACTGCACTCCTTGAAATAAAATAAGGTATTCCACCCACATAAACGTTCAACTGTGGGAATCATAATCGTATTTCGTATTATCTATCAACGAGGACAATGAATTTGGAGCGTTAGCAACAAACCTTTTATTCATTGTAACAATAGACACTGCTTGGAGAAAAGATTAAGTTAGATCTGAGGTCAAGGCGATGAGTTTTTAAGAGCTTCCTACGGAACGAAAGCAAAACTTAGAGGCCCATGTTGTAATTTACGGTTTCGAAAAGAAGTCGGTCTCTGAATGAAATAACTTCAAGCAAAATTGCTTGTACAGTTAAAAATTTTAAAACATGATAGTCTACTTATTATTAGTCATGCTAATTTATCATACTTATGAGGTATTTAATTTGTATGTGTTAGCAAACAATTAATATTCTACAATAACTGTTATTGTAAACATATTAGTTAGATAAAATTAGAGTAAATCAGATCTGAGGTGAGGTCAAGGCGATGGATTAAAGGCTTTCTTTGGAATGAAAGTTAAGCTGTGACACTCATGTCATAGATTTCGGGTTCTAAAAGAACCCGGTCTCGGAATGAGAAGGCTCAAGGCAAAACAATCTGACCATTTCTCTTTCACATTAAAATGTAACACTGCTGATTTTTGCATTATCGAGACATTATACAGTGATTGTAATTATAAAAATATGGATTAGATAAAGATTAGATTAGATGAGATCTGATCTGAGATCAAGGCGATGGATTTTTAAGGGCTTCCTTCGGAACGGAAGTTAAAGCTGTGAGACCCGTGCCCTAAAAGAACCCTGCCTCTGAATTAGAGAGCTCGAGCCAAACATTTTAACAGTTTTTCGTTCAGTTAAAATGCTATTCATCATGCTAATTTATCGTAGTATGGAGGTACGGTAATTAATTTGGAGATGTTAGCATGGAATGATATATGCTATAGCGATTGTGATTGTAAAAAATATGGGTTAGAAAGATTAGAATAGTTCGATACGAGGTTTGCAGGTCTAACCCAGGATTTTAAGGTTAATCAAAATTGTTAGTATGGCGCGCTTTGAAAAGTAATGAAGCTGACTGGATTATATCTGTCCTAAATTTAAAGCACGTAAAAAAACCCTTTACCTGATTTAGAGGGCTCTAGAAAAAATACTGATCATCTGTTTCTCTTCCATTAAGTGCCTTGTTTTTGAGCAGAGATTTCTCTGTTCCCGCAAACGCATGTTTTGATGAAACTGACGTAGGCTCTGAAGATTGATTCAAACATATTTAGATTGTAGGTACAGACGACCAGCTATTTTCTCAGAAACGGACATTAAATAATATAAAGCAATAATAATGGTTTATTTAACTTGGCGGAGTTAACCCCATACGGCGTTCTCTAACACTCACCCAGGAGTAAAACTGCGATACAAAAAACACTACAAATTTACAAAGCGCACGCACGCGCACGCACACACACAACTGAAGTAGATAGTCATAATACAATATAAACAACAGGTCAGTAGAAATGAGACATAATATATAACATACAGAAAGAAAGGAAAAGGCATAATAAAATGTTGACAGTAAGTCAAAATAAATGAGACATATAAAGTAGGCGTATAACAATATGAGATAATAATAATAATAATAATATATAATAAAATAGTAAAGTACAAAGCATACAATGGACACAATATTTTAGGTGCACACAGCAAGAAAAATTATGATTATAAGTAGCTCAAGTTGTCACATTATACATACAGGCCTACCATTATCGGGAAATATGATTAAAACAAACAGATAAAATAAAATAAATATTACTAGAATATTAAAAATATAGTGAATACGTGGAAACATGCAATACAACACCTGTCATAACAGTAAGTTAGTTTCGCAACTAGTCATAATATAATCTTCTAACTTTGATTTGAAAGATTTCAAGGTTCGGCAGTCCTTGACTTCAGGCGGCAGAGAGTTCCAGTGACGAGAAGTAGCAACAGTGAAAGATGAGGAATACAGAGATGATGTGTGGAGTGGAATTTTTAGCGAGCTATCGCGTTATGATCGAGTACTGATATTATGATAGCGAGAGATAGTATGGAAGAGGGGGATGAAGTGTGCATAATTCGATATAAGAGAGAAAGCAAGTGCAGATTTCTCCTCTCATGTAACCTAAGCCATGATAACTTCTCGAAAGAAGGTGAAATATGATCATAGTATCGAACATTACAAATAAAGCAGACGCACGCGTTATAGACACGCTGTAGTTTCTGGGAGAAATCAATATTGAGATCACTGAACAAAACGTCGCAATAATCGAAGTGAGGTAGAATGAGTGTCTGTACCAGCGTCTGTTTTAATTTAGATGGATAATGATACAATCTTTTTAGTGAAATGGTGTCATCAATTGGAATTTGTACTCCAGCTCTAGCGGTAGGCCATCCAAATGGCTAACATCACAGTCTAGCAAGTATGCGGTCCAAGAATAGAATCTCCCTACTTCCACTTTTTATTCTTTTTAGTTCAATTCTTCACAGATGGAGTAGGCTATATGGCAAAACTGGTCATTCGTGCAACGTAACGACAGGACTGTTTTAAAATGTAATTTATTTTAGAAATGTCAGACCGTCTACGCCTCTATTCTGTCTAGGCTACTCTCCAAACCTTAGAATTTGTTATTATATTTGTTTTAATAACACATCTTCTGTGCACAGATATATCTGTAGGACGTCTGGAAAAAGTTTAGAGACGTCCGATGGACAAAGCTGAAAACAAAGAAAATATAAAAGGGTGACATGATGAGTGAATTCAGTACAGGGAGCTTTCGAAAAGTAAAGTGTATATTAAGACGCGCTGCTTTAAAGTTGCATGGAAGTCACGATCCTGGCGTCGAATCTCAGATATGGTATTAGGCCACCTAAATTTTTCGGAGACTGTAGGCTCTTCATACGTATGTTTAGTTTCTGTTTATAATTTGTTTGGGAACTTCTTCCTTAAGTGTGTCACTTGAATTGTAATCGGTATTCAGCCGCCTAAGAAGAGTGTCAAGGATAGCGTGGCATAACAGGCCCATCTGAATAACTTGCCCTTCGTGGATCATTAAGTAACGATTGCACTTATGTATTTATCTCAAGACGAAACCCACTGCAAGTTCCAAAACGTTGGGAAGCGTTTTCTGCACAATATAATTGAGTAGGTTATAAGGATTTGTTAACTGTATAGACTTTTAAAGGCGATGATCTGATGATAAGGCGTATCTGGAGCAATGTGAAATAAAATGAAATTCTGTACACCCCTCTGCCTCTCCCGGGAATGTCCTTGGTTCTGCTCGGAATTGAACTGTAACCTCTTTTGATAGAAAACCGTCAGTTCATTGAACTATGGCTGGGCACGGCACAGCATAAATATTCAAACTGCACTGCAATACGATCACCGAAGAGACTTAACACTCCTGTAATGTAGGCCTATACATTTTCAGACGTTTATACGGTGTGTTAAATAATATATGGGGTCGACGATATGCCGAACAAGGTTGCCTGTGTATTTGACATACACTTGAACTTTTGAAAAGGGATGCTGAAGTACTGCAGAACTTCTGTAGAGATGCAAGGGGCTTATATAATAAGTTCTTCTTATCAACATAAACATATTGTTGCTGGGCACTGGTGAGTTGCCTTCATGTTTTGGTAAGAAGGCAGGACGTAGCATGTATAAGTATATGTTGACTATGTTGGTTGATTTATAATTCCGACCACTTCACAACTAAGTCCTTGGCTCTTCTCAAATGGCCAAACTTACTTGTGTACCTATAAGCGAACCATTACCGATTTTCCGTAATTAACAAGGATTCCCCCCCTCAACTATTACGGTCAAAGGGAAAATTATGACGAAAAAGCAAAATCATCGCGGTGAAAAAATATATAGATAATCATACATGTATTCCTCACTTCAGTGAGAGATACAAAATGAATATTAATACATGGAAAGTGAAAGGGCTTCTTTTTGGCGCTAGGGGAACTTCATTTAAGTTAACCAAAACCATTCTCCTTTCTCTTAAATTTTCTAATGAGGACATTAACAAAATTTGTCTAATAGTATTGAGAGATTCATTATCCATTTTACACAATCACTTGTATAATACTATGTAATTTTTTTTCTTTACTTCATGTCATTACTCTTCAGTGTATTTTCATCTCATATTTCTCCGAAATCAAATTGTACTTTATTTTAAAATTTATCATTGTTCCGTATTCTCTCCGCAATCATATTGTATTCTTAATTTAACCTCTGCTTTGTATTCTGGATCCTAGTGGTCATCCGTAGATTTCGGTCAGATATCCCAAATTGTGGAATTTATGTGTATACACCTATAGCCTAAATTTCTTCTCGAAAAAAGAGAAAAGCTGTGTAAAGGAATTTTCAATAATATTATTTCGGGTGAATTTCTTAACCATGTAGGAGTTATATGTATATATTTCATACAGAAAAAAAATAACATATTCATCCTTTGAATATTTCATTCAAAAATTCTGAAATTTGGTTAATGAAGATGAACATGACAGACTTGAAGAGGAATTTAAAACATACCAATGCGATACTTTTCCTGAATGCATTATTAATTGATTATAGACTAATAGATGCAAATTGGGCCAAAATTGTAGATTTCAGGCATGAAAGTACGTAAGTAAAATATAAAACGTATCTTTCCTGCAGAAAGAGTCTTCAGTGTTTTGAGAAACAATCTGATAGAATTCAGCCTACATTAACACACACACTGGAATCACTCCTGATTCAGGAGCAGAAGATGACATCACAAAGAGAAGTTTGCTTCAAGAAGAAATTTATGTAGAAGCAACTGTTAGATGCAAAACGTGCCA
Source organism: Periplaneta americana (assembly GCF_040183065.1). NCBI lineage: Eukaryota > Metazoa > Arthropoda > Insecta > Blattodea > Blattidae > Periplaneta > Periplaneta americana. The sequence goes on from NC_091118.1 coordinate 185,820,882, forward strand.
CAAAACATTTTTTTGCAGTAGTAATAGATAACGTGGAGTTATATATAATATGCTTTGCACCTGACTATAAGGTTACTAATAACTAATAACAGTAACCCACTTGAAAGGTTGACATCTCTGATATTCTCAGTTTTGATCCGTCTAAGCTGGAAGTAGTTTCATGCGTGACAGAAGAGCGCTAGCTGGAGGGTTTGGCGCATAGGAAGAGAGTTGAGAAATTTACAGGGTTTTCTTTTCTACTAGCAATAAATTGGCAACGTGAACTTTGACATCGGCATTGTAACAAATTTAGCTGACAGACCACGTGAGTTGAAAGTTGTTCTGTGTACAAACTGTCAGTTCGTCGTGCGTCGTTAAATTATTACCGTTATTACCATTAATTTATTACCCAAATCTTCTGTAATACTCTTACTTTAAATATACTGGTGACAGCCTTAAGGCTCTGAACAAACTTCGAATCTCGCGTCACTGTGTGGTAACAGAATCTCGACTGAGGATAACACGTCGCTTCAGGTTTAGTCGTTTCACAGACGAAACAAGTAGGCATACTGCAAAATACGTTTGCGGAATCTTATAATCTATGAAAAAAAAATGGAAAAAGTAAAAGAAATTCACTGCATGGTAAAACAAATTCAAATGCAAAATAAAAAAGTGGTCTTCCAATGGATCCCGGCCCACTGTGGACTGAATGGTAACGAGAAAGCAGATATGTTAGCAAAGAAAGGAACTAAAGTCAACTTAAAAACAAATTTCAAGTTCCCATATGAATCAATAAAACGAGTCATAAAAAGAATAAGTAACAGCGAACAGGCAAAACATCAAAATTCAAAATGGAAAGAATCATTGAAAGATGCAAAACTAATTCGTGATCTACCTCGAAAATCTGCCGTGGCCATGTTTAGATTGATTACTGGTCATGATTGCCTCAGTAAACACCTCCATCGTATTGGGTACTGAATTCACCTAAATGCTTACTGTGCACCAGAGAAGAGGACATGGAGATGGAGCACCTGGCTAATTGTGAAACTCTTAGGACATTTGTGGACCTTCCATCAAAATATTGGGAAGCAAGAAAGACGATGACTTCATTGTTAAATCCAGAGCATTAGATACACACACACATAATCTGTGACCAGCGAGATTATGAACCGATGTGTTTCGTGTTTCCATTCTTCTCTCCACAATCGTTACTTTGGTGACATGTTGTCAGGAGCTGAGATCGGATTATTGGTGGTCGTAGACATAGAATATTTCCTCTATTCGTAGACAAAAAGATCTGCTGCACACTAACATGTTCTATTAAAAATGAGGTCGAAATCACGTACGTTAGCAAGTAGAAAACAAAGGTTCTATATTTTCACGGTATTAAAATAAACAGAATCTTTGTGTAATGTTAAAACTGTGCAGCAACAATTTGTTGAAAGCTTGAAGCATTTTTCGTCAATTGGTACAAATTCAAATTTGAATTAAGGAAAACATGGGTGCCTATACAATGCGGTTAATTCACAGTGCCTGATGGGACTGCAACCTGCATAAGCAATGGGCAGAAGAAGTTGCCGCCCCAACCAGGAAAATTGAATTAACAATCGTCCTATATATATAGCGCCTGGCGAAAGCTGCAACCGGCGGGACGGGCTTGTCTGCGAAAGGCCAACGTACTAGGGCGATAGTGATGAGGAACCGTACATATTTTCTGCCTTGCCTTCGTACACCAGTGTTAGTCATTATCTTAGTGGTGCGCAATTATTATTACTTATCTGAAGTGAGTCTTAAAAATTCTGAAGAACACTGCAATGTGTATCTTAATTATTTCTACTGAAAACTAGAGTCTACTGGATGTTCATTTCAAAGTGTGTCATGACGTTACTGTTGTTGAGTCACCGATTTGAAGCGAGTTTCAGCTTATATATCAGAGAAGTTGTCTATTATCCAAGGCGTTATTCAATCTGAACTTGAGAACGTGTACGGTATAACTTGAACATCGTAGCAACAGATGGCGGTCTGTACGTTCTGTGCGCTACCATAACCTCTTTTGAACTGTTTTGCGCCGGCAAGTCGTACGCAGGGTATTTGTTATCATCGGTTGCGTACGGTAACATTCCACAACACAAATCAAATGCTCCGTGTCCATGTTGACCGTCGAAGTTAATGTCAACAAATACGTAAGTAATCGTCTTAACCCTCTCCCCATATCCCGACAGTACGTATTTCCAAACAGTTCACATTCCTGCCACTACCGGCGTTACCGTACGTATCGGTACGTACTCTTCAGAATGAACGCCTTACTTGCTAGGCAACTTCTCTGCCTCATAGGTAATACACCTCTGCGGAAGTGTAGGAAGATTGAATTCTCTAGGCTCATCGGCTAGACACATGACGGCATACAGCGAGCCATGACACACTTTGAACTGAACACCCAGTAGTTATGGATAAACTAATACCACTGTGGAAATATTTCACGTGAAGGGAAAATCATTTTAGAGCAATATGATCTTAAAAGCATGAGCATTTTGTATTGTGGTACACACGCATGCGCGATGTGAGGATCGTAATAAAACAAAATTGCCTTCTGCTGTACAGCGAAGACCGAGATGCGTCTTATGGTTTGTTATGGTTGAAAGTGCTACGGAGAACAACGTTGATTTCATGGTATTCGTTGTTTTCAGAAAGCCTCAAATTATGAATCACTCTGTGGTATCGTGTCTTTGAAGAAGCGACATTCATTCAAATGCGACACGTTGGTGACGCGTGTCTCGAACAGAAACTGCTGTCGGGTTTGTTATGGCAGAGAGTTCCAATGAAAGTATGAATGAGGTGATTGTCAACAGAGATGGCTATACTATATGCGACAGTTTTTTAGCGGATTTTTAAGGGGACTGGTTAGTCTGATCGTATGGCTGGTGTGTATGAGTGAAGATAAGTTGCTTTTACTCGTCAATTTTTGTATATATCAATTTACCATTTTTACAGCATGTACACAATATTTGCAGATATATTTTGGTTTTTAGATTATCTGTCTATCTCATATACTTGATTTTATAAAAAAATGTAAACCTGAAAGAGTTAATTAAATTTAAGTTAAAACATAGGAATATTAGGAGCATTTTTCTCAGAAACCCTTTGCACTACAGATGCCTCAAACTTAAAGCGTATTTCCAATGTAGTTGACTATATTTTCCGCCATTTTCATCACATTATGAATATTCGGTCAATAGAAAAATATTGTTTTCCATCCTGAAAAAAAAATTAAAATTTTCATATTTTTCTGGCTGTGAAATCTGTAATAATTTTGATAACTATGCTTCTTCACTACCATATGAAATAGGAGTATACAAAATGTCAGCCTCCTGTCCCCAGTAATTACTGAGAAAAATGTTCCTAAAACACCTGTGTATTTAACTTAAATTTAATTAATATTTTTCAGGTTTAAAATTTTTTATAAAATGAAGTTTATGAGATAAAAATAATCTAAAAAATAAAATATACCTGCAAATATTGTATATATGATGTAAAGATTGTATGTAGATTCAAAAGTTGAAGAGCAATAGCAAAATTTCTTGACTTATTTCACTTATACACAATACCCATACGCTCAGATCACCCAGTTTAATTTTAGTAGATTATTTTACGACGCTTTATCAACATCTTAGGTTATTTAGCGTCTGAATGAGATGAAGGTAATAATGCCGGTAAAATGAGTCCGGGTCCAGCACCGAAAGTTACCCAGCATTTGTTCATATTGGGTTGAGGGAAAACCCCGGAAAAACCTCAACCAGATAACTTGCCCCAACCGGGAATCGAACCCGGGCCACCTGGTTTCGCGGCCAGACGCGCTAACCGTTACTCCTTAGGTGTGGACGTTTAAATATTTGTTTGGAGTGAGTTTATATCAGCTTGGATTTCTTTAGACTTTCTCTAATACGTTGTGAATGGTCATATCTCACTGGAGACCCCTGCTGGCTCGCCTCTGCTCCATAGCCGTTAAAGCCTTCGCAAACACTAAGAACTTAGAGGGATGTATGTATGGTGAGATGTCATCAATTAGTGCAGCTGTGACTGTCCCTGCTGTTACTACACTGAGCTGTGAGTATAAGAAAAAACTTTTCTTATGAGCTAGCACAGTTGTATGGACTTAATATAGGCAGCTGTATTACATAAATGAAATGTAAATAAAGATGACTTGTATGTGACGAAAAACTTACGCGTTCCGGGAATCACTGCGCTGTAAATAGGCAGGAACATTCCGAACCTGCGCCGTTCTGAGTTTTCTGTATTGCCACTTGATAGAGGAATCCATGCACTTTGACTAACGTGAAAATATTTGAAGGTAGTGAAGAAACGAGATGCCAACATATGGGCTTCACAGCTACCAACTTGACAGATGCCGCACTCTAACTAATGCGAGGTTTCTCGCGTAAGCAAGATGACGCACATTATCTGAACCGTAACGTTACATAAGGCAGCTCTGAAAAGCGGCAAAAACGTCCATTGAGCCCACATACAAACCATTCAGTTGTCAACGCTCTACAATTCTACAGGGTGTCCACATAAAACCTCCCTGATTTCAAATTCTAATTTTATTAACTATTAGTCCTAGAGATGTGCGGTTTTCGGTGTCATGTAAAGCAACTCAAAAAAAAATTTGTATTTTCTGTTCTATTCTTTTGTTGCAGATGTTGAATAATTAGCAAAAATGACAAGAGCAAAGAGAGGGCTCAGTGAGTGGTATGGTACCCTGAAACGAAATCACCGATTACGGTTCAAAGGAATTTCAGACGAACGTACTCTGAACTGAAGTCACCAGACGTAAAGACAAGGCGTGGTTTGATGAGTTTCTAGCCACGGAGAGGAAACAAAGTCAATTCCTAGGCGCCTTCATAAGCATACAAACGAAGTCTTTTATGTAGTAGGCCTACCTTATGACTGTTGAGCGTGTGATGTCCAGTTCTCGTGACGCTCTACGAATTGACTTTGTCGGGCTTCTAGGGAAGGCCTCTCTGATCTAGTTCACCGTTTCCTCAGATGTGCGTTTCTTGCCCGAGCCGGACAGTCGGTTAACACTCTCCGTGGCTAGGAACTTATCGGACCACGCCTTAATTGTCTTTACGTCTGGTGGCTCCCTTTCAAGGCACGTTCGTCTGAAATTACTTTGGACCATAATCGGTGATTTCGTTTCAGAGTACTACACCACGCATTGAGTTCTTTCTTGTACTGTTGTCATCTTTGCTAATTATTCAACACTTGAAACAAAGGAATAGAATAGAAAATACCAAACTTTTTTAATTAATAATTATATTAACAAGTTATTATATTATTGTAATTATATTATTATCAACAATTATTATGATAATAGCAACAATATTATCAAAAAAACAAATTGAAGACCGAGAAAAAAGATCACCTTCTGATTGTGGTTTTGACTTTACAGGACACCGCAAACCACAAATCTATAGGACTAATAGTTTCCTTAAAATTAGAATTTGAAGTCAGAAAGATTTCACATGGACATACTGTATATGTCACTAATGAAATACAGTGGACTGCTCGAGTACATCTGGAGATTTTTCATACCCCAAACGCCATAATTATATAATATGTTATAGGTATTTGACACATTATAGTCCACATCTGTGGAGTAACGGCTAGCGCGTCTGGCCGCGAAACCAGGTCGGTTCGATTCCCGGTCGGGGCAAGTTACCTGGTTGAGATTTTTTCCGAGGTTTTCCCTCAACCCAATATGAGCAAATGCAGGGTAACTATCGGTGCTGGACCCCGGACTCATTTCACCGGCATTATCACCTTCATCTCATTCAGATGCTAAGTAACCTTAGATGTTAATAGAGCGTTGTAAAATAACCTAGTAAAAAAAAGGCACTGTATAGATAGGCCTACAAACGGGAACTTTTGTAGCGTGAAATTATCTGAACATCGGCTATTTTTTTTTTTTTTTGTAATCTATGGCGCGAGAGCCCATGAAAGGCCAAGTCGGCCAGCAGACTACTGACCTCACGTCCACATACCTCAGCAGAAGTGAACGATCATCTTACCAGTACGACTGTAACGTGTGGTCAGCATGGTGACCCCCGCAGCCATTATAGCTGGTTTCCGAAACCGGATTTCGATACCTAGCGTAGCTCCCCAAATTCATCATGATGCTGGGTGGGATTCGGTCCCATACAGTGGCCGAAATTTCATGAAAAAATTTCTTCCCCATGGGGATTCGAACTAGCGCTCATTCAGTAACGCGAGTCAAAGCATGATGCTTTAGACCACGACGCTACAGCGTGATGCTATACCTAAGTGTAAACTCTGGAAATCTTTATTTTGATTGAAACTGATGGGGCTTATTAGAGAACTTCATGATAACAGTGACACAATTTTTAATTGGTAACGCCAACTAAGGTTTTGAGACGAATTTTGCTTCTCGCCCTCGCTGTTCGCCATATATTTAGAAAGTATTCTGGGGGCACAGTGTGGGAGTATCGAAATCACAAAATGTTGCTTTTACTAAATTTTTTAGACGATCACAAAATGTTGTTTCTACTAAATTTTGTAGACGATCACAAAAATGTTGTTTTTACTAAATTTTATAGACGAACACAAAATAGTTGTTTTACTACATTTTATAGACGATCATAAAAATGTTGTTTTTACTAAACTTTGTAGACGATCACAAAAATGTTGTTTTTACTAAACTTTGTAGACGATCACAAAAATGTTGTTTCTACTAAATTTTGTAGACGATCACAAAAATGTTGTTTTTACTAAATTTTATAGACGAACACAAAATAGTTGTTTTACTACATTTTATAGACGATCATAAAAATGTTGTTTTTACTAAACTTTGTAGACGATCACAAAAATGTTGTTTTTACTAAATTTTGTAGACGATAACAAAAGTGTTGTTCTTATTAAGTTTTGTAGACGATCACAAAAATGTTGTTTTTACTAAATTTTGTAGACGATCATGAAAATGTTGTTTTTACTAAATTTTGTAGACGATCACGAAGTCATTGCCCAGGTTAAGTTTTACCTAGAATTTATACTAATAAAAACTTCTTAATTCGGTCCTAAGTTGTCAAGTGGAATCTCCTGCACTCCACATATAACAACTGAAGACAACATCGCACTGAAGGAAGTTGAAGTGTATCTTGGTGCTATATTGGAAGCAAGAGGAATAAATTATCGAAAGATTAATAACAGAATAGAAAATAGTAGAAAGATCGTCAGCGCTTTGAATTCGGTACGGTGGGATCAACAAATAATCAAGAAATAAAAAAATTGTTCCTGAAGTCATTCTTGAATACTTTGTACTTATAGTTGCAAAGTATGGCGCTGAAAAAACAGACGGAAATTACAATTTGTAGACATGGACACTAGATACAGGAATGATATCAGAACAGTGAAGGCAGAGGAAACTATAGTAAAACTGATAGAACAAAGAAGTCTGAAATGAAATGGTCTGCCATGTTTTAAGAATGGACAGCGATAGAGATTATACCAGTGAGTCCAACCAGTAAGCGCGGTCGTCCATAAAGATCTTAGAACGAGTACATGTTACGGACCTTGTAAAATCGGAACCTAACCACAACGACATGGCGCCTGTAGAAAGGGTCAAGGGTGTCATTTGACCCCTATTGTCTTTTTTCTTTTTTCAAGAATCGCGTTTCTTTCAGTATCCCAAGAATATTCTATGAGTGCTTTGTGTAGAGAGACCTCGTCAGCAGCAATACGACAGCTTGCCATGAATTCTGTCGAAAAGTTGTAGGCTATGTAAATAGATTCGGATTGAAGAAGAGATGACTGCAGTTTTTATTTTCTATGTTAAGCCTATAGAGTAGATTGGTGAATTATAATGAACAATTATTTCATATTAAATTTACATTTGTTTCAATGTCTAGATTTCATTAATCAAGGACTTAACCAGTTAAGTATAAAAAAGGACTGCATTTTGTAACAAAGTGAATTTATTTGAACTGCTGTTAAACTGTTATTATTATATGTGAATGCAATAAATTACAATAATCGCCTAATGAACGATATGTTCGGCCAACTTATAATAGATATTACTATTATTTCTAATTTATAACCTCTTTTTGTATAAATTAATATGTAATTAATGTAAAATAGCTATATTATATTATGTATTTAGATTTTGTCTCATTTCTAGGCCATTTCAAGCTTTCGTATCAATGGACAATGTTAAAAGAGTTATTTATGATACAAGTTAGTAAAGGTTCTCCTTTTGGCACGAGTGTAAAGTTTCTATTATCTATTATTTCAGTTAATTGAATTATATTTCATTGCATGTTTCCTTTACTTTATTGTTACTCTTTGTAACACACGAGGGCCAAAAAGATAACTTTACGAATGTGTATCATACAATGTTTTTTTCTACCGATAACACAGATTTACATTCAATAAATGTTTGAAGTTGGAGAGGTTATAAGATCCCGATTTCACGGCCATATAAACTCTGAACCATGGAATGACAGTCTGTTTTATTTATGATTACGATTTCATGGCCGTCTAAACCGGCCATATAATCAACAAAGCGGTTAGGAAAAGTTGAATGTTATATCTTTTATTGCAATGAGTATTACAGATTTAACTTCAGAATAATACGGGCTAAAATGTAAATATGAAAGTTAAATTTGTTACTTATTTGTGTTAGGTGTAATATTTAAGTCATGAAAGATCGAGTTAATGCACTAATTTCTTATTGAACGACATTTGTTCTTTGAATATTGCATTTTGTTTGGCAGTGTGTAAAATGAATAGCAGTGTGTAAAATGATTACACTGTACTTATTTTTTTTCGTAGGCTTACGTACTGATAACAATGGATAAATTAATGCAACTTTAGGTACTATCCTAGAAAAATGTTATTGTCATTGTTACAATTTGTAAATTTGCATCAACTGTTACTCTTTCATGCAAAATAATGTGGCCACCGTAAATGATGGAAGTCATGAATGTATAATTCAACTACTGAAGAAAGTGTAGGTTAACCTCCCTTGGGTAAAATTCTGCGGGCGTTCGTGTAGGACGACGTTCAAGACAGAGAACATGGCTTTTGGGAGTGCCAGGCAGTTGCTCGCAATGTCAAATTTTAATTGACTATAATTTCAGTTAACTGACTTATGTTTGACTGCGTGTTTCCTTTACTGTAGGCCTACTGCTAATATTGTTATTGTGATTCTCTATAAAAATTAATAATTGTGAATATACTGAATCTTAGGGCTGCTACCTTCAGTGGAAGGTAGTTTGACAATAAATAATAATAATCGCAAGAATAAAATTGCATAAATAAGAGTAATCACATGATAATAAGGTGGGTGCTCCTGTTATGGCCATGTTCCTGATATGACCACCCCTCTATTGTGAGTTAGTTAACCAAAAAATCCGCTAAATTGCAGCAGCATCCAGTCAAAGGGCATCCTGGTATGTCACTTGATCGTTTTCCATCCAGTCAGGTTGAGCAATATGGCGTCAGTTGCCTGTTTTGCGGTTTTCATGTGACCTCTTCTTATTTTTCTCTTGTAAGTCTCCTTTGTTTTATGCATGTTTTTTAAAGACTTGTTTCATGAAAACCATAGTGCTCCATTCAGTTTTTAATGTTGTGTTGATTGGTGTTGCCGTTGATGGCGTATATTTTACGAGTTGTTCATAATCAAACTATTTTCGTGAAAGCGTACCTGCTCCTGATATGGCAATATCAAATGCACCATGGCCATATCAAGTTCATTTCACTTTTATTTTTTCACCTGACAAATTTACATGCCTTATAGCTGGGATTACGCTAAAATTTTGTATTTTAAGAAAAACAACGTAATTTTTAATGGAAAAACTTGTTTTGACCATACTTTTTAATTATAAAAAAGATTAAGTGTCATGTTTAGTCATTTTACACCAAAATTATTTAATTTTAGCACAACTGCACTATCAAACTGAAAACAATCACGATTTGTAGAACATGGAACAAGGGTGGCCATATGATGTGCACATGTTCCTGATATGGCCACTAGGTAGACTTTTGGAATTTGGAACTTTTTGGAGAATTAAATCTATTTTTATGGGGAAAGGAAATTTTTTTAAGAAAGTCCATTAGACTGAGAACGAGTAAGAAAAAAGTGGTTTGTATTTTTTTTTAAATGGCGGATAGAAAAATTCTCAAACCTTAGCATGGCCATATCAGGGACACTTACCTTACTAGAGAATTTAGCATCGCGCTGAATTGTTTCACTTCAGAATGGTTTCGTGACTGCTGTGTAGAGAGTCAATTATGAATTCATGAAATCTATGTAATTACTGTATGCGTTATCACCAGGCAGCGAAACTTGTTGCCCGATGAAACAGGTTTGTTATTTCTTTACTATAGGTACGGGTTTGTTTACATGCGCGTGAGTAGTCATGGTCAGCGATGGAGAGGGATAGGTAGAGACCACAGATTTTCGTATAATCACCCGAAGTGTGGAATGAATACAGTAATCTCTAGTAATGTAGGGCAGACGGTAGGCGAATTAATTAACTATTTCAGTTTGGACTTAAAGGCTGAGATATAAGAATTATTTAAGCATGTCAGTAAACTGGTGGTTCAGAAAATTGAAAGATGCTAGTTACATGACCATATTCATTGTTTGTCAATTTAAATGAATTCTTCAACCCAGTAAATACTGTAGGCCTACATGCTAATGCACTCAAAAGAAAGGTTAAAACAATGACTTACTTCAAGGATGTAAAAATTACTGATTGCAGTATAGCATTCCTTACTTTGAAAGAAATAGTTTTGAAACAATCATCCAACACTTTTAATGTTACAGTTGACGTGATTGAGGCATTACGAGCTCTCATGTTGAATTACCCTGAATTTACATCTGCTGTGTCTGGGTTCCTTGGGCATCTGTTGACGCAGAAAGGTTTTTTTCAAAGAATAATTTTTGTTAGTGACTGTAGGCGCAGAATGAAAAAAAATTATATTGTGACTTCTGCTATGCTTTCATTCCACAAATAAAAACAGCAGATGTTACCGTAAAAAACAGCTTGTTACGAATCCTTCAAATAAGCCTCGGAATGGGACTGATTCTCTGGCACGACCACAGCAAAGGAATGAAGTTACAGGAGAATGGAGAAAGTTACATAATTCAGAACTGCACGCATTATATTCTTCACCTGACATAATTAGGAACATTAAATCCAGACGTTTGAGATGGGCAGGGCATGTAGCACGTATGGGCGAATCCAGAAATGCATATAGAGTGTTAGTTGGGAGGCCGGAGGGAAAAAGACCTTTGGGGAGGCCGAGACGTAGATGGGAGGATAATATTAAAATGGATTTGAGGGAGGTGGGATATGATGATAGAGAATGGATTAATCTTGCTCAGGATAGGGACCAATGGCGGCCTTATGTGAGGGCGGCAATGAACCTCCGGGTTCCTTAAAAGCCAGTAAGTAAGTAAGTAAGTAAGTAAGTAAGTAAGTAAGATGTTACATAATACAAATAATGTTTTCTTTCTCAGTTTTATGAAGTTGTGTTTAATTTTAATATGTAGAATAAATTTATGTATGAAGACTTTTTTATCATTATTTTAACGCCTAATATGTAATATAGGGTTATTTTTCATGTAAAAATCCCTTCGCAATTTATACGAAATCATTGCGATTATCTTACAACTAATTAGCTATAAAACGCGAAATATATTTTATTCCGATTTTTTCTAAATTACGGTAACGCGAAATTCTGTGGTCTGTAGCCCGTGATGTGAGTTACTCGTCGACTGCAACACAAAGCAAGTAAATAGCAAACGACTGCGGAACAACTAAAGCACAGTAGTTCAACGGGGCACGACCGACGCCGCCTTCGATTGTACACAGTAGAGGGACTCTGGAACACAGTTAACCTGAAATCACGTGCCTCTCTCCCATAGGGCACTAAGTTTCTCTGCCAGTTATCACACTTCAGAAATAGAGATGAATGAAATATAAGAAATTGAATTACTATATTTAGCCGTAATTACTGCGTTGAAATTGCAATAAGCAATACCAAATACAGAATGAAAAAAATATAAACTTGGGCGAAATTGAACTACGATTGTGTCTTCCGCATGCCTCCGAGGCTGCGCTGCAACAGCTGACAGATGTCAGGAAATGATGGATTTATTCTGAACTGCTGTAGAAAATGTGCCTGCCATTCGGATTGACAAGATGAGCCCGTTCTCTCTGATTTGAAACGTTCTTTCATGATTTGGATATATTCGTGAGCAATCGCAAATACACATGTGAAGGAAAGTCTTTTAGTGATGTTTATTAATGTATTTATAGAACCTAGCGTGAGCTTAAAGGTTTCCGTTAATCTGTGTAATTCCTAAGTACAGTACTGGTTTGTTGATAGTTATATTAGCATGTGGGGTACATGCCAGGAGGAGACACTAAAATAGAGTACCTACAACTGATTTGACCGAACAGTTATGAATGTGCAATAAACTGAAGTGCAAATAAGTTATATATATCGTACTATAAATAATAAACGCACAGTTATTCGAAAGACTAGAACAGGGTGATTTGCTCGCAAGAGGCCTTAATCTCTTCTCACTGAAGCCTCTTGTATTCGTATATAATTTTTATTTGTAATGAAAATTAATGTACACAAAGCCTCTATTTCTTTTCGAATAAGGAAATTTACAAAGCATATAAAAGCAGTGAGGTCTAAAAAGTTGACGTATTGTTTTTCCCATCTACAGAAACTGTACAAGAAGTTGAAAGGGAAATATAGTCGTGCATAGATTCGTTCAATACTCTTAAAATCCTCAGAAGCCAATAGTGCAGTGACGTTCAAAGATATCCGATCTACGATTTTATGACCGTGTAAGAGAACTTTCCAACTACGGGATAAGTCAGAACCAAAAATATAAAAAATTGACAATATTTGAGAGAGTTCCGCTAGTTTTGAATACGTAGCACTATTATTGGGGACCGTTAAAAGTGTCGGGGAAAATGATTATGTAGATTAAGTATAAATTATTCTCATAATTGACAATATCAGCGGTTTTCAGCTAAACCCAGTGTTGTTTGACGATCAGTAGAGTGGGATGAAACATTGAATTCTATAATGCAACAGTGACTATTATCTTCACCATCTATTCATAGAAGTAATAACTAAAGAATCCACACTTACACCAACAAATCATCGATCACTATCGATTAGTAGGGCAGATATCTTTGAACGTCAGTGTGCGCAACTCATTTGCACCTAGCTCCAATTCAGGAGAAAGATGTGTGAAGAGGTTTTTTTCATTCCACATCAGTTATACAAGGATCACCAGCCATACCCGTGATGTGTAGATAGGTGTCTTTTCAAGCAGAAGTGACATCAGCATCTCGGTCACCTTACATACAGACCAACACCTATTCTGTGAAAGCAGAGATTTTCTGAAGTCAGAACTTTGTCACGAAGTTTGAACGTTGTAAAACAGACCTGCAGCTGATTTGAAGTCTTTCTGTGACCTTGATTCATTCATGCTTACTTTCGTGTTAATGTTAAATTGCTCAATGTACACAATGACATGGCATGTCCCGTGCTAGCAAATGGGTTCGTTGAAAACGTGCAAAATTACATTTCGGAACATTTTTGGTGGTGAGGTGTACTCTAAAAAAAAAGTCCATAAATTAGTAACAAAATTGAAGGACTCCCTGTAAAAACGAGGTAGCTCCATTTTTACAAAGTTGTGGAAACAACAAAAACATTATAAGAATTCAAATTTTAACTGCGCTTCTGTGCTTTTCCAGAGTAGCCTACCGAGAACAATGATACGAAGCTTCCGAGCAAGATTTTCTGCGTACACGTTGTGAAGAATTATATTAAATCGATACTGAATACATTTCTTCTCTGGATTAAAAAGCATATGACGAAGCATCAGAATAGTGTGTTAACATCATTTCATTTTAGCGTAACTGTTAAAATTATGAGAGGCTTGTATATTTTCGAAGAGAGAGACACCTGCAAGAGAATGGTTGCGCACAATTTATTTGATATAATATTAGACGTAATAAGAGTTTTTTCAATTATTGAATAAATTTTAAAATACGAAAGTATTTGTCATTCATTTGATAACAAGTTTCTTTTTTACTTTCTCATTATACGAAATCAATTTCGAGATTTTCATGGAAATATACACTTTCAGAATTCTTGATACCTAAAACGTGGTTTTCATTACTGTCTACAGCGATTTAATTTAAACTATTTGGCGGACTTTGTTCATATTTAGTGTTTATGAACAGATTCATCCGGAAATAGTGCACATGAAATATAACAGTTTTGGTAGAAAGTTAATCAACATTTGTTTGAAAAAAGTACACACGCAAGAGCGGTTCAGCCCATAACTAATTATATGATTTCCTTCTTCATTGTTTGTATTAGGCAGAATAAAGTACAAAATGAAAAGGCGAGAAAAATGTTTTTTAAAAAATAAATTAGTTACTGTACGGAGAGTTATTTCTGCAATTCGTGGGATTTTAGTCTCACGTTTTTACTTTCTTCTGCCATATTACCATGATGTAGTGTGTCCCTTTTCTTAAAGGTATACTGGCCACTAGTTGTAAATCCCTCGTATTATGCTTGAATTTTTGCAAAAGCGGTAAAGTGTTAGAAATTACATTTTCGTTCACATAATCTATTTAAACTGTGACTTTTTTTAAATTTAAAGAATGTCTTTTGTATACAATTCAGAAACGAAACTAAATTTTATTTTCGGACATGGTAAATAAATTTTATTGATGTACGTCTTTGAAATGGCAGATCAAGTATTATAGTGTAAACAGTAATGTTATATGCAATATTGTAAAAGAATTTAATTGTTGCCAAAAGCGTAAAATGTATAATGAGAAAGTACGTGTCATCAGTCAAACAGTGAGCACAGAGGTGTGTCTATCTCGAAATTTTAAACGAATTTGTGAACACTAATTCTTTAGAAAGAGCGATATCCATTCCATCCCATCGCACCTCCTCATACTCATCCTCTTTCACAATAGCCCTGCCAAGACTCTGGAATTCGCTACCTGCTAGCATCAGGGACTGTCGAAATAAAATTGAATTCAAACGCAAACTTACTAGGCACTTGGTCAGTAATTGATTTCTTGTAAATAGTTTCCTTAATCTATCACAAAATATTTCAATATCCAGTAACTTCATCACTATACAATTTTGTTATTCTAGGTTTAATTTGTAATTCAGTAAATATAAAATATTCTTTGTTTTTCTGTGATAAATTATCTAGCTTTAATTAGTGATGTAATCTTTTCGTACTTTGATTTTTTATTGTAATTGTAATTGTAAATTTAATACTAATTGTAATTTTACTTGTAATTGTAATTGTAAATTTAATACAAATTGTAATTTTATTCTTCGTACTACAGTTGGAATCTCCTGGTAGAGGGGCAGAGAAGGCCTGACGGCCTTATCTCTACCAGGTTAAACAAATAAATACTAAATACTATAGTTCTATCGTCCTATCTGACTTTTACATTATTAATGGCAAAAAACTATTTTTGATATACATTTGTTTCGACTGAGAAAAGTAGGATAAACAATAATAGGTTTTTTACCGTGTTCTATTTCCGAAACGACTAGGACTGTATTAATTTCACAAAATAATTCGTATAGATATAGTTAAGTCCTACTATTTATGTTTGAAGTTTGCAGTTGGAGACATGATTTATGGCATATTTGTTACTTATCTCTACATTTAGGTCCACTGCACGAAGTTCACGAGTACCTCGCATGGATGGATAGTGAGTTGTTATGTCTGTCATCGGTCATCAGATTCGCGGCACATCAAAGCGGCAGTTCAACTTAGCACGTCTGTTTAATTTTGTGGGCGGTGGTGCAGTTGTGAAATGATGGAAGACTTCACACAGACTCGATTGGGATGTAACTGTTTCGGCTAACAGTGCCACAATATATGTACAAGTTTAAGGGCCCATTTCACCAAACATATTTAACTTTAATTGTCACTTAAAATCTTTTTAATTGACACTTAAAAGGACAATGCATTTTACCAACACAAATTGGGCTTAAAGCTCTCATTAAACTGCATTTAAGTTAATTAGTCAATATTTGGTCATTTAAATAATTAATCCTGCATTAACGACAATAATTTTCAGCATGGCGAGGAGAATGATGGACTTGATATTATGAAAATGATGATTTCTTACCAAGACGAGCGAGGATAATTTCCGAAAGAGAAGATTATTATAATACAAAGGACGAAAAAGATTTTCAGATGTAGTTTAGACTAAGCAAAACATAAGCATAGTATATTTTGAATAGTACAGAAGGTGATTTTTAGAATTTCGAACTGATAGTTAAGTACTTCATAATATTATTTAAATGATATAGGCCTATTTATTGAAGAAACGTTTAATCAATCTTCAGTTGCCTAAAATACGACAACTGAAGTAATATGAATAACAATATTACATTTAAAGGCATTGGAATAACGCAAATTCATAAAGTCCTTCCATTTTGCTTGTTGCATGACATTTCCTTGTATCTACTTTCATATTATCCCATTTTGTCTTCACTATTGCTGAAGACATTGGGATGAAGTTTTTTTTTTTCCATTGAAACTTATTTCTACTTATTTCCAATCTTTGTTCTTTCTTCCAAATTCTATCCATTTTTCTTTTTTCTTTTTTTTTTCGATGATTTTAATAAGCTTATATTTTGAGGTTACCTCTGTTTATGACGCCATTTTATTATCGTAAACAAATGAACTCACTGTAAAGGTCACTGCTTACATTAACAAGGAACATGGCCTTCGAAATTACTACAGTATTTTACTGATTCCGAAGTCCGTGATGACTCAATTGGGAATTAAATTAATTGACTTTTGTTTTAAACGCGTATTAGTTTGGTGAAATGCAAATGAATTAAATATGATTTAACTTCCGTATTTAAGTTAAATTATAATTAGTTAATTGTGGATTAATAACATGTTGGTGAAATCGGCCCTAAATGATATGCTATTCTGAGCTCCTTTCAGAATCATTGTTGGTCCTATAAAATAGAAATTTTATCTAATACACGCTAAAACCAGAACACTTTATTTATATCTGACAAATTTTTGTCATGACACTTGAACAGCTGTTCGTTGAAGGTTCTTATTGTTTTTATGGATAGTCAGATTTAAAAAAAAATGGCACTGTGCAACCGAAACAAAATTTCAAACTCTACATACGTTTTGAAGACACTAGATCCTATCGGTAAATATTTTTGTTGTTTATAATCGTATTCATAAGTCAAATATCTAAAAGCTAAAACGAGGTTGAAAATGCCTTTATCTTAAGACCGGAATAGTTTTTTTGTTTTAGGACATTGGGACTGATAACTTGCCAGAAGGCTTATTTAATGAAGTTTACTGATGACAATGATGACAAAAATGTAAAAAAAAAAAAAAACACATCATTTTGAAGTAATTTCAGAATCAAACTGTTCCTGTTAAAAGTATTCAGAATCATAAAGACGTATTTACTGTAAAACTAGGACATTTTTAGGATGTAATTATAAAACATTTTTGGGACACTGGGACTGATAGTTGGTCAGAGGATCAGACTGTGAAGAAAGTGGTTGATGATGACGCCGGTAGGAAGTATTAAAACTATCTGTAGTGCTCGGGAAAAGGGAAAAGAGGCACAAGTCAAAAATGTTAATTTTACAGGAGAAGGAAAAAACTGTCTTTACACTGGTTTACGTCGATTTGATTTTATTCTGTATGATTATTGTAATGGGAGAAATACTTATGTCTTTTTTCCCAAGCGAGCAGATGTTCCATAAGTTGTCAATAAATTAATAAAAAATGTTTGTGGAAATTGACTTATGCCACTTTTCCCAAGCATTGCAGAATATCACTGTGGACTTTTTTTTTTTCGCAAACAACCTATTCACGATTTAAAATTGTATAGAAGACTTGTATCCGGCCGGAAGGTCCTTCCGACTGTTGAGAAATGATGATGATGATGATGATGATGATGATGATGATGATGATTATGATGATAATCATGATGATTATTGTGGTATTAGTGATCATGATGCATTGATGGTATATACAAAGTGGCCACTTAAAGTGTTACAAGTTAATATCTCTTAAATAAATAGATATAACCGAATGCCTTGTCTTCTAAATTTTATTTGGGGAAGGGGTCTTCAAAACTGTGATATGGGCAATATTTCACCGGGACCCCTTTAGGGGGCGCCGGGGTGTATCTTCAGATTTTAAAATGAAACCATGGAATTAAAAAAAAATAATAATTTTGTTCCCTTCAATAAACTAAGCAACTTTTATTGAAACTTTTTTTAAATAAATTGTTGAGCAGTTACAAGATGCTTTCATTTAAGTATACAGAATTAGAAAAGATTATAAAATCAATAAGGAAATCAATAAATACCAAGGTACTTACTTTACATTATGTCATTAAGTGCTCAAAGTAGCCTCCATTAACATCTAAGCACTTGATGATTCTTGTGGAAAGATTTTCTCTAACTTTTAACAATATATAGGGGCTAATAGTGAGACAAGCTTCACTTTTTCGACGTTTCATATCCTTTTTTGAAATCATAATACTGAAATAAATGGCATTAAAATTTTTTAGAAAAGAGTTACTATGTGTTTAGATGTTAATTAAGTTTTTTTTTAGCAATTAATAAAATTATGTAAAGTTATAGAATGGTTTATTTATCTGTAACTTATCAGATATGTCTCGTTTCAAACACCCCATACCATTTCAGAATTTCAATATAGAAAAAAAAAATGTTTTAATCAAAAGTTGCTTAATTTGTTTAGGACAATCAAAATATCTAAAAGCTATATCATCATTCCATTTAAAATTCTTCAGTTACTCCCTCGGAACCCCATTTTGGGGCACGCTGAAATGTTGTCCGTGAAACTATCATGAAGGCCCCTTTCTCCGAAAACTGTAGGAAAAGTCAGCATTTATAGTCCCGACGCTGTTATTTCCGGCGTGACTCCGCCTCTTTGCTTACGTCTTAGAAAGTGAAGGCTCTATAAAGTCTAGGTAGGTAGTATCGTTCGCCATTTTTGTTCTTACGTTCCCGAGCTACCATACGAGGAATCTATTTGCCACACCGTTAAACATTATCATGTCGTAGCTCCTATGATAATAAATCAAACGCAATGTAATTCAGCAAATAATTGAGCGGCAAATAACGTCTTCGTGTGCTTTCTGCGAACGCCAACGAAAGAGCTAAAATGGCGGGCGATTATATTAAGTATTTATCGAGCCTTAAGAAATGAATCAGCGAATCACAAGACGCACTCGTTTAAATGTAGCCGACCTGCAACGCGATTGGCTGCCGGAAATTAGAGCGACGGGACTATAGTTATATTGATCAATTTAAGAGATATTAGCTTGTAACACTTTATGTGGGCCACCTTGTACATTAAAATGACACCTTATTTACGAATTTCTTTCAGAATCAGTTTTTATAAAGCTACCCTAAAAAATCGTCACAGCTTTTAAACTCGACAAAAATTTTCGGGATCTTTGGGTACAATTCTGAAAAATGCGAAAGAACGCGTAGAAACCTTATCATATGATGAGCCAAAGTGTGAGATAAGGAAGTTGCATAATTGCACGTACCTGCAAACCTGACAGGCGCCGCCATGCTGTGTCACTCGTGATGCTGCACAACCCACAGTTTTCGCGCGTCGCGTCGTCTTGTGTATTGAGGTCAGAGCAACAATATTTCGATCTGAATGGGATCTGAATTGCTTCTGACGCATATGCCTAGGCGGTCCACAGCCCTATATCCCTTACCACATCGAGTGACCTTGCCTGCGTGTCTCCGCCCCCTTTTTCCACTACAGTAGTAAAGTTTCTTAGTAGACAGATCGGCGGGGAGGGAAAACTGGAATGCGTGTAGCATTAAGAATGAAAGAAATACCAATCTGAGAGGGAGAATATTTATTGCATCGTTGTTTGTTGTTGCCCCGAGTGGCCATGGCGCTTTATATCGTTTTTAAGCCGACACCTTCTGCTTGTGTTCTCCCACTGAACGCTAGCGAACCTGACTCGTGTTGCTGTTGCTATATATGGCGCCAGACTTGCGCGGCGCGTTCCAAAAGACACAGAAAGCAGTTGTGACGAGATAATTACTATGTTGCTGAACACTGTCAAAGACTAACCTTAAGCTCGTTCACACTTTTCAAGTAACTTGAATTCAAGTCACTTGATTCGACGAACTTGAAAAGTGTGAACTATGTTTCAAGTTGACTTGAAGTCAAGTCCTACTTTTCACGTGCGATATTATTCTTCTCTAGTGTTAATATTGTATTATATAATTCCATTTCCGCTGTAATTTAAATTTTAGTTCCTATTTTATTTTATTTTTTTATTTTTTTACTATTAGCTGGCTACGGACTGGAAGGTCCGGGGTTCGATCCCAGGTGGTGACAGGATTTTTTCTCGTTGCCAAACTTTCAGACTGGCCCCGAGGTTCACTCAGCCTCCTATAAAATTGAGTACCGGGTCTTTCCCGGGGGTAAAAGGCGGTCAGAGCGTGGTGCCGACCACACCACCTCATTCTAGTGCCGAGGTCACGGAAAGCATGGGGCTCTACCTCCATGCCCCCCAAGTGCCTTCATGGCATGTTACGGGGATACCTTTACCTTTTTATTATTATTTTCTATATTTCTCTTATATTAATATTGTATTATATAATTTCTGTAACTGTAATTTTAATTTTATTTCCTATTTTATTTTATTTTATATTCTCTTATAGGCCTATTAATATTATATCTGAACTGCGACCGAACACGAGCGCTGCTCATTCGGTCTCAAATTTTGTTAATATTACTGTATCTCCTTTTTTTATATTGATTGTATTATTTTATTTCTATTTCTCTTGTTTGTAATTATATTCTTTATTCTGTATATTTAAATTTAAATAATAATAATAATAATAATAATAATAATAATAATAATAATAATATAATTATGTCAAATTAAATTTTTTCTGTGTAACATCAAGACTTTAAAATGTTTTTCAAGTCTTAGTCTCAAATAAATTTTCAGTAATTTTACACCACAAAAAAAAAAGTGAAGTTGAATCCCTTTATGCTTTTTACTTGACTTGAAAGGATACTTGAAACAACTTGAAGAGTGTGAACGTCATTTTATAACTTCAATTCAAGGAGAAAAGTACGGGAATTAAAATTACCAGCTGTTTTAAGAGCGTTAATTAACAACTGATTGTTTTTCTGTTCTACTGGGAACGTAAAACTAATAGGAAATAATAGTAAGTGAAATAATGACCAAATATTTGAGTTTCTGAAGTTGTATAAAATTCACGAAGGCCTGCGGATTATAAAAACTGCAAAGTTTTGTAACAGAAATGCAAAGGGAGCTGCCGAGGAAGGAAGAGTTCATTGAAGAATTGAACCACAGTCTACTATATACAGTCACGAAGCTTGAGTTTTGAGGTTGCTAGAAACAATAGACTGTGCCGGTACTATTTTGCATTGCCTGTAATGAGGCGATATTAGCGATCCTAGTGGTGAGCAACTACCTAATGTTTGCATATTTACTATGTATTGAGCTTCGTGACTGTATATACTAGACTGTGATTGAACAGCAGAGATTTTAACGTGGACACAGATGAGATATGAAGGACAATTAAAAACCATTAAACTGTAGGTAGAGAAGAAGTGAGGAAGATAGGAGGGATTAAGAAGAGTGTTGCTTGAAGGGATGGCATCGCCGAAACTGGCATGGTTCAATGTGACTGATAGATTTTTTTGGGAACTGTAACAGCTTCAAGATGATCATTTTCAATTATGGTAAATCAGACTTGCTTATATTTTATTACATTTGATATAAGAATTATTAAATCTGCTTGAAGATTTCACTTATTGTATTTGTAATGGTCAATGGTCGTGTATTTCTCTTACTAATGTAATTCCTAATCCATACTGAACAACGCGTCTTCCATTTCTTCAGTATATTTATCATTTCCCTGGCACGGAGGCTTGCTGCTATAGATATGTCTAATTGCACAACATCCATCGACGCCATTTTATCCTACTTGAAAACAAAATAACTTGAATATGTCTGAACTACGACTTGAATTCACATTACTTGAAAGTGTGAGCGAGGCTTTATCTACAGTAGGCTGCGTCTCTTAGCTTACGATCACTCACTAGAGGGCGTCGGTAATCGTCCTTAGTGGTCTAGTGGTTACCATACTAGCCGTCTCATCCGGGCTTCACGACGGAGGACGATAAAACCCTTTGTATGGCTACTTCTGGGAGGGAAGGAAAGTTGTGGGTTCCGTGTCTTATATTTATGGCACGTGAAATAACCTTGATCCTGATAGAGGGCTCCAGGCAAAATTTGTCTGTATTACTATGATGTACCGAAGTACATTGGTATTTCCGTGCAGGATTTCTGCATTACCATATGGTGAAGAATGGGTAGAACGGAGAAAAATTCTCTCTCTGGCACCGGCACTCGAACCCAGGTTTTCAGCTCTACCTGCTGACGCTTTATCCATTAAGCCACACCGAATCTAGTGAATCGTTCTCAGTTTGTTCTATCTCTCTGTTTTCCTTTGGTGTCCTACTCTCGTATATTGTGTCACAGAATATGTGACAGTGGCACAGTGTCCAACACTATGTACAGAGGTGCACTCATTACGAGTAACTAAGTGGCCGGGATCCGACGGAACAAGGTGCTATCTTGAATCACGAAGTGATTACTTACGCTTATCATATTACTATGATGTACTGAAGTACATATGATATTTCCGTGCAGGAGTTCTGCATTACCATATGGTGAAGAATGGGTAGAACGGAGAAAAATTCTCTCTGGCACCGGACATCACACATTAAAATTTAAAATCAAAACTTCACGGAATTTACAAAAACTGAAATATTTTCAATCACAGTCCCTCAAAAGTAACTGAAGTGCACTTATACCCCTTTGCTTCTGACCCCCTCATATAATATGAATAATAAGATACCGAATTAAATGATTAAGTATCGAACTTTGGTATATCGATTTACATTTGTATGCATAGACTACTCTGTATTCGGTATCACAACACTGAAGCAGCGTCTGTTACATGAGATCGGAACAGTGTATGCAGTATGCAACTTCCATATATCGAATTTTACTTGTATGCATTCTCTAAATATATTTAATATCACAACTTTAAACAAGGCGTAATGCCGATATGAAGTTATCGAAATATTACATCACGTGTATTGAGCTTTTATGTATGTGTATTTGTATCCACACTCCCCTAATGTATTTAACATCATAAAAGTGCTAGTACAACAGAGTAATGCTACAGCAAGATGTAGGTAGGGTTGCCAACTTTTTTTGAAGAAACTACGGGAGACCAAGGATTCGACAAAATTTCACATAGAAAATTGACAACTCATTCCGTCCGGTTACTAAAAAATAGCTTTATACTTTGGCAGCTAGTCTTAAATTAGGGTATTTTGAGGCAGATTTTGTTTCGTGTAATAGTTGAAGTCAACTGCAGTTTGCAGTTATGATTTCATTACATGTGTCATGTTCCTGTTGCAAACATCTGTTCAATTATGCCTGCTGTTCATCAGGAGAATATCCTTTTTGTATGAGCATTAGTACTTGGTATGCTTAGAACAAAACTCGCTAGTTTTTCAAAATGTATAACATTAACATAGTTTGATTTTAAACGGGTGAGCATTAAAACCCATTTCTGGCAAGTATTATCTTCTACAAAGTCTGCAAATTTTATTGCGTCTTTTGAATGTTATTTTATTAGTATTTTTTTATTTTATTGGGTTATTTTACGACGCTTTATCAACATCAAGGTTATTTAGCGTCTGAATGATATGAAGGTGATCATGCCGGTGAAATGAGTCCGGGGTCCAGCACCGAAAGTTACCCAGCATTTGCTCGTATTGGGTTGAGGGAAAACCCCGAAAAAAACCCAGAACCAGGTAATTTGCCCGGACCGGGCCACCTGGTTTCGCGGCCAGACGCGCTGACCGTTACTCCACATGTGTGGACGTCTTTTGAACAACAAAATTAATTCATAATATAAAATTAAATCATCATGCACAGCAAAATCAAATGTTTAGAACAAAGATTTTTACATTATGCAAAAAGAAAGGAGCAAAATGCTCGAATATAAGAAAAATACGGGAGCCGGGAGACTGTTCAAAATTAGGGGCAAATATGGGAGATCCCGGCAAATACGGGAGGGTTGGCAACCCTAAATGGTAGGCCTATACCACCTAATTTCAATATTAATCGAATTGTATGAAGTGTATCGAACTTCGATATGCCGACATGCAGTTTGTATCCATACTCGTAATTTACTTAAAGTGACAAATTTAACCTGTTTTAATAGTGACTTGAATTGTTTTAAAAAATGTCGTGTATATAATCAGAATGAAAATAAATTAGCCTTACGAAAGTGCTAAATAGATACTTGACGTCTGAAATGTCTGTGCACTTGTGCTGGCCTGGATAACTCAAGAGACCAATGCGCACACTTGAGTGCAAGTGGGGCTGAAATTAAAAGCGATATAACAGAACTTGCTCCGTGCCTCACACTCACTGTGGCGTTATCAGAACCCGCCTCGGCGCAAACTAGGACGTCACACACGTCTGGCTGACGTCACGAAGAAGTTGTTGCTTTCACATCACATTCCTGAACGCGCATTTTGCAGTAAATCACGCTGCTTGAGTACACGGTCGGCCCCATCTCCTCGCACCCCGTCTTGCAGATAATTCTTGTTTGTTTGCTTCTCGTGATCCGCATTGTTATTACGTAAAGGGAGAAGGAGGAAAGGTCGTCGCACTTCACGGAAACTGATGGAGAAATACTGCATATAGTCTGAATAATAAGCGTTTATTATGATTCTCTAGTATTAATCGTCCTTCCTCCTTTCTGCCCCCTATCTCCTCGTTCTTCTCACCTTTTTCCTCTCGTTCTCGTTCTTGTCCTCAGTTTATTTTCTTCCCTCTCTACCAATACCTTCTCTTCCTCCTTCCTGCAATCTACCTCCTCGTCATTCTCGCTCCCCTTCCATTACTTTTATTCCTTCTCCCTGTCATTTACCTCCTCGTCCTTACCTTCTTTTTTGTTATCCTTCTTCTCAACCTCATCCTTCTCTGTTTCTTCTTTTCCCACTCGTCGTTCTTTTGATGTAGAACTACGTCTTTCTCCTCACTAGATATAGGGGCATAACTTGGCAATTAACCGTCGCATAAAAATGCAACTCCATTCCTTTTTTCTCTTTGTCTTCCCCTTGTTCTCCTTGTCTTCCCCCTGCTCTCCTTGCCTTCCTCTTGTCCTCATTGCACTCCCTTTGTTCTCCTTGTCTTCCCGCTATTCTTGTAATATTCCCTATTTCATTTCTCGTACCACTCAAGCAAAACTATGCGCCTGTCCATTTTTTCTATCTTTTCCTCCCTCTCATGTTTATTTCCGTTCTTGTCATCTTCCTCTCTCTCATTGTATCCACTCGTTTTCGTAGTCCTTTTCCTCGTCTTTTTCTAACTCATTTTTCTCGTCCTCTTCCACATCCTCGTCCTTTTCTTCTTCTTTACCATCTTCCTACTTGTCCTCTATCTTGTTTTCTACTCTACTTTCTCCTCTTCCTGTTCCTAGCCATTATCTTCATATTTCTCCTGATTTTCCTACTCTCTTTCATTCTCTGCATCACTCTTCTCCTCATTTTACAAGGTGGGTCAAAAGTCGCTTTCCCCAATATTTGTTCTTAGGTTTCATACTTGTACACAACAAATTCCACAATTTGGGACATTGGCCGAAATCTACGGCTGACCACTAGGATCCAGGATACAAAGCAGAGGTTAAATGAAAAATACAATATGATTGCGGAGAGAATACGAAATAATGATAAATTTAAAAATAAAGTACAATTTGATTTCGGAGAAACATGAGATGAAAATACATTGAAGAGTAATGAAATGAAGTGAAAAAAAAAATACATAGTATTATGCAAGTGATTGGGTAAATTGATAATGAATCTCTCAATACCATTAGACAAATTTTGTTAATGTTCTCATTAGAAAATTTAAGAGCAAGGAGAATGGTTTTGGTTAACTTAAATGAAGATATCGTAACTTGAACAAACAAATAGCTGGTGTAATAAGTGGTGCGTTGGCAACCATGTTCGTGCGTCAACTGTTTTTCCATTCTTGAAAACAGCCCTCGTTTTGCCGATATGCGGTTGATATGACAAGATGGAGCACCACCTCATTTTGGTGTAGAAGTAAGGAACTTCTTGAACCAGTAATTCCATGAACGGATTGGCCGAAGGACCTTACAAAATGTGATTTATCGCTGAGGGGTATCCTAAAAAATGATGTTTTTGCTCAGAAACCGCAGGATCTGCATCAGTTGCGACAGATGATCGAACAGCCATTCGTGAAAATCGTGAGTTATGTTCTGCCATCTGTACATCAGTGTCTAAACGTTGTGAATTGTATATCGAGAAACAGGGCCTCCATTTTGAACAAAATCTGTAAAGGAATGTGTAGTCAAATACAAATTGAATGTAATTAAATGTAAGGAAGTGTTTGAGGAAAGCGACTTTTAACCCATCCTGTATTTCCTATCATATTCTACAGCATTCATTTTATTTATCTCCTCTTCTTTTTTCAAGTTTAACAGACTCAAAAAATGTTTAACTGTGAGGTTAACTAGCGTCGGTGTTAGTGAGATAGTACTTTTACGGTATGATATCGAGGATATCTGGATTTAATGTTCCTAATCATGTCGGATGAAGAATGAATATTTTATTTACTTTCTCATTTTATAATGTGCAGGGTTTTCCATTCCATTTCTATTTGTGGAAATAAATGGAATGCAAACTGACTTTGCGCGTAATATTATTACGAATGTAATATTATTATTACCAATGTCCGTAACGGTTGTGATATTATGTTATCATGGGATGACTTCCTGATTTCTTTGCATCCGCAACCAACCAATTTATTCAAATTTTAGGCATAGTTTTAATAGTGATATTCGTGTTTATTAGGGTGCGTCAGCGCCGTGAACTGAGGTTGTTAAAATAAAACACGATTTTAAAATGGCATACGTGTTGTAGGAACACAAGTTAAGAAAGGTGTCAGATTAAAATTTGGGACACAAAGATATACTTCTTCAACAGCCCTTATAGAATTTCATATCCGTAATGTTGGCCCCTGCAGTTTGATTTATAAAATTTACAGAAATGTATTGCAAATCTGATAAAAATGCCATTCCAAAGGATCTGAATTGACATAAAATTAAAAGTTGAACACTTTTTAAACAAGCAGACGCGTACAAAAATCCCATATCTTCTGTAGAGTGACGATTTCCGAATTTTCAAGACATAAAAACGACATTATAAGCAGTATAAATTACCTTTCACTTTTGACAAGCCCATTGTAGAGAAAGTATTGATTCATAGTAATTGAAATTGAAACCGATGTCTCCAATGGGATCTGATTAATGTGTGCCCTACTTGTTAAGACGATATGTATGCAATAATTCGCAAGTTGATTGTGGCTACATGTTAAATAAAAGCAGTGCATTATATTCGCTTGATGTCAAGGTGATGTCATTACGGCATGTGTACTGCACTTCTCCATTACTGTGGTGATTAACTGTCGTCTTATTTTTCAGTTTCCTCAATGAAGTCTACTGTGTTTTACCGACTGTCATGTCGTTCGGAGAACCAGATGTGGAGAGATAATAAATTGCAAAGCATAATGTACTGACCTTTCCACCACATCCACATGAGAATTTAATAGTAGGACAGTTAAAACACATACAACTTGATAAGTGATAAGGGTAATACTCGTAGTATATTTGCTTTCTTATTATATGAACTCGGATAGATTTTGTTCATATTTTGTTCGGCGTCTACGAGTCAATTTAATCGGGAATTGCACATAAAATATAATAGTAAAAAATATAATACTAAACTGAAAATGCAACTATGCATTAAAAACTGTTAAATTATGCGTTAAAAATTAAAATGTATAGGCCTATACGTAGTAAAAAATATATTAGTAAACTGAAAATGCAACTGTGCAGTAAAAACTGTTGAGTTATGCGCTAAAAATTGAAATATATAGGCCTATACGTAGTAAAAAATATATTAGTAAACTGAAAATGCAACTATGCAGTAAAAACTGTTGAGTTATGCGCTAAAAATTGAAATATATAGGCCTATACGTAGTAAAAAATATATTAGTAAACTGAAAATGCAACTATGCAGTAAAAACTGTTGAGTTATGCTCTAAAAATTGAAATATATAGGCCTATACGTAGTAAAAAATATATTAGTAAACTGAAAATGCAACTATGCAGTAAAAACTGTTGAGTTATGCGCTAAAAATGGAAATATATAGGCCTATACGTAGTAAAAAATATATTAGTAAACTGAAAATGCAACTATGCAATAAAAACTGTTGAGTTATGCGCTAAAAATTGAAATATATAGGCCTATACGTAGTGAAAAATATATTAGTAAACTGAAAATGCATCTATGCAGTAAAAACTGTTGAGTTATGCGCTAAAAATTGAAATATATAGGCTTATACGTAGTAAAAAAATTATTAGTAAACTGAAAATGCAGTAAAAACTGTTGAGTTGTGCGCTAAAAATTGAAATATATATGCCTATACGTAGTAAAAAATATATTAGTAAACTGAAAATGCAACTATGCAGTAAAAACTGTTGAATTATGCGCTAAACATTGAAATATATAGGCCTATACGTAGTAAAAAATATAATAGTAAACTGAAAATGCAACTATGCATTAAAAACTGTTGAATTATGCGCTAAAAATTGAAATATATAGGCCTATACGTAGTAAAAAATATAACAGTAAACTGAAAATGCAACTATGCATTAAAAACTGTTGAAATATGCGCTAAAAATTGGAATATATAGGCCTATACGTAGTAAAAAAAATATTAGTAAACTGAAAATGCAACTATGCAGTAAAAACTGTTGAGTTATGCGCTAAAAATTGAAATATATAGGCCTATACGTAGTAAAAATATATATTAGTAAACTGAAAATGCAACTATGCAGTAAAAACTGTTGAGTTATGCGCTAAAAATTGAAATATATAGGCCTATACGTAGTAAAAAATATATTAGTAAACTGGAAATGCAACTATGCAGTAAAAACTGTTGCGTTATGCGCTAAAAATTGAAATATATAGGCCTATACGTAGTAAAAAATATATTAGTAAACTGAAAATGCAACTATGCATTAAAAACTGTTGAGTTATGCGCTAAAAATTGAAATATATAGGCCTATACATAGTAAAAAATAAACTTTAGAGGTTTACTTGATTTAATAATATGATATAAATGGAAATAATTTAAAGTAATAGTTGTCATCAAGCCATCATTTTTATTAAATGTATTTCTTCTATAAATATATTAGTTACTATTTTACATGCGTATTTGAATTGGTATATTTTTAACTTTTTTTTTTCACGTCATTATTATGGCAGTAAACAACCAACGAGTTTTCGAGATCTCTACTATGAAACTTTTCTTATCTATCGGAATTAGTTTAAATGCGGAGAACGATCTCTTGACATCACATGATGTGAATATTGCATACTTGTAACCAGAAATGTTCCGAATTTCAATGACTTGCACATTTTCCACTGAGAATGTAAGCAATTTGGAGCATTTCATTATAGCCGGGGTTATTCTCTAACACGCGCTTAAATTTTGAACCACTGCTTTACCTTGTGAGCAATTAGTCTTTTACCTTTTGCACAACTGCACGGGATTCTGTTAGGAGAGTACTCATATTTTCCAGTTTGTTGATTCTGCTCTCTATCATGGAGAAGTTAGCAGCCACATAATAGAGCTCGTTTCAGAGGTTCTTTTCTCACGTAGGCCTAATTTTTATATATCTTGGAAATTATTCTTATTTTTATCAGAGATATATTTTGAAATTAGATAATAAATCGGGAAAAACAAGAAAAGATGATAATATATGCATTTACGCAAAATAAAATTGGCTTCATTCGAACCTAAAGACCATGATCGGCAAAGATCCACTTCTACTTTTTCAATATGCCAAGTCAATAAAAACATGCAATTGCACGAAGTTCCGCGGTCTAGTAATATCAACATACTTTCTTTTCTATCTTTTGTCGGATAAACGCACATCACTAGACGTTGTATCACTTGATGAGCTTGACGCAGTACTAACAGCCGAATCTGATATTCAAAATCAGAAGAAGTACGATTGGTTTCTGCAAAATAAGAAGTAAACCAAACCACTGCCAAAGGAAAGATAAAAAAAGAAAATGTTCCAGTTTCAAATTACCACTTTTCAATCACTTATCCTCCACACCTGTGGAGTAACGGTCAGCGCGTCTGGCTGCGAAACCAGGTGGCCTGGGTTCGAATCCCGGTCGGGGCAAGTTACCTGGTTGAGGTTTTTTCCGGGGTTTTCCCTCAACCCAATACGAGCAAATGCTGGGTAACTTTCAGTGCTGGACCCCGAACTCATTTCACCGGCATTATCACCTTCATATCATTCAGACGCTAAATAACCTAGATTTTGGTACAGCGTCATAAAATAACCCAATAAAATAAAATAAATCAATCACTTATCCATTTCACATGCGGAAGAACACGGCTTTACTAGGATTGGTTATCTTAAACTGAAATCTGTGATTCGGTAACATTTCTTGGGTGGATCTTAACTATTCCCACGTGGATGTTTGAAGTTTGGAAATCAATGAAAAAAAAAACATTTCAATTAAAATGAAATTCATCATATTTTATTACTCGTGTGCGTACTACTGTACCTAAGGGAAACAATTCAGACATATCTGCAAATCTTCTAACAGATGGGAAAGACATCAAAAGAATATTAACATAATAAAATTATAGCGTATTATTATACATGTGTATACACCCTGCATGTCGTTATTGGAAAATAAAATTTGTTGAACTGAAGCATGAACCTGATTTTCGTGACATAATAATAATCTCTAACAAGCAAACGCTCTGTTGGGAGCAGATAAAAAAGTTATTTTTTTTTTCTTCCACCATGTTAATAATGTCAAAGAAGTGCTTATACAAATTTTGGCCACTCGACCGCAATTACGAGGCCGTCCAGAGAGTGATTTTCCCTCGGGCCGTTTATAGAAAAAAAGCACAATTGCATGAAAATATGTATTGAAACAGATACAGCAATTGTTGCGCTATTTGTCAACTTATCTCCCACTGGAATTGAGACATTTGTCATACCATGGGATCAATATTGTGTCGTAGAAGTTAGTCGCCTGAGATCGGAACCAGCCTTCGATTGCGTCTGCATCTCTCTCTGTCGATCCCATGATATGAAAAATGTCTCAGTTCCGATGGAAAATATGTTGAAAAAATAGCTCAACAATTGCTGTGTCTGTTCCAATAAATTTGTCTAATGAAATTGTGTTTCTTTTTTGTTAGCGGCCCCTGGCGAACTTATTTCTTTACGGCCGTCGTAATTGCGGTCGAGTGGCCAAAATTTGTATAAGCACTTCTTTTGACATTATTAACATGGTGGATGAAAAAAATTTAATTTTTTTATCTGCCCCCATCAGAACGTTTGCTTGTAAGTTCACCAATACGGAATATTTTGCCGGGCCTGGGGGTTCGCGAACCTCATTTTGAGAAGCACTGTCCTATAGATCGTGTCATAGAAGTGTTTGGAGCCTAGTGAAGACTCGCTTCCCAAGAAATCTATTTCGAAATAAAAACAGTTATCATGCCAGCACCAACCTCTTGACTGTGGAGAATAAAAATGAGGTCACGAACTTTTGAAACTGACGAAGCACCTAAATATCTCTAAATGAAACATACTTTTTGTGTATAGTTTTAAAACGGTACTTACTTCAGTCACCATGAGATAGACGTATAAAGAATGCTCCATTCGCATGACGCCTTTAAGTTTACTCGTGAAGACGATGGGAACCGGATGTTTAGGAATTTATTTCGAATTGTTGGACCTACTCACAATCAGATTTGAGGCACTCGTTTAAACATTCCTGACTAAATTTATTTCCCGTCACCGCATAAGTTGAGGCACGAAAGAAATGCAAACTGGTATAGTCCGATCATCGGATCTGTGCCCCCGTAAGATATGCGAACTGAACCTTAATTCCTTTTCAGCCTCGGCAATTCATTTCTCTCCCTGTATTCCTATTTCTCTCTTTTCTATCCCTCTCCCTTTCTCTCCCCCACTACTCACAATTTTGAGCCTTCTTGCGGGACAGTTTATTTGCACTTGCAGTCCAGTGTTGTCAACTCAACATGAATACTGTAGCACGGAGTGGTGAAAGAAATATTATTAAGCAAGTAATAGCATTTTGCATAAGTCTTAATCAGCGTCATTAGACCTAATTAAATTAAATTATGAATAAGTAATAATTAACCTTACAGTATTATAAGCAATATTCAAGAGACATGACACTGTTCGACGGAAGTTTGGCAACATCCCTATTCGGCAAGGTTCGTGGCCTGCTGTTTGACGTAGTGGGAGAGAAACGGGTGGAATGGAGTGAGTAGAAGCGTTAACTTTTCCAAGAACGACGACAGCGCTGAAGGGGCATAGATCCGATGGTCTGACAATAACTTTACAAATCACGCAAGCTAGCGCGTCCCCATGCAAATGCGGGTCGGTTTCTTCGGATTGAATGCTAGGAAACAGTCATATTTAACTTTTTAGTTTTGAAGATAGGCCTAATGATCGTTTGTACCCTGAAAGGATTAGCTTAGATATTTTGTCCTGTTCCGTCTTACTTGTGATGGTTATCTAGCTTCTGAGTGGAATGAAGGTGATAATGCCAGCGAAATGAGTCCAGGGTCCAGCGCTGGAAGTTACCCAGTATTTGATCTTAATGAGTAGGGACCGGATTTTTATGTGATTACATGTTATATTCCTTTGAACCTAATCGTATATAAATAACAAATCTTTGCGAATCTTTTAATCACAATTAATATATTAAAATTTGATACTACATATTTTTACATATTTACCCCACATTACATATTATGGCTTGGTATTACATAAATCTACATATTTAGGGGTTTTATTCATTTTTACTTCTTTAAAAGGAAAAGGAAAACTGCTGCTGGGGAAGTTTACAATTTGAAATAAGCTTTTTACCTACCCGAGAAAGGATATATTTCGGGACGAAACATAAGATCTAAGTTCCAGGAAGTAAAAGAGGCACTCATCCCTTACCGCCAACTGTAAATATGAATGAACAAAAGGAAATCTTTCTCATACAACTACTTTGTATTGTAAAAATCAAGGAGGGAATAATCTCATACGCATAAGCGGACGACATAGTAGTAGGGTCTGAAGACCTTACAAAGTTAAAAGAAACAATAAAAATCATATATATATATATATATATATATATATATATTTTGATGTACCGAAGTACATATGATATTTCCATGCAGATATTCTGCGTCATCATATGATGAAAGAGTGATGGAACGGAGAATTTTTCTCCGTTCCATCACTCTTTCATAATAAAAATCATGGTAAAATGGTGCAATAAAAACAAATTTGATATAAATGGGACAAGACAGAAATGATGATACTCAGAAACGGCGGAAGAGCACCAGAAACAGTAGAAATCGTCATGAAGAACAGAAAATTAAAAATTGTACCAGACTACAAATATCTAGGCTTAACAATACAAACCAGCGCAGATATTGATATTAAATATTTTCATGATTTTACATATTTTGGGACATATTCAGCTTATTTTTCTTACATAAATATGTATATATTTCACACCTTGATATTACATAAAAATCCGGTCCTTATTAATGAGTTGAGGGAAAACCCCGGAAAACCCCCCAACCAGGATTTGAATCCGGACCCGCTCGTTTCACGGTCAGACATGCTAATCGTTACCCCACAGTGGTGGACTATTAATTATAATTAAGGGGAGAGGATGGTAATTTTTTAACTTTTTTCTTATTTGGAGTGAAATATTAATTTTTTGTATGTAGAGAGCTCATAACTGTGGCAACTCAACCAAATAAAAATATTTTGAAAAAAAATATTTTGGGGCCCAAATTTGAAAAAAAATATACCCAATGCAGGATTGTACTAAAACCGATATATCTAAACCGTTCTTAAAGATAGATTCAAACAGTTTTTTGCAATGTATTTGCAAAAGCATGTTCTACAAACCGTAACAGAATTTTGATATTAGTCCCTACGTTTGTAAAATAAACAATTAAAATTTAATAACAATTTTCTAATTTCCTTTCTTGCAAACAAACGGACGTATTTTTAAAATGAAATCAATTAACAAAATTCTGTTACAGAGAAAAGTTTCCTAATGGTCTAAAGAATGTGCGTTCTAAATTTCATGCATGTATCTTTAATAGTTCAGAAATTATATCCATTTTTGTCTGGCAGTGTAGCAAAAAAAAAAAATGAAGTTACTGGAAACCGATAAAAGTGGGCGTGTGATTTAAAAATCCATAGCGCAGGAAGTTTAAAAATGACGTCTCAACATCCGATAAGGGCACAAATACCCACAAAATGTTATGCAATGCATTCCACACATATCAAAGGGTATTTTAAAGAAAAATATTTTTTTTTTATTTAATTTACTGGAAACAACAATAAAAGTGGGCGAGTGTTTTAAAAATCCATAACGCAGGAAGTTTAAAAATGGCGACTCAACATCCGATAAGGGCACAAATATCCACAAAATGTTATGCCATGCATTCCACACATATCACAGGGTATTTTAAAGATGTTCTTCTTTTTTTGAAAATTTACTCATTTTTTCACCAAAAAAAATACCACTCTCCCCTTAAGCCATTGTTTATTATCATATTTTTTGTTTACTCTGCTTTTTCATCCCATTATTCTACACTTGTTGCACTGTCTTTCCATCTTCTCGCAATAGCTTCTGTGCTTACAAAATGATATTAATACCATACATGCGTACAGACGATGTCGCTGTTACCTCCGTAGACTTTGTTTTGCACTTTGGAGGTTCAAAGATCGGGTGTGAAGTAATAATAAATTACATATTAAATATTATATTCCTTCGTGGATCAGTCTCGTCTTGCATCCAGCTCGCATAGTCGTTTATGTAACAGCGCATCGCAGATTTATGTGTGCTGCCAGCCAATGAGGCTGTCCACAGCCATCTGCTGAATTGGAGACTTTTGCTCTTGACCTCCTATTCTGTTCTGCATTGTTGGAATGTTTATTTTCCTGGAAATCGCAATTCTGGAGATAACAGCAATTGCAGCGACTTTCCTGCAGGAAGGATGCTTAAGCGAATCTCATTTTGTTCTGACTGTCGCCGTATTAATCCAGTTCATATCCCATCTGTCTTGTTCACAGTGTGAACAATAAATAGGCTAATAAAAATTGCAGTGTAACTTGGGCGTAATTTCTCATTTACTGTTAAAAGGTTGTTTTGAGGAAGTTTATGTCTGAGTAACTTGTGTAGCTCTCGTTTAAACTTGTCACTTTATCTGTAACGTTCTCGAATTAACGCGAGTTTACTAGTCCAGCGTTTGTCAAACTCTGGTCCTCGGATCGCTAGTGGTGCTCGAGATGTGGTAGATTCATAGGCAGCAATATAAGATTATTACTTAGTAAAAGAGATCCTTTGATACGAATAAAACAAAACAGTCGTAGTGTAACTATTTTCTAAATAGTGGAAGTTTTGTTCTCTTTACTAATTCCATGTGTGATTAACATCTCAGATTTTATTTCTGCAAAAATCAGTGTTGCCAGAACAGCAGAATTTCCGCCAGATCTAGCGGATTGCGACTTCAATCTACCTGGAATATTTTCTATTTAGCGGACAGCGGATTTTCTGGCGGTTGTCAGTTTCATTTTAGCTATATGCTGGCGGTTTTGCATGTCACTATCGAACAGCAAATTTTTTAACGTCATTGTGCGGGTAGACTATAATAATAATAATCCGTGGCGCTACAGCCTGAGAAGGGCCTAGACCGACCAGCCGGCTGCTGGACTCACGCCCACATGCCGAAACAGAGGTGGACGATCATCCAACCAGAATGGAGGTATCGTGTGGTTAGCACGATGATCCCCCAGCCGTTATAGCTGGTATTCGCAACCGGATTTCGCTACCTATCGCAGCTCCCCGAGTGCATCACGATGCTGGGTGGTCACCGGTCCCATACACTGGCCGAAATTTCATGAGAAAATGTCTTCCCCCATGCGGACTCGAACCAGCGGCGGGTAGACTATAGAGCAGTATATTTTCGCCAGTCAATTAGATGCGTTAACATTGGATTCAAGTGCCAGACAAAAGGTTCTCTGAGATCAAACAATTTATTTGGAATTCGGTTACCCAGATCAGATCATCCTCAAGAACTCGATTAAAAAGAGGCGGAGCATCATTCTTAATAAACCATATAAGTAGTTATTCATTAAGCACTTCATTCCTCTGAAAATTTCAGTAGGATTTCCAGCAGTTTCCTAATCAGCAATAGGCCCACCGAGCGAGGAAGCTGCGTGATAAAACACTGTACTTGTATTTGGGAGATCCCAGGTTCAAATTCCGAGGCCTGATTGGGGCTTTTTATAATTAGGAATCTAGTTATTTAAGTATTAAATGTTGGATTGATTCCCATTTTCACTACAAAAGATGCACAGATAGACCTTTTTTTTTAGTTTTAAGATGTTTTTATTAAAGTACTAGGTCTCTTGGACCCTTGCCTTTTACAAAAATATGATTTTATAAATTGAAATGTAAATAGGTTTTGTTAAAGAAAATTGATTACTAAGACCGTCAAAGACGGAAGTATTTGTTTGAATTTATGTTATGTCTCTTAGTAAAGGGTTGACATGATGAAGTAGCCTGTTCCTGTATGTAGTCTGTAGATCTTGAATATGAGCAACCAGGAAGGGTATGTGAAGTTCATTGTAGAGTTTGACATTGTTCGTGAGGTAGTGTGCACCAGTGATTGTTCTGCAGACAGCTCTTTGAAATCCTTCCAGACTCTTCAGGTGGCGAGGATGAGCTTGGCCCCATATCTCACAGCAGTAGTGGATGCATGATCTGATGACTGATGTATACAGCAGGACTTTTGCTTTCCTTGAAGTCAGACTTTTGAAAAGTGGATAGAGTGCCATGTATCTTTGAAATGCTTTGTCTCTTATGTTTTGAATGTGATGACTGTAAGATAAACGTTTGTCTAGAAGTACTCCAAGATATTTAACTGATGTGAAAAGGTATTATTTGATTTTGAATACTCAGTTGGTCTGTAATTCTGGGAAAACGTTTAGTAAAGACCATCAATTGAGATTTACAGATAGGCCTAATACTTCGTAATAGTACATGGCGAACTGGCCGCTAGATGCCATGGGTGTAAGCGGACTGGCCGATAGATGGCAGCAATTCAATGTTCCAACACGTGCACCGCTCCAAATAGACAGCCGACAGTCGTGAAATGATCTCCAAGTTGAAGCGACAATAAATAAAACCTAAGATAAAGAAATAATATGCTCGATTAAATTATGTTCAGCAAACTGGCCATTGTCTGCAAGCCGCCTATAACTAAATTTATTTGATTTTTAGTTTGATATTATCTTAAATCCACTGTTTACTTAAAAATAATTGGGAACGTTGCAGTGTTCCAACATGTTGAACAAAATTGGCAACAAAATCGACAAACACTGGAGATTTAGAAAGGGTGAGGATATCTATGGTGAAGCAATGAAAGGCAAGGAGCTCATTTAGAACACTTAAGTAAGTTAATAATGTCTTGTACTGTTGCTGGGAAAAAAAAAAAAAAAAAAAAAAAAAAATTATAACGTGGAATCAAAGCGATTTCGGGCATACGTTTATGTGACTCCTAAATTACTTTTACATTTTGAATCCGTCCTTGAAGTGAATCCCACATGTTATGAAACATTCTGTGTAATTCCATTATTTACTCTAGCACTGTTTTCTTGTTATTGGCGGCTTCACTTACAAGTTCTGATCTTGGATCCGGATCACTGTTAGTGTTAATAGTAGAATCGAAGATATAATTATTTTATTTTTAACATTCCATTATGAGACTAGATTTTCATTATTTTAATAGCATAAATATATTTTATAGCAGATACAATACAATAGAACACGATCTTCCATAGCCCAGTAGGTACCTTGCCAGAAAGCACACAGGTGTATGTATGTGTATGTATTTATTCACACTGCAGTGGGTATATACCCGGTGGCAGTGGTAACTAATTACACTCAATAATGACAATAATAAACTTATTAATTAAAAATACAATTAATGATAATACTAATAATTAATACTAATAATAATAATAATAATAATAACAACAACAACAACAGGGAATATACTAAATTAAATGAAACGATCACTTAAAATAACATTTGAAATATTCTAATTTGTATCTTAAAACTAAGATCGAACTAAAACCCACGAGTATATGTTCATATCTGCACAAGTACCTTCCAACATTACACTCATTTCGCTGTCAACTCACTCACTGCACTGGAACTACGACACATTTCACTGATTCTATCCTGATTTCACTAACACTTCAAAAACATTTCACTGTTCAAATACTTTGCACTGCCACTATAAACTATAAAGCTTCACTGACAGGAACACGTTTCACTTACACAGCACACTTCACTGACACGACATACTTCTTCACTGATACAACACACTTCACTGACACAACATAATTCTTCACTGATACAACACTTCAATAACAACATATCGGAGGGAAAAAGACCTTTAGGGAGGCCGAGACGTAGATGGGAGGATAATATTAAAATGGATTTGAGGGAGGTGGGGAATGATGATAGAGACTGGCTTAATCTTGCACAGGATAGGGACCGATGGCGGGCTTATGTGAGGGCGGCAATGAACCTTCGGGTTCCTTAAAAGCCATTTGTAAGTAAGTTGTAAGTAAGTAAGTATAATTACCGTCTATTAGTAAGGTCCTTAAGCCTATTTTTAAATACATTTTTGGTTGTTGGTAAAGCCTTTAGTAAGTCTGCAGGTAAAGCATTCCAGTCCCTGATAGTACGATTGAGAAAAGAAAACTTTCCAGTGTCCGTCCTCTGCCTTCTTTCCCTCAATTTATATGAGTGGTCGTTCCTTGAAGAGTAATTTGGCGGCTGCAACCTATTTTTTATTTCTTTCCAGGCAGGCTCACCTCTGTATGTTTTGAACAGTGCGCATAATCGAATTCGCGTTCTCCTGACAGTGAGTGTGTCCCATTTTAATGGTGAATTTTTCCGACAACACTTAAGAGCCCGTTTTTGAATCTTTTCCAGTGTCTTAATATGTTCTAATCTGTAAGGATCCCAACATGCAGCACCATATTCCATTACTGGACGTACTAGTGATTTATATGCAATCTCTTTGGATTTATCAGAACCTTTTCTTAGTATCCTCATCACAAAGTGTAACGCTCTCCATGCTTTTCCCGCTGTGTCTGTAACGTGTTCCCCCCAGCCGAGATCGCTGCTAAATGTTATTCCGAGGTATTTACATTTGTTAACTTCCGGAATTGTTTCACCCCCTAACGTATACGATGCGACTATTTTATTTCTTTTCCTTGTAAAGCTGATGGCTTTGCTCTTTAGAGAATTTATTTTCATTTTGTTGGCTATTGCCCAATCATTTATTCTATTGAGGTCATTCTGGAGAAGAGTAGTATCTTCATGACTTTTTATTTCCCTGTATAACATACAATCATCCGCGAATAAGCGAACCCTAGATAAGATATTAACTGGCAGATCATTTAATATCTGTAACTACTGTAATAATATCTGTAACTAGGTAACTGACAATACTGAATTTCGGAATCTTTGATAGTAGACCGAATGTAATGTTTTTACTGCTACATAAACGTTTGGAAAATGTAAAAAAAATCTCACTTCTGCATAGAAAATTTTCACAACTATGCAACTACAGTAACCTGGTAAATATTGCAGAGCAACAAATTTATATACTTAACTTACGTAGGTGCTAATGGAAACGTAACTTTTAAGATGAAGCTTTTGAAGTCTCTAGTTTACAACGTTTGCATGCTTGTGATTGAGGATTAGGACAAGGGTTGGAAGAGCATTCGTTATTGTGTGTTGCAGAATTTTTTGGTAAAAGAAAACAACTGAGAACTTCGGCATTTGGGAATGTTGTGACAGCAACCAAAAAAAAAACAGATTTATAATAATGTAGGCCTATCCATTGATAGTTTGTTAATATACTGTAATCAAATAATATGGCTAGGATTTCATATTCGTAACTTTCGAAATTTGTAGGAGCTTTCCGAGTTTTGTTTCCTTTCTTAGTACTTTGATAGGTCTCAATGTGAGCACCAGTTATAGGTCTGTAAACATAAAGGCGATACTCGGTTTTCGTTCCAGTACGCTGAATGATGCCAGGCATGATCAATGCTGTAGTGTTGTGTCCCTCTCTTTCAGGTGATGATGTAGGTTACAGTTTTTCTCCGAATAGACAATGTTTTTACGCATCTTTTACATGAAGAAATTCATAATTGTGAGATCAGGGCCTCTTGGAATCCAGAGGAGTAGCTACTGGAAAGATTAAATTGAAAATTAAATGAAATTTGGAGATTGCTCCAGACATGTCAAATTTGCGAATCAGGTGATAACTGAAACCGACAGCGAAAAAAATTGGATACTTAAAACGTTCAATATACTTTAACGCAGTATTTCCCAAACTTTCTGAAGGCACGATCTACTTTTGCATGAGACTACTGTTTGCGGCCACCCACTACCGATCGGTTCTTGACCCCACTCGAAAAATAGAAAGTCCTGTCAAATTGCAAAGAACTATAATGTTACTCAAAACCAGTGGATACCACCCAAACTATGATTTTGCACAACAACTTTTTGAGTATTTTCTGGAAGAAACTCAGAGCAATTACGACAGCCACAGATGGATACTGAATCCGTTTTTAGACAGTTACGTTCAACTATCTGAAATTAAGCAAAAATACGAGGGAAAAACTCATTGAAATATCGTATGTGCCTACTGATGAAATATTGGCACTAGAGCTTTTTTCGCAGAGCATAGACCACTTTTGTTTAAAAAAGTAGAGCTTGCAAAAGAAGCTCTTAAATCGTTAACATTTGCAACTTCGTATTTGAATAACTTTCTTTTTTTGGAGGTAGCAGTCAATTGAAGTAAATAACAAAAAACTATATTGAGAGGCTTAAAAAATAACTATTTTTTCAGTTTCTTAATAATGTACATGATATTTGGAGAAGAATTTATACGTGTTAATTCTTTTATGAATTTTCTTATTTTTCAAATGATGCAAATTAGTGACTGGTGCCCTTTCAAAACAAATAGATTCATTTGTGCAAAATAAGTTTCTCGTTTATGATTACCATCAAAACAAACACGAGAAATCTCTTGAACTTGAAAACGATCACTTGTGTGTGTCTGTGTCTGTCTGTCTGTGTTTGTGTGTGTGTGTGTGTGTGTGTTTGTGTCCAGATTTGAGAAGCTACTTTGTGAAAAAAATACATATTTATCACATTATTTTTATATTTTTTAATTACTGAAACATTTTTATATTTTTATGTTAAACGTTGTTTATATTTATATTTCTAAATACAAAATAAATATATGATAATAAGGCGTGTTTGTTTTATTTTGTAAATCATCTCTTGACTCCCCTCAGCTCTTGACACGACTCCACTTTGGAAACCACTGCTTTAACTGCTACGTTCCACATCAGTAATGGCTGCGTTAATTGTACAATTGCAGAATATGTGGCTCACAGCAACCAAATGAGACTCTTGAATACATTCGTATTACGACCATTCACACGAATGAATTCCGTCATATGGGATTATGTAAAACGCATCGTAATCTGAATCACTTGAAAGTGAACACCCGACGCAACAGCAACCGTTAGGTCTGACGTTATTCAGCGTAGTTGAAGAAAAATTGATTATCGTGTTGCTGTATCCCGAGATACGAGTGTTACTTACATTAGAACTGCTAAGTTAGTAAACAAAACGTGCAGAATTTCTACACTTTTCAAAAGAAAAATAAATCACTTTTCTCTATTATTTCACAAATAATGTTTTAATGAAAGTAGTAACTATTGTCTACAGAGCTATGCCTCATATCGAAATTGCATTGCCCTTGTGTAGTGCTAATGTTTGCGGTTATTGCAACTAATATAATGTACGAAGTTATCATTAGTGTGACGTCTGTAGTGTGACCACGAAAGCCTTCCGGTGTGCCCGCTGACGTCCAGTAACGGGACTATTCGATCGAAAGCACGAATGCTGACGGCTGTGAATTATTTTCGTCATATATGAAAAGATAACAATAATACTAGGAAACGGGAAGCAGTGACACTGGAAAACTATGACGATTGTTTCCGTTGCTGATTTTGCATTTGCATAACAGGGAGTTACCCTTCCGATCCGTGCGAACTGTTCTTTACTCTTTCTAGGAGTGCTAGAGTGTGTTTATATAAAAAAGCAATACATATCTTTATTCTGGCAATAAAGTATTATTATTATTATTATTATTATTATTATTATTATTATTATTATTATTATTACAATCCGCAAAGAATGTAACATTAAACAATGCTATAAATTCATCATCATCATCATCATCATCTTCTTCTTCTTCTCCTTCATATATTAGGACTACGTCCTGCATTTTTCAATTTTGCCTCACTGTGTATCTGGTGACCAGTTTTCTTTTCGTGGTGTATTTGGTGTGATTGTTATGGCGATTTTAGGTAACCTGTCTTCAGCCATTCTGCATACATGTTTTCTCCAGCCTTTTTTTTCTCTTTCTGGTCAATTTAACTACATACGATGAAACAGTAATGGAACGGAGAAAAATTCTCTCCGGCGCCGGGATTTGAACCCGGGTTTTCAGCTCTACGTGCTGATGCTTTATCCACTAAGCCACACTGGATACCCACCCCGGCGTCGGACAGAATCGTCTCAGTTTAAGTTCCAACTCTTGGGTTCCCTCTATTGGCCGCCCTCTGCACTACGTCATAGATGTCTATGGACGTAGGACTGAAGTCCACACATGTGCTGAGGTGCACTCGTTATGAGTGACTAGTTGGCCGGGGTCCGACGTTCATAGACATCTATGACGTAGTGCAGAGGGAACCCAAGAGTTGGAACTTAAACTGAGACGATTCTGTCCTACACCGGGATGGGTATCCGGTGTGGCTTAGTGGATAAAGCATCAGCACGTAGAGCTGAAAACCCGGGCTCAAATCCCGGCGCCGGAGAGAATTTTTCTCCGTTCCATTACTCTTTCATCGTATGATGACGCAGAATATCTGCATGGAAATATCATATGTACTTCGGTACATTAAAATAATATATAATTTAAGTACATGCCGTAAATTGTAAATTAATAACTGAACTAAAAAGTCTAAAATATTCGTGACTCAACTCAGCTGGTCCTAAGAAGCAGTGTGTCCACTTATAGCAAAATCAAGCAACGTTGGCATTGCAAGCAAACCGTATGCAGGAATCCAATCATTGGAGTGGTAATTATGTAGGCGGTAAGAGACGAGGAGCTCGTATATTATCGCTCGCACGCTTGTGGCCAAAACATTTTGAACACGAGCCCGAGTTTCGTCTTTGTCACAACAACACGCGGGAGAAGGAATATAAATATGTACACAGTATAGTG
Source organism: Periplaneta americana (assembly GCF_040183065.1). Classification (NCBI taxonomy): domain Eukaryota; kingdom Metazoa; phylum Arthropoda; class Insecta; order Blattodea; family Blattidae; genus Periplaneta; species Periplaneta americana. Next base: position 185,864,645 of record NC_091118.1, read on the forward strand.
ACCTATACCGGTAAATAAACACGCTTTGAGCAATGAGTACCGGGGTGAAGGCGGCCAACTACTCAGTGCCGATTGTTTTCTGAGGTGGGATCCTTAACATCCCGCCATCCTAAACTATCTTTCAGGGCCTGTAATGGGATAGCTTTGCTTTGCTTTTTGTGCTGATAATTTTGATAAGAAGAGTGAGAACAAATATATGAAATACTAGATGGATGGAAAAGAAGGGAATTGTGGTGGTATTGGGGGAGGAATTGTAGTGACGATGATGATGATGATGATGATGATAAATAGAAGGAATAAAAATAATGACAATAAAAAGGAAAAATGTGTTGGTTATGAACTTATGAAGGAGCAGACAAAAAGATGAAAACTCTAAGAAAATGGTGAGAGCGCAAGATAGAGAAGAGAAAGAAGAAGGATATTAATGAAAACACATTAATATTATATACAGGGTGGAAGTAAAATAACTCTGCAGATTGAAAGGGGAGTTAGGATACACTTAAATGAATGCAAAATCTATATTACGTTTTGTGATTAAATGCACGGTCGATTAGAAAATAAAGTTGGAAGTTTCAGCACTCTGGCAACATCACCGCTAACACACTGCTCTTTCTTATCGTAATACATATGTAAGATGTCAACGAACTCAGATCTGTCTTCATAGGTGAACTACCTTCCACCTCCCTCTCTGCCTACAACGTTGCAATCTAGTTTGATTGTTCAGCGGCTTGAAATGAGTGTTTTTTTTAATTAAATTTACACGAAAACCGTCCACGCTATTGAAATAGGTATGTCATAGGGATAAATTATTCCTTATTAGATTTTCTATCGTCGATATTGACAAAAATCACGATCCTACTTGCAATTGTTACCGAATAAGAGGGTGTTAAACATTTGGGGGAGGGCTTTTTTTTCTGAGAAAAGTGCGAACTTTTCACCAATATGGTATTATAATTTTTGTTAGATAGGCCTACAACATGAGCTATTCGCTCTGAAAATCTGCAGGATTATTTCACTTTCACCCTACTATAGGGTATTTGTTGGTTGCCTTTACTCAACAACCCCAGAGAAGTCGACGAGTTGGCGATTTGGTATAGAGCTGGCATTCTATGCCCGAGGTTGCGGGTTCGATCCCGGGCCAGGTCGATGGCATTTAAGTGTGCTTAAATGCGACAGGCTCATAGCAGTAGATTTACTGGCATGTAAAAGAACTCGTGCGGGACAAAATTCCGGCACATCCGGCGAGGCTGATATAACCTCTACAGTTGCGAGCGTCGTTAAATAAAAAACATAACTGACCCCAGAGAAGTGTATTGGGTCATCAATTAAGGCTTGTTTAAAAGTATTTTCCTGACCTTCCTGATCCTCTCCATCCATATAGGCTATGTGGCGTGTTTCTTGTTCCGGATTTGTGGAGTTGCTCATACAGGAAACCAGTTGGAACAATTTCCTTTTTCATGATAGGAGTTTCCTCCCGCAGGTATTAGTTTTAATTTAACATTTCCGCCTTTTTAATAATGCTCAGAAATGTGTGAAGAGACTTTTTGCGGAAGGAAGTAATACCAGACTGTGTTAACATGTTTCTGCTTCGCTGTGTTATGGAGTCCATATTTCACTTCTGTAGCCTATAGAGGAAATGAGATTTTAACGCAAGTTTTCAGCTATAATTACAAGTTCCTCTGTTTAAGTAAAATATATTTTGGACTTAATGGTCGGTAAAGTTGGTGTCGCCGTCTGCCAACGACCAAAAGAGGATAGCCTCCTTTCTTGTTCACATGAATACGAAGGTGGAACTAACCTTCGACACGTTGTAAAATGTTATTCATTACCAGCAATATAAAAATCATAACTTTTCATCTAACTTACTGAATTTAATCAATTTAATATCAAAGAAATAATTTTTAGTAGGTTATTTTACGACGCTTTATCAACATCTAAGGTTATTTAACGTCTGAATGAGATGAAGGTGATAATGCCGGTGAAATGAGTCCGGGGTCCAACACCGAAAGTTACCCAGCATTTGCTCATATTGGGTTGAGGAAAAACCCCGGAAAAAACCTCAACCAGGTAACTTGCCCCGACCGGGAATCGAACCCGGGCCACCTGGTTTCGCGGCCAGACGCGCTGACCGTTACTCCACAGGTGTGGACCAAAGAAATAATGAACACCTTTCGTGATAAGAGATATTGGAATTGAAGTCTGCACGAAACAGAGAATTTAGATGGTAATCCTATGCGAACGTATATAAAATATGTAGGACCTATAGGGTTTTTGAAAAGTAACGCATAATCGCAATTAAAATTGAATTATGGGGATTTAAGACAAAAAGCTCAGACACGTCAACCTGTATTTAGAGAGAAATATTTTTTGCTACTGTTGTGCGAATTATGACGCCATCGATAACATTCGTTTTTTTTTAAATATCACCCGAAAGATTATATTTTTCTGTAGCTTGTTTTATACACAAGCATGGTTACAATAGTAATAATTTATTTGTTGATATATTTTTGCCAATCCTTGTGTTATGAAAGCAGTTTCATTAGCGAAATCAAAATAAAATAAGATGTTCTTAACAGAGAATCATTATTTATTTATTTGTTCTGGTGTAGCTAAGGTCATTAGGCCTTCTCTTCTACACCACCAGAAATACAAATACAATAACAGAAATAAAAAGAAAAATCACACTGTAAACAAAGTAAAGCCACACAAAAATATACACAGGTTCCAGCCACACAAACTGTAGATGAGTGATTAAGTATCGTAATTAATTATATCCTAATTAACTAACATACTTGCAATTTTAATTTAGAGTAAAAAAACACAAATCAACACTTTTAGCAATACCTAAAAAGCATTAAAATAAGACAAAATTTTCCAATTTAATTCTGAATTGTGATAAAGTCCGGCAGTCCCTGTCGTCATTAGGTAACGAATTCCAGAGGTGAGGTATTTCTACAGTGTAGGAGGATGAGTATAAAGACGTTCTGTGATGAGGAATAGAAAGAAGTGCTTGATGTCGGTTTCGAAGAGTTGTAAGAAATTGAAAGCGCGATAACAGATAATTCGGAGCAAAAGTTTGCATGATTCTAAATAGAAGAGACAGTGAATGTTTTGTTCTTCGTTCCTTCAGGCGCAACCATGAAAGTGACTGGAGGGAGGTGTTATATGGTCAAATTTACGAGTATTGCAGATGAATCGTATGCACACATTATGAACACGTTGTAGTCTCTCAGCTAAGAGCGAACTTAAATTAGTTAGCAAGGAATCGCAATAATCAAAATGGGGCATTACAAGCCTCTGAATAAGATTCTTTTTTAGATTAAGTGGTAGAAATTCTTTCATATGAAACAAGGAGTGAAGTTGAGAAAATATTATTTTACAAGTGTGTGTGTGTTACTTGGGTGTTCCATAAAAATGCCAAGATTTTTAACTGTTTCACTGTATTTAACAATAATCCCATTCTATCCCATTTATGTCTCTGACATGTCCGTGTTCTCTCAACTTCGCATCTGTTTTGCTCACAGTTGACTGAGAAATACGCTGCCGATTTAGAGGAGTTTCGTTAAAAAGTGTGCATACCTCTTGTGTGCATCTTCTGTCACCAAATCCAGTCATCATCAGAATCTCAATTCTATAATTTTCATTAAACACCTTGTACCTATAATTTCTACTGAGAATCTGTCCGCATTTTCAAGGTTGCATAAAATGATTGAAAGTATGAATATTTTGAAGTACGTTTTACTGTAATTCTGAAAAATCTTACAGTAAAAGATAAAGCATTACTTTATTGTAAATGTTGTGATGAAAAGTACTACATTTAGAAATATTTTAATTATGTCTGTGTAAGTCTGGTATTTCTTGATCGAGGGTTGGCTTCTGATCCAACACATACAACGTCCTCATGTGTTTACTCACATTACAGTAATGATTGATATCCATGTAATGAGTTGTCTCAACTCTTCCATGCAAATTTCCCCTGTTTTTAGTGGTTACGTCATACGCGTTCTCCACGCCTTGTTTAAGTGTGAACAACTAGTCTCTGACATCATGAAGTGCTGAGGTTTCCCTATCCAGTCCGAGTGCAGTTGTTCTGTTTCTCACAGTCGAATATTCTGCGATTTGTTGCGCTTTACGAACTGCTGCTAAAAATTTTTGTGTGAGCAGACTCTGCGACCTAAGCTCGACACCATTCTCAACTCTAATGATTCTTAGCGTTTTGTTGTTACATCGCAAAATACGGTAGTTTAAACGTATTGCAAATAAAAATGTTCTTCATTTAGATATAATCGATCAACCGATCAATGTCAGTGTCAATGTAGGAAGTGGGAGGAAAACAATTAAAAGGTACGCGAAAACGTGCTTGCAACTGAATTTGGGACTAAGAAAAACTGAATATGTGAGCTCCAAGCCTGTTGACCGCTTGTCTCACTCTGAGTTTCGCTGTACCACTGAAGGAATGGACGAAAATGAACGTAACTTAATAACTACCACATGAGTGGGAAGAAGCATGACAGAACAGCATCAAGACATGAACACTGAAGATGTTAAAAGTCTGCACATCAAGTGGGACGAGTGGGACGCTGCTGTCCTCGTAAAAGTAGGGATCCGAACACTAGAGCAGGGATGTCAAAGTGCCTACACTGCGTGCTCTCAAGAACCCGCACATCATTTCCTTAAGAGCGATGATTGTACTTTATCTTGCTAAAAAGTGAACCTTGTTGGATTTGTATTGCTTGTCGTATGAGCATGTAATATAGGTGCTTTGACATCTCTGCACTGGAGTAAACTCGCTTCAAGTACCGAAGATAATATGCAGACCAAAGCTCAAATTCAAGTGCTTCAATTTGGAAAAACTCCGAAACTTGCGTGGGGAAGGAGATGTAGGTCCGTGGCCCTTTTTTTTCATCCAGACATTTGTCTTAGCGCCTTAGAAAAACCACGGAAAGCCATAGGCAGGATAAGTTGTCTCAATGCAGAAAACTCAATTGATTCTCAGGTGACTCTAATAGAATATACCCCGAAAGATCCTTAGATTATGATGTTGGGAAGAGTGAGTGTTATTTTGCTGTAATAGTCCCAAGTTGTATGTAGCCACGAGATGGGATATTGGGGTGTTTCTGGCATAAGATGTGCTGGGGATGAGTTCTGATCCTGAGATTCGATCAGGCAATATATGCTTGCAGCTTCATAGGTCGCTTCTGGTGCTGTAGTATGCAGGTCGCCAGAGAACGAGTTCAGCTCCGTCAGTTCAAATAAGATGAAAGAGTAACAAAGGCAGGGGAGGTGGTTCTGGCTTGAGATGGGCTGAGACCTGATCAAGAGCATCAGCCAAGCAATGTGTGCTTGTCACTTCTCAAGTCATTTCTGATTATGTATTCCAATATACCTGCCTAAATTGGAAAGGTATATGGGACTGACTTAAGATAAGTTGGGGGTGGGTTAGAGTCGGGAGCCTCATGCATGCAAAGGGTGCATATCGTTGCTCAATTAACCAATCAGCGACAGATTAGGCTTTGGTAGGTCTATCTTAGATTCATCCAGTAGTCTTTTGAAAGGTCTTTATTTTTCTCCTGTGACGTTCTGGTTTCTAGTCTATTATTTCTAAGTAGTGCGGTTTTGTTAATTCTCACATAATATTGTATGCAATAATTTTTACATTTTCCTATTTTGATTTTTATGCTTAATTCAAATTCTAATACAATTTCGTCCCTTTTTATTATCCAAATGTATGCATCCTACTGTTAAAAAATAATTAATTTCTCCTGCGTTTCATTTTTGTACGAGGGCACAAACTTCACTGCCACCTGTGCGTGTATATGTGCGTGCGTGTGTGCGTGCGTGCGTGCGAGGGAGTGAGAGCGAGTCCTGCATGTAAACAGTTTAGGTATGTTCGTCATGCATGGGTCCACAACCCGATCAACCATACTTCAGGTTCGTACATCTCACCTTCAAGCACATTTTTTGATGACATGGAGTTATATGCAATAAAGGGAAGAATTTTATTGCAATGAAATGTGTAAGTTTGAGAGAAAGGGAGAACCCCGGGGAAACTATTAATTCGTTCTTGACCATCACAGATATCATTTGAGCAAGCGCTGTCGATCGCAAAATGATAAAACGGCGCTCTAGCACTGAGCTACCGAAAACACTGCTAATGCTCATTTGATATTATATATGTGCCGACGGACGTTTGTAGAACTAACTCATCGCTCTGTATGACTATTTTGTTGCCACAGAAACACACTGCTGGCGCTCTCCACAGAAAAGTACACTCGTACTGGTGCATTTGTATACTTTTATTATGAAAGATATAGTCAATCCGTGATAAAGTCAGGAATTTAGTCCATGGAAAAAATTTCCCTCTCGACTATTTCGGGTACATTTAAAATGTATTACTTTAATTGTTGTTGTTGAAGACAGGTTGTAACCTCATAAATGACATCAATAAGGCATAACTCATGAGGTAACTAAGCTAGGAGATAATGGGTAGGGTGGCAGTTCCTTTCCCCCTCCATTGCATACATACTAATCAGACTTCAGATATAGCACTTGTTCTTCCTTTGACACATATCGTCAAATGAGGTGTACTGTCTGATAGTACAATTCAATTCAGTTCAATTTATTAAGCCATTAAACATACAGTGATAGGCTTCGTCACAAAAAAACATACATTTGAAAATACACATATAATTGGAAACAGTAATTAGAATGAAAACACAAACATTTTGAAACTCTAAAATTAATGAAAACACTTCACTCTTATGTAATAATTTAACTAATATAAATAACTTTATTTATTAAAAAACAATTTAGTATGAATTTATGTTAAGAAACTCATCTACAGAGTAGAAAGGATTAATTAAAAGCCAATTATAGATGTAGATGTACATATCAGCCAGAACCTCAATCAGAGATATTAGTTTAATTAATATTTCTGACAAGATCGATTTAAAAATCTTGAACTAAAAATTAAATAATCTCTTGTCTTCATTAATGTATAGATCAATGTGAAGAACAGTGATCCTCTCCCGCAGAGAACGATATCTCTACTCTAAGAATTGAATATTATAGGTCGTTTTTGTTAAATTTTCTATCATTTTCAAACTAATAATAAAACGGTACACCCTTATCAAAATATAGGATAACCCTTTTCCCTTGTATGATACGAGTAATAGAGTGCGGGAGTTAAATAGAAGTGCTAATTATTACTGTATAGGAATCCTGTGTCTTATTATTTCCCGCTGTTTCATCCTCCTAGGAAATGTCTGCATTCAAATTCAAGAATATTGCGATTAGCTGATGCCTTCTGCCCAAAGAAGATCACGATTAGATCTCTAACATAACTTATGAGCAGACAGCGGATTTTCGGTCCCTACGCAGCGACAAGATCACATCCCTTGGCGTACGGATGAGCGAAGCAATGACCTCCCTGCAACTGACGTATACCTAACGTTCAGCATCGGGACCGAAAATCCGCCGTCTGCTTATGAGATTTGTGGTGAACGGAACTGCTGTGGAACAGATTTTCTCTAAGTAGATCTTCTTGGATTTCGTTTATCATTATTTCTGTTTTATTACCACCACTATGACCATCATTATCATCATCACTTTTACGATTAGTAAGATTATACTGGATAAATAGGTTCTAGAGAAATCGCAACGCGACAACCCTCCTCTCCGACGAGCCGCTTGCAGATTCCGGTTACGCATACAGCTTACTTTACATAATAAAGGGCTCCAGTAAAATTTGTCGCAATTTTTTTCTCATATTGAATTTCTACGCTGAATAACCTCTGTTGTTGAAAGAGTCGTTAAATATAATAGATACTACTACTACTGCCACTATCATCACTAACACCACCACCACCACCACTACTACTAGTTACCAGCTCTGCAGTATCACTTCTGCAGTGGTTGTGCACAGTTCATTTGACACAATGATAGGCAGTTTTATTAGTCATTATGTAAAATCTGTAAGCAGTTTGTGTAATTTACATGACACCGTTTTTTCAATTGTAGCGGCTTTTTAGAAACTATGATATCTGCAGTCCTTGGGAAAAGTGGCATAAGTAAGTTTCCACAAACATTTTTTATTAATTTATTGACAACTTACGGAACATCTGCTCGCTTGGGAAAAGAGACATGAGTGTTTCTCCCATTACAATAATTCAAACAGAAGAAAATCAAATCGACATAAACCAGTGTGAAGACAGTTTTTTTCCTTCTCCTGTAAAATTAACACTTTTGACTTGTGCCACTTTTCCCCAGCACTACAGATATATTGATGGAGTAATGGTCAAATGAGCGATAGGCGTTACCGTAGCACCTGGAGAAAACGTGTTCCAAAGTCTCTTTGTCAATCACAAATCGTCCAGGATTTGCCTCCGATACTCTTTTGTGACATGAACTAGTTGTGTTCAAGAAAAGACTAATTTATTTATTCAACTTTGCTTCTCACAAGTGGGTGTGCTGTGTCCGTGTTTCAAGTAAGATTGAAGATAAGTGGCAGACTGGAATTATCTTTCCATCTGCGGAGTTGTTCAGGAATCCGCCATAAAATCGCCTTCCTCGTCTTTAATGGAGTCTGACGGAGCGTTACTTAAATGAAACGAAGGACCAGAGATGCACGCACAACCATTTCACTCTTTTTTCATTATCAAAGAAACTTGATGGTCACGTGACGTCATGCAGAGTTCCGTGTTTAGAAGCCGTCTGCAACGTCAAAATATTCCTTCAAGGGCTGCGCTTGTTAAGTTTTACAACCTCCAGGCGACATCGGAGTGACTGGTCGTGTTGTAGCCTTTGGATATTTCTACCGTAGCCTGCCTATATTACGATGTAACTCAACTATCGTGAGGAGTTTTTAGTATCGTACTAGAATTAGATGTCAATCATCAGAGGATTATTATTGGGACGAAGAAACAAAAAAGTGAACAGGGAACTTGAGGAAATTCCTAGGATTGCGTGTAACGTCAATACAGGAATTGGATTAATGAAATTAGGATGAATAAATACAATTTTCTGTAATATTTCCTTTAGCTTCGGAACGGGACAAAAACCCAATCCTTGAAAGGAAGAAGAAGAAGAAGAAGAAGAAGAAGAAGAAGAAGAAGAAGAAGATTTAAGTTTGTGCAATGAACTGATTGAAATAAGCTATGAGTAACAGTCAAATTTTAAGCCACAGACAATTAGACTAACAATTAATTGGTATACTATGTATAAGCACATGAGAATACTCCGTAAATATTGTTATTATTTATTCATCTGAATATAAGTAACGCCAAGCTTTGATTAACTTTCTACAGTTACGTATGTATTGTGCACGCGTCTGTTTCGAGACTTATGCAGAGTTGGGACAGAAATCATGCATAAGCAATGGATATTAAGAGTCCACTGCAAGAATGATGGATGTCACTTTCTTGTCGAAAATGAACCAGAACTGTCAATGCATAGCTTAAGACATATAGAATGTGCATAGAGAGTTATATGGCATTAACACTGATAGTCATTGTCCAGTAATAATCGGAAAATCACAGTTAAGCTTTGAGCGCTAAGCATTTCAAACTTTCAATTGCTTCTCCTGAAAAATGTATTCCAAATGACATCCATCATTCTTGCAGTGGACTCTTCATATATAAACAGCCTATAACTATAAATCGAAATTGCTTTGCAGTAGTTATATACACGAAACCCTTTGTATATAGGGAAAAAAATGGCCGTCCCTTTAACAGCTGTTCGTATCGATTATCATTTTATGATGGTTGCCTTGCAACCACAGAGGAACAAACCAAAGAGCACAGATTAATTAGAATTATATTGCTGTAGCTGTACTCTTTAATCAGAATATAGCGTGGTAATCGATCAGGCCCAGTTGTACTATCGATACTTAGCGCGGCACACTAGCGCGCACTGTCGGATGCAATAGAGAATCTCAAGATATTCTATTAACTTTTGTAATGAAGTAATGACGAAACTATGACGTAGCTGTGTAACAGTTGTACTGTTATACACGACGTATGTAGTGATTATTATTACTCAGGAATTTACACACGACTTATAAGCGAGGTATTCATTGTGTAAGTATAAGACAGTTAAACGTCTATATAAGAGTTTTTATTAGTAAGATCGCAAATATATTGCATCCCCCCCCTCCATGAATTATAGTAAACTCTTCCAAGTAGGTTTTATATAATATACTGTATAAGGAATTCCCGCGTGTAAAGAATGGACTTGTTTACATTGTTTAGGTTATCGATTATGACAAACATTTCCATGGTAACCGAAGCCTAATTTCCATTCCAAAAATCCCTTTTTTTTTTCTTTTTTTTTTCTATTAGGTTGAGTATAATGCTACATGTCAAAAGAACAATAATTTATCATTATCTGACTTCAAGGATTTGGCCTGTTACGTCTCCTGTCTTGTGATGAATTGAACCAACACTAGACATCCACAAGCATTCGGGATCGTAGTCACGAAATGATCAATTATCAGCGTTGTCTAAGGGTAGCGAGGGAGACTGTGTTCTGACTGCGCTCTGGTTAATTATTAGTCGATCTCGTTGGACGTCTTCCGAAGCTTCCTCAACTGCAAGGCGAATGCCACATAATCCCATAGCGAATCCTCGGACTCATGTCACCCAAGTACCATCTGGTTATTATGAATTCCACAAACGCCAGATAACGACCAAATCCACACAGCGCGGTAAAATTAACAATTGAAAAAAGATGACATGAGACAAGGAATCTACGGCGTTTCTGTAGGAGAAATATAAATTTCCACTTCCCAGAATAGAATCCCTATGCGCTGGATTTCTAGGTAGTAGAAACGCTTCCGTTTGAGCCACAGGAGAGAACTAGTAAATGCAGTGTTTATTTCGCTTCGTCATTGTACGGAGAATATAGGAATAATAATTGCAGTGCTGCAAAAACTTGCTTCGATGTTCTTATCATCGTATTAAAGCATCTCTTAAGTTTCTTCTGCATTTTTTATACTTTCTTATACGGTAATTTTTAATAGTTGTAACACGTAATTTTTCAATTAGACAGCTTATCGGTCAGTCGAAAATTGTTTATTAAATTACTCGTGATAAATAACGGTGATAATAAGTCGGATTAGAAAAATACAGGGTGTTTTAGTGACTGTTACAGACTGTTAGGGTTGGTAGAGGTAATCAGTATGGAACATTTTCCTATAGGAACTCATGTCCCGAAACGTTCCGTTTGGTAGATACAAGCTTTGATGTGGTTGGTAGAGATAATCTGTATGGAACATTTTCCTATAGGAACTCATGTCCCTAAACGTTCCGTTTGGTAGATACAAGCTTTGATGTGGTTGGTAGAGGTAATCACTATGGAACATTTTCCTATAGGAACTCATGTCCCGAAACGTTCCGTTTGGTAGATACAAGCTTTGATGTGGTTGGTAGAGATAATCAGTATGGAACATTTTCCTATAGGAACTCATGTCCCGAAACGTTCCGTTTGGTAGATACAAGCTTTGATGTGGTTGGTAGAGATAATCTGTATGGAACATTTTCCTATGGGAACCCATGTCCCGAAACGTTCCGTGGGTAGATACAAGCTTTGATGTGTGTGGTAACTGATCTAAGTAACATTGGACAGTCATGATAAAATAATTCGTTCTCTGTGATGTATGTCACCGAGCGGGCTAGCGGCGTGGTACAGGGCTGGCCTCTCATTTGGGAGGTCCGGGGTTAGATCCCAGGGGCTGTCAATCCTAACTGAGGTTTTTCATGGTTTCCTCAGTAATTTCCAGGCAAATGCCGGGATTGTACCTCTTGAAAGTCCGGCCATGGACGGCGATCCTTCCCTTAATCCTTACATATGTGTGAGTGAATGAAGTGTAATGTCTTAAATGTTCGTGTTGTATTGGAGGTGGCCCTGGCATTGAGCTGATCCCTCATCCGGGGAGGCCCTCCATGTCCTTGTGTGGTCAAAAAAGTATGTATGTGATCCATAGATTAATTCCTCTCCCGACAGGTCGCGGCCCTGTAAGGCACGGGTGGCGTGGGTCGTGTAAATGAACCTAAAAGGGAGAGGTTAAACTAAGGGAAAGAAGAAAAAGAAGTGATGTATGTCGTGATGTTAATTAAAATTAACACTTTACGGAATTTACGAAAGCTCAAACATTTTCAATCACATTTCCTCAAAAGTGACTAAAGTGCATTTATACCCCTTTGCTTCTGACACTCTCAATTGTTTTGATTTGTACGGTACAGAACGATTGATATGAAGAGACCGGTACTGTAAATCACAGTCCCATCTGTGGACGTTGGAAGGAAGTTTTGAAGCACTTCCGGTTCGCGAGCCACGAAATGCCCATCCATGTTTTTTTTCCAGAGATGGGAAGAACGGTTCTTTGGTCGCACTCTAAAACCATGGTCCTTTAACAGTTCGTACAGTCTGCAGACCTATAGGCCTACATATTGTTTGTCAATTGATGGAACTTCTCAATTGTGCACATTCTATAGTGAAAGCCGTGAAGCTTAAAGGTGACGATTAGGACTCGTGTTGGGCGTGGGTTCGAATCTTCTTGGGTTGCTTGCCTCTTCGGGGTTTTCCCCAAGCTTTCTCAAGCTGTACAGTGAATGCCACGTAATGCCATAACGAATCCTGGAACTCATCTCGCCAAATGCCATGTCGCTATCTCCAATTTTATTCCACCTACAAGCAGTCAACATAGTTAACCGATTAAAAAACGTGAACAGCCAGTTGTGTCATGGCACGCTTGATCGCACCCATTCTGTGTCGAACGTTGCATGGGTGCAATAGAATGCCGGCTATATTTTCTCCCTCTTTGCTTGCAAATCTTTATTTGTATTCCCCAATTTCTCCTTGTCCCGAAAACTCCTGTGTCGTATCTGCAGGTCTTACACGTTTGAAAATCGCTGTAAATGCAAGATCAAGGAACCCTATCAAAGCGGTCGACCTTCGTGCTTATTTCAGCTGCCAGCATAATTATGACTCCAGGAAGCTGGTTGCATATGTGCCACGTAATAATTGTAATAACTGATTTCGATCATATTCGTTGAACTTTGCACGCTTACTGTTCACATACTTGGTAATGGTTTTCCGGCCTAATTCTAAGATGAATCATCACGACCTTGAAGGCCGCTGACACCCCTGCCGCTCGGAAACAGCTGTATATCGCTTAGGTTTTCCCAACAAATGCGTCAAAGGGTTAATGTAAGTAACATTTGTTGCCCTTCTCGGAATCGAAGCACGGAAATATTGCACTGTTCGCATAATCAGTATTTGGATTATGCGGCGCCATGGGTTAGGTTCCGTGAGATATTGTAAAATCTACCGACTCCTCGAGAAGCCGGATAGCGGCTGTCATACACTCTGTAAATCAACATACAATCTCCGATGATGAATTGCAGGTTTTGGCGTTAAAACCAAATGTAGTTAAGACAGCTCAAAATGTATCGTAAAAGAGAACTGGGTACAATTCCTGATATTTGTGTTAGAATAAGGCGTTTATAAAGCGAATTTCTCTGGGTACCTCAGCTGTTCAGCTATTCTTCATTTACTACTTTATTAATTGTACGACGTATAAACATAAAGTGTTGTAATGCTACAAAAAATAAATGTCGATGTTTTCACGGAAATATAGGCCTATATTTCATATCGATTGCTAAGCAGCAAGTCCACACCTGTGGAGTAACGGTCAGCGCGTCTGGCTGCGAAACCAGGTGGCCCGGGTTCGAATCCCGGTCGGGGCAAGTTACCTGGTTGAGGTTTTTTCCGGGGTTTTCCCTCAACCCAATACGAGCAAATGCTGGGTAACTTTCGGTGCTGGACCCCGGACTCATTTCACCGGCATTATCACCTTCATATCATTCAGACGCTAAATAACCTAGATGTTGATACAGCGTCGTAAAAAACCCAATAAAAAAAATAAAAGCTAAGCAGCAATCTAGCATCTGGAAATTTACAAGTAAATCAAATAACTGTTTTAAAAATTAATTTTTCTCAAAATATACAAACTTTTGAAAAGATCTTCTACTTAAGGACAAAATATTAGTTAACTGTCCAATTTTGTGAACATAATAATAACAATAATAATAATAATAATAATAATACTTACATACTGGCTTTTAAGGAACCCGGAGGTTCATTGCCGCCCTCACATAAGCCCGCTATTGGTCCATATCCTGAGCAAGATTAATCCATTCGCTATCATCATATCCCACCTCCCTCAAATCCATTTTAATATTATCTTCCCATCTACGTCTCGGCCTTCCCAGGTTTTTCAGGTCTTTTTTTCTCCGGCCTACCAATTTACACTTTATATGCATTTCTGGATTCACAAAATCTGAACCCGTGGTTTTATACAGTGGCTAATAGAAAAATGAAGATCTAATATACCATTTCCAGCATACAGTCGCGATATGGCCTTTATTATTATGTACGTTATTTTATTACTGTTAAAAGAGCGTCATGTAAAAAAACATTAGTCGTTATAGCAGTATACTCGTATTTTCCTTCAGAAAGCTATCTGAACGTCTGTGTCTCGCTCGTGGATGGAAATGAAGATTCCAGCGATTGGGTGAAGAATATTCACAGAAATAGATGTGTGTTAATTCCTCAACATATGTAATCGAGTGATTAAGACAGTAAGAGAAACTGGATTGGAATTCGAAACACATCATGAGCGCTGACTAACTGTAAGACCAGTCAGGTGGTATTAGTGAACCACGACGGCGTTACGCCACTCTACTACCCGCACCGCTTTTTACAGCACTGACAGCTACAATTTTCCGCGAAACGCATTCCAGATCTGAGGCTTCTATTTAAGCATCATGTTACTCTACTTTTTATTTCCCGGTACATGCCACTATTTCTTTTTCAGTGCCTTCAGCTACGGTTAGATCTTAATTAAAATGATGGTAATATCTGTTACTTACCTACTTACGTACGGCTTTTAAGGAATCCGGAGTTTCATTGCCGCCCTCACATAAGCCCGCCATCGGCCCCTATTCTGAGCAAGATTAATCCAGTCTCTATCACCAAATCCCATCTCCCCCAAATCCATTTTAATATTATCCTCCTATCTACGTCTCGGCCTCCCCAAAGGTATTTTTCCCTCCGGCCTCCCAACTAACACTCTATACGCATTCCTGGATTCGCTCATACGTGCTACATGCCCTGTCCATCTCAAACGTCTGGATTTAATGTTCAGGTGAAAAATACAATGCGTGCAGTTCTGCATTGTGTAACTTTCTTCATTCTCCTGTAACTTCATCCCTCTTAGCCCCAAATATTTTCCTAAGCACCTTATCCTCAAAAGCCCTTAACCTCTGGTAATATCTATTACATTCGTTAAACGTTTCGGACTTTCAAGACCTTGGGGATATATACTTTTTTTGTTGTAAATATGTCTATAAGTTCGGTCCAGTACTAGGGTGCCATCCCAGAAAATCGACAGACACATTTTCATGCCAGTTTTGTCGTGCCTGTATTTTCTGAACTACACGACATATTCCAGTGAAGTAAACGACGATCGACAGACAAAGGTTCAATGTATCCAACGTGACCTTGAGTTGGAGCAAATGACGTCATATAGCGATACGTGGAAGGGAAGAATTTGAGGCACAAATTGGCGGATCGCGCAGCAGCCTAGGAAGTGTAACTCGAGAGTGTGATGCGATAGAACATTCGGAGTGGTCTCAAACGTTTCGTAACGAACCAGGCTACAATCTCAATTGAGCAACAAATTAAATTGAAAAAATTTGCGACTGAAGTTGAGTGAAGAAAGAAAATTCACAATGTCGAGGCATATGCAGTGCAAATGGAGCGGACATATTAGGAGAAAAATATTTTACATTTAACATCCCATCCCAAAAGATGTATTAACGCATGAAACTTGCGACTGTATCTCCGATTTGTTTACTTTGTTATTGTAGGAAGTATAAACGGAAATTATTGTGGTGATGCACAAAAATACGTGTTTTTCGTGCCTGATATTGGGAAAGTTGTTTTGGCATACCGTCTTCATGTCTCTGTGCTTGTTTGAACTGAGATTTCCTCAACTACCGAACAGATTTTATTCATATTCACACAGGTATTATCTACGAATGATTTTGATAGGAAACGAACATGAAGTATAATAATAATTATTATAGGCTTATTAATTATTCTTGTAAGAATTAAGCCGTGTTTATTACCAAAATAATAAACAATTTAATCAAAATCCACTCATATTTTCAATTACATAAGATAAAGTGACAACTGAAACAGTATATTCAGAGTATAGTCAATTCCTTTGTATTGGAGAAATTATTACATAACTAGGCTATACACCAATCAGAAACTTCTTTAGAAGAAAGATATAGGGGATTCCTAGAATTACAATTGTGTGGAACTTTAAGTGGTTGTGTGATTGTGTGGGTTTAGATTTTATATGTTTGTAGATTACGATATGTATGAAATAATATCAATTAATGTTATGTAGCGGAGTGCATCGGCGCTCCTGCTAAGGAGCAAAATACGCGTAGAGTTTTAGAGAAATGGTAACGGACATTTTTCCTGACATTTAAAAAAGATAATGTAACTTTTTCCAGTTAAAAAAAGGTTAAATCTACATTATATTACTCTTCAAAATTAATGTAACACTATCAGTTAATTACCTATAATAATAATAATAATAATAATAATAATAATAATAATAATAATAATAATAATAATAATATCTGAAGAATTGTACTTTTCACTTTAGACTCCTTTAGTCTAGAATTTTAAGACTGAAAGATACCTACGCGAATTATTTCTTAAAATCAACGCAATCTAATCTAGTAATGTTATATTAGCTTAGGTTATGTTAGGTTAGGTTTGATCAGGTTAGCTTAGTTTAGCTTGGGTTAGTTAAGGTTAAGGTTATGTTAGATTAGATTAAATTAGGGTGTGATAGGTTATGTTAGATGACAGTCGAAATTATGTTTCCGAAATTATTTTGTGTTACCTTTCGCTAAATCGAGCATAAAATCGTCGTTTCTGAAAAAGAAAAAAGTTTGAAAATAGTAGAGTGATCGTCCTCCAGAATTTCCCATTGTACTAGTAGCTAGTTCATGTGAATTTCTGTAAAAGAATTAATAATAGTCGATTCAAATATTGGTTTTCTTCACGTGTCGTAAATGTATGATACGAGATCCTGGTTTTATTTCCCCGAATAAACAGTACTAAAGATTTTTAACGCCCATAAAAATCCAACTTCGCTCAAACTTGGACCAGCGAATGTTGTACCTACTACGAGACGATTGTATGATGTAATAAAATAAATATGATGCTGAAAAACACTAGGGCCTACATAAGATTCGACGTAAACAACATCTTTCACAATATCCTTGATTGGGAATACGAGATTTTCACAATACTCATTATCAGGGAAAGGATTTATATGTAAATACATATTTACTTATAAAGCTAATATAATTTATATTTTGCATTATCTTTATGTTTCACAATGTGTAGGGTTGAAAAATCCTACTTTTATTTTCCATATTTTTCCATATTTTAGAGTTTAGTACATATTTTCGTTAATTTCCATATATTTTCCATATTTCATATAAAACAGTCCATATTATATTAGGTTTAACAATAAAACAAAACAAAATTCCATTAACTTTTAAAAATACATTTCAACAATAGAGATTTAAACACATGTTCAGTAATCCCTTTAACATCAGAGTTATTTGAAAATTAGCAGTCCTATCAACAATGGGAAAGTAAGTTACAAAACTGTATTAATTTAATTTAAAATTTTTAACAGACTTCAGTTGTGCAGCTCAACAGTTAAATGCCAGTCAGAGTACACATAGGTTCAGTTTTGTAAATCATACTATAAAGACGGTAAATATGCCAAAAGTACGTCATTCAGTCAATTTAAAATCAAAACTAACAAGTTACATTTCAGAATTTAAAGAAGATGGTTTATCAACTGACAATAAAATATTATTTTGTAATTTGTGTCAGTGTGCAGTATCATCTACACAAAAGTTCCTGGTGCAACAACACATTACAACTAGTAAACATCAGGCCAACAAACAACTAAATTCCAACCAGAGACAATTGTTTTTAACACAACCAACAACATCGAATGTAAGATCTGAGTTTAACATCGACCTGTGCCGTTCTCTCATCTCTGCTGATATTCCTCTCTACAAACTAAAGAATAAGGTCTTCAGGGAATTCCTTGAAAAATATACTCAACATACAATCCCGGATGAGTCAACACTTAGGAAGACGTATGCTCCATCCATCTACGATGAGACAATACAGAAGATAAGAGATGAAATTAAAGATAGTTCAATTTGGGTTTCCATTGATGAGACTCCCGACAAAGAAGGTAGACTTGTTGGTAATGTAGTTATCGGTTTGTTAAGTGAACAATATTCTGAACGAATTCTTTTACATTGTGATGTTCTAGAAAAGTGCAATAACAAAACTATAGTTAAACTGTTCAACGAAGCTATGGGTATCCTGTGGCCAAAGGGTATTATGTACGATAATGTGTTATTCTTTATTAGCGATGCTGCCCCTTATATGGTCAAAGCTGGACAAGCATTATCTGTTGTATATCCTAAATTGACTCATTTTACTTGTGTGGCGCATGCATTTCATCGTGTGGCAGAAGTGGTCAGAGACAATTTCCCTAAAGTAGATTTGTTGATTTCATCAGTGAAAAAAGTATTTCTCAAAGCTCCCAGTAGAGTTAACGTGTTGAAAGAAATGTACCCTGAAATTCCATTGCCACCAAAGCCAATTTTAACTAGATGGGGTACATGGCTAGAAGCAGTTGAATATTATGCCGAACATATAGACTCTATTAACAATGTTCTCCTTGCATTGGACTCTGAAGATGCAGTCTCAATTGATACTGCGAAAACAGTTACCTGTGACATAAGTGTGAAGAATGACTTAGCTCACATTCAGCATACATTTTCATGCATCATAAAAACGCTCAAAAGTCTCCAAAATAGGCACCTTTCACTATCTGAAAGTTTTGAAATTATAAATAGTCCTGTGGAACAACTGAATCGTGGTAGAGGTAAAGTTGCAGATGCAGTAAGAGCTAAGGTGGACACTGTACTTTCAAAAAACCCTGGATATGAAGAACTACAAAAGGTTGTTGCTGTGATGAGTGGTGAATCAACAGTGAAGATTAACTTGGACTTATCCCCAGCAGACATTGTGAAATTGAATTATGTACCAGTTACTTCTTGTGACGTCGAACGCTCTTTTAGTCAGTATAAATCTATCCTCAGAGACAATAGAAGAAGATTCACTTTTCAGCACTTGAAAGAAATGTTTGTAACCTATTGTTATGGTAACAGACAATAAAAATTGTGTTTTGTTGAAACTACATTGGAAGATAAGGTACGTCCATTATATTTTTTGTTTAGTTTGATTAAAATGTACCAATATTTAACGTACATAGTCATTTTTTTATAATTTTAAGTCCATATTTAATTCCATATTTTGGTAAAAATCCATATTTAATTCCATATTTTGGTAAAAATAACTACATATATATTTACATATTTCATATATTTTTAGTCCATATAAATCCGTTCCCTGCTCATTATAATCTGTTTGTCTGGTAGTACGGGTCAAAAGCCAAAATTGTTGCTTCGATTTCATTCTCAGGATGTATCATTGTATGTATCCGAAGTCAGAGTGTACAGATTGCTACGCTACGCTTCATTGACTAGAGCTTAGACCTTAACGATCCTCTGTAAGAACACGGCGCTATTGTCTTCTTTTTCTGTTATTTAAAGATCCTGTTTCATTTAGTATTAAATAACCTTAATATTGTACTACATCTACAGGATACTGACCTGTCAGGATATTTACGTCTGAATTTTCGCCTGGTTTTACCACAAGATTTCTTATTCTTTATGTGGGCACGTGTTGTATATGTATATATTTTTCCTTTATGAATATCTCTAACATTGCAGCACAGCATCTGACAGAACGAACGATCTGCACTGAATCAACCAAACGGATAATATCACTGTCGAATGAACGCATCCCATCCTAGCGGCGGACGTGTGGGAATCTATCGGATAAGCTGCCAACCAAGTTTCCGGTCTAGGTGGATCAAACGCATTGTAGAATCTCCTGAGATATCTTTAGTGACTTTGGTGATGTTTGTGATGTATTGCTAGTAATGGTAAAAATATTGATTGTTATCAAATCCCGGAATCGAAGTACAAAGGAATGAATATGCATACCTTATAATTAGGGGGCGGACTTAGCATTGGTCCACACCAGTGGAGTAACGGCTAGCGCGTCTGGCCGCGAAACCAGCGAATAGGGATTATAAAGAATGAACACTGAGCGAATTTTCCTGTGTTTTGTTTCTCTGTGCCCAGCGTTTAGTTCCACTTCCAAGCGCTAGAGATTAGTGTAATCGAGCATAAGCTAAGATAATAATTGAGAACAGAATTGAGACACAGGATCCAAACATCGCCTACCTTATTGCATAATCCAATAACGCTTTGCTTCAAATAAATTCAAGTTAACAGCTTTTCCTTATTTCTCAGTGACAAACTAGTTGTAATAATAATATTTTATATTTCAGATATAATAAATTATATTATAAAATAATATAATACATTATAAAATTAAGTATCGAATTCGTTTAATATTTGTATATAATATAATATAGGTATATGGTTTTACTTCTCATAAGAGTTTTGTTTTTCCATTTTCAGTGCTATCAAATCATTACATATTTTAATTGTTGTTAGGGTCAACGTCTCAACTCTCATTATAAAGGAACTCTAGAGTCTAGACATTACAGTTAATGGCGGATTTATTATTTTATGGATCCAATTTATTTTATTTGAGTACATAATGTACCTAGATGTATTAATAATATATGTTATATTTCCGCTGTGTCGACTGCTAGCTGGTATGATGTCAGCGCAACTCTAGGGAGAAAGCAGAATCTCACGCTTTAGCTGGCTTGAAGGTCATTGAAATCAGCCCGGCTACATCAAAGGTACCGACGCGAAGTGTCCATTCTTTATAATTCCTATTCGCTGGCGAAACCAGGTGGCCCGGGTTCGATTCCCGGTCGGGGCAAGTTACCTGGTTGAGGTTTTTTCCGGGGTTTTCCCTCAACCCAATATGAGCAAATGCTGGGTAACTTTCGGTGCTAGAGCCCGGACTCATTTCACCGGCATTATCACCTCCATCTCATTCAGACGCAAAATAACCTAAGCTGTTGATAAAGCGTTAAAACGTCGTAAAATAACCTACTAAAAAACTACTTAGCATATTTGCGTGTTTTATTCCTTAGTTGCAAATCATATGCTACCATTATATAAATGCATTTCAAGTTATTTGTAACCAAGATCAAGATTTTATAGTATATACAATATATAAGCATATGCATATTTAAGGGGTTAATGCATATTTCAGCTTTTAGCGTATATAAAATTATGTATTTTTTTTTTAGCAATATGGTGCTTAAACCAAGATTAAGAATACGGAAAATCGGAAAAATGGAATACAGAAGAAACATATTACACAAGTAATATTTTATTGAATGCAATCTGACAACATGCAGACAGAACACTGTTGTCGGTGAATCATTTTGGATGAATCCTTGGCAATCAACAAAGTACTCAATTAAATGCATTGCTGACTCTGCAAATTTACAATATTGGGATGTTATGATGATCTGCAAAGAATGTTACATCAGTTCAATACCAGCTGCCAAAATTATGGGTTTAAAATATCTACACTAAAGACAAAATCTATGGTCATAAGTAAGAACCCAATACGATGTAAATTAGAATTGGAAAAACAAATAATTGAACAAGTGATGTGCTTTCAATATCTTGGCTTCCAGTTATCAAGCTCAGGCCTTTTACAAACCGAAATTTTAAACCAAATCACTAAAGCAAATAGAGTATCAGGATATTTGAACGACACCATATGGAGAAATAAATATCTCCACATTGAACCTAAGGCTCGAATCTACAAGACCGTGGTGCGCCCTATTCTCACTTATGCAGTTGAAATAAGACCTGAAACAGCAAAAACGAAACAGATGTTGGATACAACAGAAATGAAAACCTTAAGGAAAATTGTAGGAATCACAAGAAGGGACCATATACGGAATGATCAGATTAGAGAACAATGCAAAATACAACCAATCAGAGAATGGACGCAAATAAGGAGACAACAATGGAATGAGCATGTATCTCGAATGGAAGAGGATAGAATTGCGAGAATCGCCAGGGATAACTACCCATCCGGAAGAAGATCCCCAGGAAGACCATTAAGCAGATGGAGAGATACTCTGGATTAACAGGCTGGAAGCCTAGAGAGAAGAGAAGAAGAAGAAGAAGAAGAAGAAGAAGAAGAAGAAGAAGAAGAAGAAGAAGAAGAAGAAGAAGGGATGTGTTATGATGGATGAAAATTGTGATTAGAAGAAGAGTTATTCAAAACAAGAAACCACTTCATTGCCTACTTCGCATGTGCATAAGATTTTGTCACTAGAACGCTGCAATATGATAATATGATTGAAGCAGGTGTTGCAGAAAGTGTTCATAGACTTCTTTGCACTCGCTAAAGTCGAATTTCATCATCTGTCATCAATAATATAGGCACGATAAGGCAATTTTATGTTTTTTACGTACCAACGTGGCAAATCAGAATATTTCATTTTATTATAGTGACACATCTTAGAAACTTCGACAGTGTGTAGAGTGCATTATATATTTTAGAACAGCTTAGCTGCAAGAAAATTATTAATTTTTAATTAGTTTTATCAACGATGCCTAACGAAAAATGTGCCAGAAGTGCACTGCTTAAGCAGTGGGTTGAAGAACACGCAACTTTAGCAATTGATGGTGTCTCATTATTCCTATGTATAAGAGAAAAACCATCAGTAATAGCAAATTGCTTTTTATTTTTATTATTATCATTTTTTCCATTTTAAGAGTCCATATTTTGTTATTTTAGTGCATATATCGCGGTTTTTAAGTGCTTACGTGCATGCATATTTTCCCGTTTTTAGTGCATATGAATTCGCTCCCTAGTTATAATAAAATGTAAATGTTATATTTTATTTAACGACGCTTGCAACTGCAGAGGTTATATAAGCGTCGCCAGTGTGCCGGAATTTTGTCCCGCAGGAGTTCTTTTACATGCCAGTAAATCTACTGACATGAGCCTGTCGCATTTAAGCACACTTAAATGCCATCGACCTGGCAGGGGATCGTACCCGCAACCTCGGGCATAGAAGGCCAGCGCTATACCAATTATGCCAATCAGGCCGACTAGTTATAATATTCGATGATGATTGAATATTAACATTTTCATTCCACTGTTGCTTCACTATAATGTATCATCAGTTCATAATTTTATTTCTTTTATTAATATCTGTATTTGATAGGGAACGTTTAATATTTACAGTTGCCAATTGTGACTTTGGTGACAGTGACTAATGTTTATTATTATTATTATTATTATTATTGTTATTATTATTATTATTATAAATCTTGATTATCAATTTCTTTGCAAAGTTATCAAGGGTGATATTGATTGTGAGTCTATCATAAACAACATCAGCCTTCGTATTCCTACAAAAGGTTTAAGATTTCAAAAAATTTTTTATAACAAAAATCCAAAATCACTTTCTCCAGTCTGTAGATGCATAAAATTTTATTTATGTATGTTTTTGTTTATTAAAGATATTATTTATTTGTTTTTGCACCTTTGTATCTTCTGTTTGTGTATTGTTCTGAACTATAATTGGCCTCTGGCTGTTGTTCAGCACACAAATATTAATAATAAATAAATAAATAAATAATCGGACGAATTACCTGTTCCAGTCCAACGCTCACATTTTTCTCGGTTGCCTACTCTTTTTACATTTGGAATGGAATACAATTTCGGGAGGGGGCATTATGACCCAACACTGTGGCCTTTCAAGATCAAGCTAGGCGCATTTCCAAACCCACACCGGCTGACTACACTAAGGTTCGCTGCATACCCAGGTTTCGAGCAGGCAACCCCACCCGTCCCTAGGCCAGTCCCCTACGTGTGTCGGAGAATGCTGTGGAATGATGACGGAATGGAGAAATGTTGACGGATTGATGTAGATGCCTATTATGGAGAAACGGGAGAACTCCGAGAAAAACCCCAACTGCGACCTTGTGTCACCAGACTGGACCGGGACTCGAACCTGAACCGTCTGCGTGACGGCTGAAGGTCTGACCACTCAGCTACCGCACGGGTCGCCTTTTACATGTGGTTGATACTAAATGGCTAGCTTTGCAAGCGATGGTATTCCATTCTCAGAACATGTTGGTGTCATTTTCGCCTATATCCTTCGATTTTATCATTTACGGCAAATACTTTCAATTCTTCTCTGATTATCCATTGTTGTTAACTTTGCAGTAAATCGAACTGCGACCCTTTCAATGAATACGTAAGTGTAGTATTCTACCAAATATCTCGGATGACTCAAACCCTCCACTTGGTCTGTGAGTGGATCCAATCACGCACAAGCCATCTCGTTGTGTTTACGACGTCTTGTGTACTGGGTACCCACAGACTGCCGGCGCCGAGATTTGATTTAGAACGATAAAAAACATGTCCAGCTGTCTGGCGTATCTCAAGACTGTCTAGCGGCAACTGACTGAATGCAGGCCGTCGCGATCTGTGGCTCCTTTTTGCATGCAGTTCCTATACCAGCGAGCGGTCTTGTTTTGATGGACTAGAGTTCTCACACTAAAACAAAGTATTGACCGCGATGTGCACGCAGTCAAAAAAATCGCTGTCATGAAGATGACACTTTTTTATTGAACATTTACCCTTGTCGCTTCAATTCAGTTCTTTATCATTACCGCTGCCATTCCTTTCTGCAGTTTAATTTCTTATTAGCCTATCACGCAAGTTTCGATAGCGTTTTTCAGAGGCTAAGCAACACAACCATTGATACTTTGTGTTAAATTATTATACAGGGACGTCATTTTATTTTTACTTCAATTTTTATTGTACCTGAGTTTTTTAATGTACTTCACTCCCACCCCTTCTACTAAGGAAGTTCCAACTCCACACAGAACCAAGACCGCAGATAGTAAGCAGTACTGAGTTACTGAGTATAGTACGTTCTAGAAATATGTTCGCGTTTTCCAATGACGAAAGAGCTTTCAATATTGAATCATATTTTCGCACAGGTACTGTCCGTTTGCCTACGTTGCATCCCGATTTACCCCACCTGCTTCTGCTCGCCCCTCTGTAAAAGCTAGGCTGTCTTAGCTCTTTTCTGAAAACATTAATTTCTCTTAGGAATTGGACGTTTACGTAATATTATACAGCTGTTTAATTTAACTTAAATAAAAGGGCCTCGTTAAGTAATTAACTGTCACGTGATTTCCTTCCTTTCTACAATCCTGCTCACAGTACGTAGAGTAGGTACAGAATTATTTCAACATGAGTTACTAGTACGAAGGACGAAACTGGCAATTGGAATTAGATGCAATAGTCTATAGTGCGGTAATATGCACAAAAGAACTGAAGCCTGTATCAAAATGAACGGCCACCATTTTCAAAATTGTGTTTAAATATTCATATTATGATCATTTTTCAATTTAACTTCTTTCTCTATATTGTACGCTAATGTGCTGTAGACAGTATACACTGCATAATGAATACGTTCGCATGGATAACTCACTTCGTGAGTAAAAACACTTATTCTTAATACAGTACTGTACTTTGATTAAAGAAAAACCTAATGAAAATTATCAAACTCAAAATCGCGATATTTCCTAGTTTACGTAAATGGATGAACTACTTTTCTTCCATCCTATACCTAGTAGAGTGATTTGTGTTTTACGCCAGTATCATCGAACTCCAGTCTTGGAGGGGGGAGCAAGCGGTGTTTCCGGTTCTCTAAAGGTATAGACAGGTTAATATTAAAAATGTTAGTAAAAATAAAATGATGTCCCTGTATATTATTATCAGACCCCGGAGAAAGTATTGCTTACAGGGAAACGCGTGATGCAGTATAGCTAATGTTTATGAACCGAGGACTCTTGCACGCATCACGCAGGTAGGAATAGTGCCGGCGTAGCTTAGTACAACGCAGTCAAAAGCAATCGACACGGGTCTTCAGAATGCCGAGACCAAAAGTACGCAAGATAGAAGCACTAAGAAAATATGTTTGTCAATATGGAGAAAATGTGTTTTCCATCCATGGTAATGAAGTGTTTTGTGAATTGTGTCACGTGAAATTGGCAGCCGACATGGCATGCAACGTTAAGAAGCATATAAATAGCAATAAGCATAAACGCGCATGTAACAGAAAACAGAATTTAAACAAGGTACAGCAGGAATTTCCTTCACAACTACTTGAACGAACATTTTACGAAGATATGGTCCACACCTGTGGAGTAACGGTTAGCGCGTCTAGCCGCGAAACCAGGTGGCCCGGGTTCGATTCCCGGTCGGGGCAAGTTACTTGGTTGAGGTTTTTTCCGGTGTTTTTCCTCAACCCAATATGAGCAAATGCTGTGTAATTTTCGGTGTTGGACCCCGGACTCAGTTCACCGGCATTATCACCTTCATCTCATTCAGACGCTAAATAATCTAAGCTGTTGATAAAGCGTCGTAAAATAACCTACTAAAATAAAAAAAAAACGAAGATATGTGTGACGCGTTTATTGCTTCAAATATTCCGTTAAACCAATTATAAAACGCGAAACTCCGTGGCTTTTCAGAAAAGACACTGGAAGACAAATTCCTAAAGAAGCAACACTGCGGAAGAAGTATGTGCAACATGCATATGAGAAATGTCTGCGTGAAGTGAAATGTACATTACAAAATGAGAAGATATGGGTTTCTTTTTATAGATGAAAGCATGGACTCCGTTGGACGTCACGTTACAAATGTGGTTGTGGCTGCCCTTAGTGCGGAATGTTGCTTTAGACCCTGTCTCTTAATGAGTGAAGTGTTAGAGAGGATTAATTATTCCACCATGTATGAACTTTTTGATAGTGCTATGGAGTTGCTATGGCCATCATGTGTGCAATTCGAAAATATGTTACTATATGTCACAAATGCTGCAAGCTATATGAAGAAATCTGCTAAGTTTCTTGAAACACGTTATGATACACGTTACATGTCTTGCACTTGCACATGCATGTCATAGTTCATTGCAACGCATCCATACGTAAATAATATTACCAGTAGGCCTATGTCAAGTACAATGAAATATTTAGGTCCCTTAATGAGAATAAATTATAATTGCACTTTGTAAGCTTCATAGCTAATCACTGGAAACTAGTCAGAAGGACGCACAAATAATGAGACTTTCATGTATTACCTCATTTCTCATGAACCAAACTGCACTACTGCTAGCGTCACTCTGTCTATCGTTATTTACCCCATCCCTCTCAAAGCAGGTATGCTATGTTGCATACTAAGCTGATAGCAATACTTTTCCCGGGGCCTAATTATTATACACGTCCGACATGCTCAGTATAGACTCTACAAGCCGACTGAAGGAAGCGCATTCTGTGTGTATGGCTGTGGCATAGAAAGAATTTCTTCAGCTGGATTTGCCTATCATATATCATGCGCAACATATTGCTGACATTTTATTTTATGACTTCCGCTCGAACGGGATGATGGCGAAATATAGAACAGAATTCGATTCTTGTCTCGTGCTTTGGTGCGAAATGCTGTTTTTTTATTGCCAACGGGTCCAATATACAGGTTGTCCTTTCTTTCACTAGTGATGGAGCCGATTATAGTTCAGAAACGTAGGATATTTCTACTTTGACAAGATGCAAAATCCCAAAAATAATGCAGCACATTGAATGCCGTGAAAGTTTTAAATCGTGTAATTATTATTTTCTGCTCTTTCGACAATTCTTGTGTATTATCTGCATTAGGATTGTTGATATGTCAGGTTTTATTAAAAATGTATGTACTTGCTAACAATTTATTTTAGAACTACTGTCCCAAATCACTACTCTGAATTCACACAAAGCAGTTTTAATTTGGAGAGGGCGTGTTATTGGGCAGAACTTTTTCAACGTGGCCAGTCGTCCTTCCTTATGCCCACACCAGTAAACATGTTGTTTGGCAGTAAATTTTTACAGGCCAAATTAAATGTTTCTAATATTACATAATTGTTAATATTAGCTTTTATAAAACCAGAAATGATATCACGTTAAAATTATTTAAAGTATTGACGGGACCCGTGTTTACATATATAGAAGTGGAAATTTGGCCTTCAATAGAACAAAAAAAAAAGGAGTCTGTAGAAATGCAACTCTTAAGACGTTTATCAGGCTATACCTTGAGAGACCATAGACCATGTATATAAATTGAAATGAACGGACATTTTCGACATATAAATACAAGACTCGGACATGGGTTCGATCACCGCTTGGGCTGATTACCTAGTTGGGTTCCCCACCTCAAGGGTTTCCTCAACTGTAAGGCGAATGTCAGGTAATCCCATGGCGAATCGCCATATATCACCTCACTCTCAAATTCCATCGACGCTAATAAATAACCTTGTAGAGACAAATGGAAAAAATGGAAACCAACATCAAAGGAGTCTCAAAATGAAAACTGACTAAAATCAAAGGTGTGTAAAAATTAAAATTAACTAAAATAAAAGGAGTCTAAAAATGAAAACTGACCATCTAAAAGGAGTATGAACATATTAGAAACTTACTAAAATATAAGAAATCTAAAAATGAAATCTGACTACAATAAAATTAGTTCAACAATTAATAATAACTAAAGTAAAAGGGGTCTATAGGTGAAGCTAACTAAAAAAAAAAAGAAGTCTAAAAATTAAAAAATGATTAAAACATAAGGGGTGCTATTCATAGACATTTCGCTAGCCCCACTACGAGCGTGCTAAACTAGCCCCGACTTTGCCAGAGGAGGGACGAATTATTCATATCGCTAACATTGGTTTATGAATATGAAAAACGTTAGTTTCGCTGATCATCCACCGGAAGCCCGCGCTAAAAATGTCTCTGAATACGGCCCAAGGAGTCTAAATATGAAAACTGACTGCAATAAAAGGAGTCTAAGAATAAAAAGTGGCCAAAATAAAAGGTGTCCTCCATTCAGGGATGTAATACTCTAGCGATGCTGTTTGTGTGATGGCTAGAGTTTTGGAAAGAATATATTGTTACTGCTAATTTATTACCCTCCTCCTGACAGGTTATAGCTTATAGTGCTAAAAGTGTTACGGTCTACAAAAGTTTTCTTGCTGTTACTATTTTATTTAATACTTAATCTATTAGATGGACACTTAGGTCGACCTGATTGGCGAGTTGGTATAGCACCGGCCTTCTATGCCCAAGCCCAAGGTTGAGGGTTCGGTCCCAGGCAAGGTCGATGGCATTTAAGTGTGCTTAAATGCGACAGGCTCATATCAGTAGATTTACTGGCATGTAAAAGAACTCCTGCGGGACAAAATTCCGGCACATCCGGCGACGCTGATATAACCTCTGCAGTTGCGAGCGTCGTTAAATAAAACATAACATTTGGACACTTAGAAAAGGCAATAAAAAAGTCTTACATTTTGAATTAAAAAGAAAAAAAAATATGGGAAATGAATGGAGATTCTCTTCTAATAAGCCAGAACTCTAACCATTAACCCATTTATCATCAGTGGAAGATTATAAGCATGGAAAGAGTATTATTAGAGAGAGAGAGAGATTTTTTTGCTTATTCTCTATTTTACTTTATATATCTGAGAAAGATATGCGAAAAGGAATTTATGCAAGTAGAAATGTGTCTTGTGTAAGTTACTCATTTTCCACCGCGCTGTAGGGCCTATATTGACACGTTTGATTGAAAATCGCTGAATGCGAGAGGTATGAATACTAGTGCGAGAGGGAAGACGACTTGTATAAAATGCGGATGGATTGGTAGTTGTGACTTTACTATTTGCGTTTCTGGATTCAGCCTGCTTCTCTCGGGGTAGGATATTTTGTGGTCTGTAATGAGAAATGAATCTCCTAACCGTGATGTGTTATTACATGTAGTGCCCTACGTAATGACGCCATTATTACTGCTAACCTATTATTTCGTGGGCGTACCGTCGCCATTTTCCAACCAGGAGACCGCAGCGATGACATACAATGGGGTAATGTTGCTGGATAACTCTAGTTTCTATAAATAACAGTGTCCTAATGCCAAAACAATCACAAAAAATAAAGAAAGAAAGAAAGAAAAAGAGAAACGGGCGAGGTACGATGTCATAACAATCGAGATACAATGTTGCCAATTCAACATCAGCACTCTCCTCCTCCTCCTCCTCTTCCTCCTCCTCATCATCATCATCATCATCATCATCATCATCATCATCATCATCATCAAGGATTGTCTTAGCAGAGCGTTCCGTCTCTAAGAAGAATGTTAAAACAATTTTTTCTAACGTTTATATGGTCTTCCTCTTGGTCTTATCCCTGTGGGTTTGTATTGTTACAATAATGGAGGATACCCTCCTGCTTCCATTCTCGGTACACAGTTGTGCCATGTCAACTGATCTATTTTGTCCATTGGATTAAAATATTTAATTTGGCTCTAACATCCTGGCTTCCCACAGTATCGACCCTCTCATTACCGCTACTGCCCCGCAGGAAGCTCATTTCTGTAGCTTCTCTTCGTTTTCGTTGTTGATTTGTTAGAAATCCAATATTCTTGTCCACAGAAAAGTGTCGGTAACATTTGAAGAGTCCACTGCAAGAATGATGGATGTCACTGTCTTGTCGAAAATGAACCAAGACTGTCAATGCATAGCTTAAGACATATAGAATGTACATACAGAGTTATATGACATTAACACTGATAGTCATTGGCCAGTAATGATCGGAAAATCACAGTTAAGCTTTGAGCGCTGAGCATTTCAAACTTTCAATTGCTTCTCCTGCAAAATGTATTTCAAATGACATCCATCATTCTTGCAGTGGACTCTTCATTTCAAGATAATGTTTGGATTAATGATTAGAGTTTTAGCTTATGAGAACAAAATCAGAGTAGCTTCTTCCCAATAATAATAATAATAATAATAATAATAATAATAATAATAATAATAATAATAATTCGTAGCGCTACAGCCAGTGAAGGGATCAGACCGACCAGCCGGCTGCTGGTCTTATGCTCACATGCCGAAGCAGAGGTGGACGATCATTCAACCAGAATAGAGGTATCGTGTGGTTACTGGTTAGTCCTATAGAAGGTGTATTAATTGGCCAAAAACACTTCTCTCTGTCGGAAGACAAGGGAAGTGTGTACAAATCGTGAAAAATGAGGAAAATCCCAAGGAGAAAAACCAATTAATGAGTCTATATTACCGCCTGCCAGTAAAGGAAAAAGGAGTGATGAATGCAGTAGTGGAAAGTTTGTGTCATGGTTAACATTGAAAATCGTATTTATGCTTAGAATACACACGTTTCTTCAAGTGAATTTTCTTTTTTGCGGAGAACATATGTACGTCATAACTCATTCACTGTTTACAACGTTGTCTAAATATTACCCAGTCAAATGCAGTGGGAGTTTCTGTAGCATAAACTTATAAATTAAAATACTGTAGTATGGAAATGCTTCATATTAAATTCTTTAATGCGACTTTTGGTCAAGAAAAATGCTCATAAGCTAACCGGGTCTGTGACTGGTCTTTCATCCAGGCAAATCGGTTTCGATCCCCGGCCAGGTCGTGATGAAATTTGTAGACGTCGCAGAGGATTTCTCGGGGTACTCTCGTTTCATTTTACCATTGAAAGTATAATTTTGTATTGTCTATTGTAATTGAGGCTTTACCCTGTTATATATTTATTTATTTATTTACACTGTAAGTGAGCAAACACGCGGTAGCAGTGTTATACACAATAATTATTCGTACAATTTGAGAATTTACCTACATCCGTTCTTCGTTTCCTACATTTGAATTTAAAATCATGATCGTTCCTACCATAGTACGTTGGCCTCTCTAACCGAGGCGTTGACCTACAGCCTATATGTTCTATATAATGATGTTATTCTAGTTTCTCTACGTCTGTTTTCCAAAGTTTCCAATTTAAGTTATTTTATCGTATCATTCCCGTGTTCTCTTTTACCTTTAATAAATTTAGCTGCCCTATACTGGATTCTTTCTAAGGAATTTATCTGATATATTCTATATGGATCCCAACATGTAGTTCCGTATTCCATTAAAATTCACACTAACATTAGATATGCGATTTCCTTCGATTTGGGGCTGACCTTTTTCAAGATTCTCATAATAAAGTGGAGTGCCCTCTATGCTTATCAACGTGCTCTTGCCAAGAGAGTTTGGAGTTTAAATATACTTACTTACGGCTTTTAAAGAACCCGGAGGCTCATTGCCGCTCTCACATAAGCCCTCCATCGGTCCCTATCCTGTGCAAGATTAATCCAGCCTCTAACATCATATCCCACCTCCCTCAAGTCCATTTAAATATTATTCTATCTATGTCTCGGCCTCTCCAAAGGTCCTTTTCCCTCCGGCCTCCCAACTTTCTATGCATTTCTGGATTCGCCCATACGTGTTACATCCCATGTCCATCCCAAACGTCTGGATTTAATATTCCTAATTATGTCAGGTGAAGGATACAATGCGTTTAGTTCTGCGTTGTGTAACTTTCTCCATTCTCCCGTAATTTCATCCCTCTTAGCCCCAAATATTTTCCTAAGAACCTTATTCTCAAACACTCTTAACCTATGTTCCTCTCTCAAAGTGAGAGTCCAAGTTTTACAACCATAAAGAACAACCGGTAATATAACTGTTTTATAAATTCTAACTTTCAGATTTTTTGACAGCAGAGTAGGTGACAAAAGCTTCTCAACCAAATAATAACAGGCATTTCCCATATTTATTCTTTGTTTAATTTCCTCCCGAGTGTCATTTATATTTGTTACTGTTTCCCCATGATATGCGTATATAGTCACTTAGTGATTTTAAGACGACGCTCATTCCGTCGGATCCCGGCCACTTAGTCACTCGTAATGAGTGCACCTCTGCACATTAGTGCCATTGTCACACAGTGCATGAGGGTTGGCACTAAAGGGAAAATTAAGAGGTGAAGCTTAAACTGAGAGGATTCAATCCGGCATCGGAATTGGAATCCGGTGTGGCTTAGTGGATAGAGCGTGAGCACGTAGAGCTGAAAATCCAGGTTCGAATCCCGGTGCCGGAGAGAATTTTTCTCCGCTCCACCGATCCTTCATAATGAAAATAATAATACTGTATTTGGTTTTTTACATTGCAGTTGCTGGACATGCTGAAATTTTACTCTCGGTTTGAAATCAGCGACGAGACTGGAGATCCGCTCACAGATCACGACATGACGCAGATACATTACTCGAGGATAACATCTTTACAGGTAAGCGGGAAACATAATCCATTGTACCAGGGGCAATTTTGGGGAGAAAATAAGGTTTATATCAAAATAAAAATGTAATGCCGAACTGTGCAGAATTGGACACAATAACACGAAGGCGTATTACTAGCTTCTCTTATTCTCGACGAATATTATTTGGCGTTTATCTCCCGCTCCGTGATGATTTCTGACTACTTCCCGCAAGGAGAGATGGATGAAATAGACTGGACGGAATTAATAATGTCGCCGAGTTAGCTCTATGGTAGAGTGTCTGCCTCCACACTAGCCGGCCCGGGTTCGATTCCCGGCGGGGTCAGAAATTTCTACTTCAGGACTAGGAGAGATGGCGGTGCAGAACTTCTAATCACTAAATTGTGCACCAATAGGCCTGGGTTAAACCCCAAATTTCTCCGCAGTGCATATGAAGGGAAGACATAAGTCACTGTTGATAGTGATTCGTCCGTCGGATAGGGACGTTAAGCCTTGGTGCTATTCGACAGGAGTAGACTACGTGCCGGCACCGGGTTTCGCCTTCTCCCTTCCTCACCTTCATTATCATCCTCACCCATTCCCTACACAACATCTACACATACACTCACTCCAGTACACGACATAACTCATCACAGATACACATTATGCATAACGTGGCCCGCTGAAGTGATGTGCAACTTGAAAATGTGTCACAGACCTGCCATCGCAGTATGCGGAACCCGAATCACGCAAGTGAAGTGGGTAGGCATTAGATACACACATAATAATAATAATAATAATAATAATAATAATAATAATAATAATAATAATAACTTTGGAATTATATGTAATGTAAATTGGATAACGGGCAGTATTTGAACACGAAGCATGAACGACAACCGTCTATGCTTCTCCTCTAATAGAGATTTGTACGCATGTAAGTCAGATTGATTGGTTTAGTAACATAAGAAAATTACATTACGTTATCAAGGTATCTGGTACACTGCTCCAAGTCACGACACTTGGTCGTTAGTATGGTATCAAACTTCTTGCAGACTATTCCACAAATGGCCCAGAGCGACACCTTTTATTGTTAGCATTATTATTATTATTATTATTATTATTATTATTATTATTATTATTATTATTATTATTATTGATGTTTCAGTATTGGTATTGTAACTAGTAACTACTGTTATTGCTACCAACTAAACCATTTACTTTATGCTCTTTTTCTTTTCATCTTCTTCCGGCCTTCAGTCCATCGTAATTGTCTCTTTTTTTCTTCCTATTATTATTTAATCGCCACCACTGAAACGCTTGCGTGACAAATGATTTTCGTGTTATTAAAAAATATGTTCGCTGCTCTTGTGCTATTTATTATTGTTAATTGTGCCAATCGAAAACTGACAGCACAACTTGGACTTTCATATGACTTTTTCCACTTCAATTATAGTGTGATACGTTTTATTAAACACGCCCTTTTCCCTCCACCAATGTACAAATGCGGTTAAAACTTGTTTCAGAACGCTGTGAACCACTTTTACTCGTTACTTTAATTATTGTTATATGTAATTAAATTTTTTCGACTTTTCATTCTGTCAACTCGGGTTCGAATCCCTGTGGATTCAAGTGGTATTTGTGGTGATCAAAGACGGTGTTTGGTGGTAAGTTTTGGGGGGTAATCTCGTTTTCCCTACCGGAATTCCATCATTCCATTAATTATCACAATGTCATCATGCGGTGCTGTGTAGTTCACCTCTCCAAAGTGCATCCGATGGTAATGCATATGGCAGCAGAAAGAATTGCAACTTCTAACGCTCATAGATGAAGTGTATGGATGAATGATGCAAAGTTAAGCATCCGTCATTGGATAATTTTTTTCTGTCAGTCTTTTATACATTTTTAGCATTGACTTCTTTATTGTTATTCCGCATTTAGATGGGGCTCAAATGGAAAATGAATCGTATTCTAATCTGTACTAATATTTAATATTAACATTTGCCATGACTAATAATCTACCGCCTGTCACTATGACTCAATGAAGTGGCTATCTCCATTCCTTAGGACTGAGCGCTTGTCCTGTGATATCTCCGCAGTGACCTTGCATCGTGCTAACCAAATGGGCAGGGAGACCTGCCATGTGAAAGAATTTAAGTTGGTTCATAGAAGAATCGAAAACATCTAGAGGATGTAGCGTCTCACGAAAAATGTAATAATCTACTACTGCTACCATAGCAGTATCAGTGGTCAGCCAAATGCCCCTCCTTACAAATAAAAATTGTTGATACCGTTACTGAATGTATTTCATATTTCCAAATATTTTGAGTTTTTTTTTATGGTGTGTTTGGACAAGATAGTTGAGTAAATTTGTCATACTATATCTAGCTACTAGTGTTGCCAGCTGTTTTTTTAATCAGAGATTAGGGACTCGATAAAATATTACATAAGGACTCAACGTACACAGCTAGAGGACTGACATAATTTTACATTACAATCATAACTCAAAATATGATAAATAATAATTTACACTTTAATGAACAGATTTCACTGATTAAATTAAATTTCCAACTTCTTTACTGTGTTAACTAGTCAGCTAAGATAAATCCTAAATATTAACACAGTAAAGAAGTTGGAAGAATAGATGAATTTTTAAATCTCAGGAATGGCCATCACTAAAAGAAAACCAGTAGGTCTTCTTTAGGAAGACTCAAGGCGAATATCCGGCGCCTAAACGGGATTTTTTTCGGCTAAGGAATGGTAACCCTAACAGAAGGTTCCCTGGCCCTCCAGGTTGAGGGTTGGGCTTTGGGTTGACAACCCAATCCCGGAAAAATTTTAACGTTGAGGAACCCAAAGAAGCAAGCCGGACTGATCATCGGAGATGACTAGGCAAACGGAATAAGGATAATAATGACAATACTAATAAGATTAATTTAAATGATACTAATTTTGATAGAGTTTCCTGTTTTAAGTATCTGGGTTCCACGGTGAAGGACAATAATGATGTTATGACTGATGTAAAAGAGAAGACTGCAGCTGGGAATCGAGGTCTTTGGGCATTGAATAAAACCATGAAGTCCAGGTGTATCTCAGGAAAAGCTAAAATAAGAATATATAAAACTATTATTAAACCAATAGTAGTATATGGAAGTGAAACCTGGACTCTATCTGAAAGGGCAATAAAGATCTTAAATGCCCGGGAAAGGAAAGTATTACGGAAAATCTTTGGGCCTACTTATGAGCAAGGGTTTTGGCGAATCAAAACAAATGCTGAGTTATATGAATTATATAAAGATATCAACATTGTTGTTGACATAAAACTCAGAAGGTTAGAGTGGCTGGGACACGAAGCCAGGATGGAGAACAATCGCACACCCAAAGCTCTACTAGACGCATTGCCAGTAGGAAGAAGGAAAGTCGGACGACCTAAATTGAGATGGCTGGATGACGTTCAGGCTGACCTAACAAAAGTTGGAATTAGAAGATGGAGAACACGAGCATTAGACAGGAGTGATTGGTCGGATGTTCTGAGGGAGGCTAAGGCTAAACTATAAGGGCCGTAATGCCAATGATGATGATGATGAAAGAAGTTGGAAATTTAATCAGTGGTATATGTATTAAAAGTGTATATAGAAAAATGAAGAATAAATTTCATTAATATTAGTCCGGTTCTTCCTTATATGAGTTTGAAACCAAGAAGAAAATCCTCTCAGTAGGTTGTTGGCCAACATGGCAGCAAGTTTAGTGATAGAGCTGTACTCTAGGACTCTACATAGACATAGAAAGCAACATTTTCTCTGTTCTAAATGCAGTAACCTGCTGATATTTGGTCGTCACCATGTGTGTAATTGGTTTAGATCAGTATATAACTTTTATTTATTGTTGCAGAAAGCAGCATTTGCGAAATTCCCAGATTTGCGTGACTTTTCTTTGGCAAATGTCGCCAGTGTGGACACAAGGGAAGCGCTGCTGAAGCATTTCGGACCACTCAGGTAACGATGACTGTGCTTGTTGCGTTGTGTTTCACGTCATTTGTCTTTTCTTGAAAACTCATAGTTGTTGTTATTTACAGCCAGGAGAAACTGCGAGCCATCGCAATGTACCTGAACTTGGTGCCACCCCCTGACAAAGCAGATGTGGAGGACTGGTTCCGCTTCGATAGGGACTTTCTTCTCGAGCTTCTGGTAAGTTTTATTATTTTTTTCTCTCACTCGTCCCGAAATGATGTCCGTCTATTGTGGTTCTTCAGTTTTGTGCATGGAATCCATATATTTACCTGACTCTATTGAGGATATGATTTTCCATCACTCACTATCTTCTTTTATATACTTTGCTGTCTTTTTCCTTCTTTCCTCTCTCTTCTCTTGTACCTCTTCTCTGTTTTTCCTTCCTTTCCTTGTTTCCTTTTCTGCCCCTTGTGATTTTCCTCTTTTTTCTCTTCCTTTCTCAAGTCATCTTCTCTCTGCTCCTCAACTCTTCTTTTCCGTCATCTCTTCATTCCTGACCTGTCTCTTTCATCTCCTACCCTTTTCTCTCCTCTTCTCACTTCTCTTTTTTTTCTTTTTTCTGTCTTGATCTTTCCCTCTATTCCCAGTTTTCCCCCTCTCCTTTTCCAGATCCTTTCTCTCTTTGTTCTCCTCGTTTCTATCTTCTCTAATCTTCTCTTCCCTGTTCTGTCTTCTTTCCTCACATCTCTTCTCCCCCTTGTCTTTAAAATCCAAAAAGATTACTGGAGACGGTATTAAAATGTGTGCACACCTCATTAAGTTTCATTTAAGGTAAAATCATTCGTTTCAAAGATGCCATCTTGGTCTCAGTAAATATCTGTTAATTCGGAAATCTCCGGAGGTGCGCTTGGGCGTGGGTTCGAGTCCCGCTTGGGCTGATTACCTGGTTGGGTTTTTTCCGAGGTTTTCCCCAACCTTAAGGCAAATGTCAGGTAATCTATGGCGAATCCTCGGCCTCAACTCGCCAAATATCATCTCACTATCACCAAACTCATCGACGCTAAATAACCTCGTAGTTGATACAACGTCGTTAAATAACCAAGTTAAAAAAAATTCGAAAATATTTTTAGGTAGGAAATAAACATTAGTGAAATTTATGTAATTTAACTTAAATTTTTGTTGGAAAACAAGAAGTAAAATAACTTTAAAGTAATAATGTATGTATATGCTTTTAGAAATTATGGATTGGCACAATTGTTGTATTTCAATTATGTCCACATTACACCTAAACAAGGGAGATGTAAACACTAGAGAAAAATTATTATTTATCATATTTTGCTTGAGACCAATATTGCCAGAAATATTGATGTTCACTGTCTAAACTCTTCATATTTGGTACGGATTACCAATCTCCGATTGTATGTCACAGGTATCAAGGCACGAAAGGCGAGCATCGCAGCTGCAGGCCCTGAACGAAATGCCTCTGTACCCTACTGAAGAGATCATCTGGAATGAAAACATCGTGCCCAGCGAATACTTCTCTGGAGAAGGCTGTCTTGCTCTGCCGAAGCTCAACTTGCAGTTCCTCACCCTGCATGACTATCTGCTGCGTAACTTCAACCTTTTCCGACTGGAATCCACATGTACGTACTGGCCAGCCAGATACGCTGCATGATTTGTTCCTTATGTCTGTGTTTTCGGTAGCTTAATGGTTCCTGCAGTAACTCTGTTAATGGTGATGGTTATGTGAACATGACCATAGACGATGATAACAATTAAGGAGAAAATGAAGATGAATTTTAATGGCAATTACAGTGACAATAATGATTACAGTAACAGCAACAGTTATGGTGATGAATGTTAAAGGGGAATAGGAATAAACGGTAGTGGTGATGGTGGAGATGATGTACCGGTAGTTTATTAACTTGTTCATGCAAATATTGCGTAATATTATACATCATAAGCGATTTAAAACTTTTTCAAAATATACAGGGTGATTCACAAAATTTATGCCATACTCTAGGATCTGATTCCTGACATTGTAAAGACGAAAGTTTATACCGGGCTCCTACAAAAGACCTTTCCGGTTTCGAACACATGTAATTTACGTTCTGTAAATATAAGATGCATGAAAATAGCACCAATGTAAAGAGAAACTCAAAAAGTTTAGTTGTGGCAACATTGTTTTCCTAGTTGATAACACTGCCTCATAGTGCATATTAACAAATTTGTTTATTGTTGAGGCGAAATGGCTGCTGTAGAGGACAGAAAAGCTTGATTTTCATGTGAACCAGTCGGTTATTAATGTGCAACGGCATTACTGAACAAAGTGGTGCAGATCCACCCAGTACGCCTACAATTCGTAAATGGGACACTGATTTTAAGGCAAGATTCTTCGCAAGCAGTTGTGAGCTCATCCATACCAACTACAGTTGCTGCAAGCCTAAAACCAGAGGACAAAGTGCTACCAAGGAATTTCTGCATAAGTATGCAGACTTTAATTCAAAACAATGATGAATTTATTCATTCCGTGGTGTTTTCTGACGAAGCCACTTTTCATCTTTCTGGTAAGGTGAATAGATATAACCTCAGAATCTGGGGGTCGGAAAATCCGCGTACCTACGTGGAACTTGGCTATAGGATTGATGTGTGCCATGTTACCAAGGGGGAACACATTGAACATCTTTAAAGTAAGGAACTAAACTTTATGAGTTTCTCTTTCCATTGGTACTATTTTCATATACTCAGATTCGTAGGACGTAAATTATATGTGTTCGAAACCGGAAAGGTCTTTTGTAAAAGCCCTGTATATACATGTGTCCGATTTTGAATAGTTTTGGATAAAATCACGGTTCTTCCTTTTGTAACACTCATCCTTGTGGACATCTGTCTCTCTGGCTGTGTGGGTGTTACAGTACAGCTGATAGCAGCGACATAAAGTCTCGTGACATCAGGGTCAGGGTTACAGATAACGAAATACTTGTACAACGTATCTATCTAGCATCCAAACAATGGAAATTAGGGAATGCGACACGCACAGTTCACACTCGGGCAACTGAATGTATTGCTGCAGAAGGAAGGGGTCTTTGAAAACCAGGTTTAATATAGATTTTTCAGGTGATTAATCTTGTGAATGTTCTTTAATGAATATATAATACACTCATACACTCAGCACCCTTCTCTTAAATAATTTAAAAGCTTAAACCTTCATAATTTTAATGTTTATGTTTAACATTCGGGAGAGAGTAATATACGTTTATATGAACTTTTTTCATCACAATGATGTCAGAAATCACATCCTAGAGTATGGCACAATCTTCGTGAATCACTCTGCATAGTCGATATTTCACTTCAATGAAATTAATGGTAATTTCAAAAGAATGATATGATGTTATCACAAGTCTTGCAGAATTTTGAGAGCGTAAGAGCACTGGATAGTTACAGGACTGCATTGAGTACTCAGAATATATACATTTTTAAGGAGATTGATAGTGAAGATCCAATTACCAAAAGTGTATATATATATATATATATATATATATATAAAAACAGCGTAAATAGAACAAGTATAATTAACTCAAAAATAGTGATAGTGATAGAGAACATTCAACAGTGAATAACATAAAATAATACAACACAATAATGAATATCAACAAAACCACGAAACAGTGAAGCAAAAGACAATGGGAAACCTATGAACACAAAATTGATAAACAAGTTTCAATAAACCATGTAATATGACTACGCGTCATGGGGCATGGTGATAATTAAACCGGAAAGAAAAAAAAAAAAAAGCCTCTGTATTTTTCAAACTACTATAGATAATTACTTGAAATTTTGCTACAATATAAAGCTAACTAAAAATATTTTAATCATATAGTAGAAAATAATTTCTTTACAGGCTAATTTTTTAAGAATTTTTTTCATTGGCTGTGCATTAATTTTTTTTTTTTTTTTTTTTTTTTTTTTTTTTTTTTTTTTTTTTTTTTTTTTTTCACTCATTCAGGTACACTTTTCTTAGAAACTGTTTGACCCATGACTGTCAAATTTTTATATGTTATAGTAAACAACATTTCTGACAATTTCCAGCACAAATTTGATCAATATGACACATATCAGTTAAAGAAAAAATTTGTAATGTATTCAGAAAATTTTAACTTTTTGCAATAAAAAATAATTTTAAAATAAAAACTGAAAGACAATGGTTCATAATTTTTGGTGGAAAATGTAGTATTTATCATTAAAAATGTACTGTAAAAATGTCATTGATATCTCAAATGGTTTCTGAGAAAAGTGCACCTGAAGTATTAAAAAATCAACCTACGGGAAATTGGTGTTAAGTTGAATATGCATAAACATAAGGGACTCACCAATTTAGAACTTTCCAGCCTTATAATCCTTATCATTGGCCTTCTCTTAAAAGACAACACTTCCTTACAGGGCTGCCCATGACAAAACAAACTTTACCACTCATATAATTCAAAGAGAATCAACCAAACAACAATACTATTGCAACTGTCAGTGTGGCGTGTAAAGTGTGCCGCCATTTGTAAATATAAAATTTAAAGTCCTTTGAAACCGAATTGACCTAGTAATATATATATACATTGTTGAAAAGCTGAAACTTTCTACTTTTTTAAGACAAAACAATAAGGAATAGATTTTTTCAACTCATCTAACTACTCAGTGCCCATAATGAAGAGAAGACGAAAAGAGCTCCCATGCTTTCGGCATTGGAAGGGGATACGGGATAGACAAAACTCCAGGCACCAGCGCCTTTTTTCAGGAGCCACCACATTTTACCCACACATGCAATGAGGAAACCATTCAACTTAAGATAAAGAATAAAGATACATTTACTTTAATAAAACACATTACACACTCGAACTTCTTCCTAGGATTGGTTTTGTTAACATTATGTATTAATCATAGTGACATAAAACAATCGAAATCTTAAAAAAATGTTGAACTCAATAAAAAAAGAACTGAGGCACGACAAAAATTTGTAGGTGCCATAGCAACCT
The DNA here is from genome assembly GCF_040183065.1 of Periplaneta americana. Taxonomy (NCBI): domain Eukaryota; kingdom Metazoa; phylum Arthropoda; class Insecta; order Blattodea; family Blattidae; genus Periplaneta; species Periplaneta americana. The sequence continues at coordinate 185,907,008 of NC_091118.1, forward strand.
GACCCCAGGAATTTTTCTACCCCTGATTACCATTATGTTCTGGATTTATGAGGAGGAGAGATTGTAGTTTATTATGAATAGTGTGTGATTTGAGATTGTATTTCCAGATGAAATACGTCAAGATATAGAAGATGCTGTCAGCAGGTTGAGCCCGTGGTAAGTGATTCAGATATTTTATTTTTACCACATCTAATTTCGATGTTAATGTATTGCGAAGTAAAGCTAAAAAGGAAGTTGATCATAAAGTGGAAGAAGAGCAGTGTGGTTCTACGCAAGGACAGTCAACCACAAACGCTATGTTTACATTATAATAACTTCAAAGACGAGGAAGGAATATGGTAATCCAATTTTCTGTATATTAACCACAAAAAGCATAAGGAAAAACTTATTTAATATTGCGAGTATAATAGTCTCATAAGAAAGAAAGGAACAGTGTCATTCATATCAAGTTGGCCTCACCAATCTACAAGAATGTGAATAAGATATCTGTTGCAATGTTAACTACAGTTTGCATAATGATCAAGGATCCCAGCCTGAGTGGTGCGTGAAATCATGGTCGTGGGTTTGAATAGTGCCTGAGGCATAGATGTACGTTTGTTTGTTGTCAATGTAATACTGCACTCAGGACAATCTTGTCCACATAATATCAGGTCGATAAAACCACAAAATATGAATAATAAGGTAGAAACCCCTTGAAAATTGTTCTAAGAAATAGACATTGTAAGAAATCTATTGATTCGAACTGTAAGACACAAAAAATAATTTCCAAATATAACTTGAAACTTGCATTCGAGAAGTCTCTTTTTATATTGTTGGTTTTCCATAGTTCTTTACTTTTTCCTCTCCTTTTTAGAGAGAATATTAACTTTTCGTCTATGATCTTTTACGTGATTGCATTTTTATTGACAGAGAGGCTAAGAAATTCCTCACAAGTTCTGAACTCTAGCACAGCACCACGTAAATATGACTAAACACTTGATTAGCTACATTGTGACTTGTAAATTACACCTATTCTCTCAGATTGTAGTGTAAAGTGCCATCAGTCTGGCTTGTCTTTGGTAGCAACAGGCAGAAAACTTACTGTTAAACAGGACCATTAAGTATACAGAGTGATTCAATGATTATGTTACAAACTTTTAGGGATGATAGAGGAGACAATTATGAACAACTTTCATATAGGAACATCTGTATGTCTGGAAACATTCCGTTTGGTAATTACAAGCCTAGATATTTTAGTCAGTGTAACTAGCTAGAATCGAATTCAAAGCCAGTCAGTGTAACTAGCTAGAATCGAATTCAAGGCCAGTCAGTGTAACTAGCTAGAATCGAATTCAAGGCCAGTCAGTGTAACTAGCTAGAATCGAATTCAAGGCCAGTCAGTGTAACTAGCTAGAATCGAATTCAAGGCCATCCTTTCGAAGTTTGGTTGCAAACGACCTGTTCCTGCAAATGTTGGTGATTTCTCATAAACATGGTAGGCCTATAAGTTAGTTGGCATCATAAATTATATTTTAACTGATTAAACCTTGTAACTTCCTTCATTGCCTTTTGCTCTTCCGTAAATGAAATGCATGAGCAAGTTGCAAAGAAAGTTTCAAGATTTAATCAGTTAAAATATAATTTACGATACCAACTAGCTTATACCATGCTTATGAGAAATCACCAACGTTTGCAGGAACAGGTCGTCTGCAACAAAACTTAGAAAGGATGGTCTTGAATTCGATTCTAGGTAGTCACTCATAGCGAGTGCACCTCAGCACATGTGTGGACTTCGGTCCTATGTTCATAGACATCTATGACGTAGTGCAGAGGGCGGCCACTAGAGGGAACCCAAGAGTTGGAACTCAATCAGAGACAATTCTTTCCGACGCCGGGGTTGTATCCGGTGTGGCTTAGTGGATAAAGCATCAGCACGTAGAGCTGAAAACCCGGGTTCAAATCCCGGCGCCGGAGAGAATTTTTCTCCGTTCCATTACTCTTTCATCGATTCTAGGTAGTTACACTGATTAACATATCTAGGTCTGTAACTACCAAATAGAATGTTTCCGATTATAAGTTCCTATATGAAAATTGTTCACAATTGTCTCCTCTATCATCCCTAAGAGTTTGTAACATAATCACTGAATCACCCTGTATATTAGTTTGTAACATAGTCACTGAATCACCCTCTATATTGGTACCTGAATTTTAGCAGGTCACTTTTTCTGTACAGTATTTATTCGTGTATAAACTTCGAAAGTGAGTTTCAATCTGATGTCATGAAATATTTTCTTGTAAACATACACACAACACTACATTACATTGCATATTTCCATCACCTCTGAGGAGATTATTTTAAATTATTCAATTGTTATTACAGGAAAGCCGAAGATAGCAGCATATTCTATGGTGGTTGGGCTCGCATGGCACAGCCAATTATCAACTTTGCTGTTGTTGAAGTAGCTAAACCTAATATCGGTAAGTAAAAAAGGAACAAAATGGATACACATTGTATGAAAATTTTGTTACAAGTAGCAAGAAACAATAAACGTAAGTAATTAAAAGGGACTCAAATTTTCAAGGCAGTAGGAAATAGTTAAGATAAATGATAAAATCAAGTAGGTAAATAAATAAATAAATGAATGAAGGATGAGTCAAAAATGAAACTCATGGAAGAAAGAATTAGTCATATACCAGAACATTTTTTCACTGCATTATTCCTGAAACAACAGTAAATTTTTTGGTGACAAATTTTAAAAATAACGAAAAATATTACTAAAACTAATTATAGCATGAATAAGTGGTCATATTTTTAAGAATATAATTTTATGATAACTGTATGCACAATAAGAATCTAGTACACTTTCGAAATTAAAGAATAATATTTCTCAAGGATGTGTTTAGTCTGTATTCGAATCTCTAAATTACTGTAAGAAGATTGATAATTAGAGCTCTGATTTGCTTCAAAAACAAGTACTGAAGTATGCATGCCAATATGAACAAAATGTACGCTAAAGTGTAGTGGCAGCAGTAGCTACATATCAGTTCAGTGTCGTCAGTAAAGAGGAAATACTGTCTTTGTTCACATAATTTGCGCATCCTAATTTCTAATGATTATTTTGGATTTTGTTTTGCTCCGTGGAGTTTACATACCAGCACCTAGGATGCATCAATCAACTATCAATTTAAATAGTTTAGATGCAATTAATCAAAGGATCCAGACCTTGAAAATATGTTGTTGTTGTTTTCTAATGCCAGGCGTTTGACAATAAAGTCATTTGACCTCTTGCACTCCAATATTTTTCAAAGATATTATCATGACCAGCCAATGAAGCACAGATTTTGAGGTGTTCCGAATCCATTTCTTGGTTTGAGTTGCACAATGGGCAGTTAGGGGACTGATATATTCCAATTCTATGCAGGTGTTTAGCAAAACAATCATGGCCTGTTGCCAATCTAAATGCAGCTACAGACGATTTTCGTGGTAAATCGGGAATTAACTGTGGATTTTGGTATATTGAAAATATATTAAATATACTGTAGTTATAATCAGTGTAAATAAAATAGTATGATATCTTACTAGTGATTTTGTCCTATTTTCTGCTATTGGAAATTGTTCTGAGTTTTTTCTCGATGAAAACCCTATGTCAATCTGTAACCGAAGGATGTTTTATATAATGAAAATACTATTTCTGTGTAAATGTTATTTTAAGATGAGGAGCTATCGTTAGAAATCCGTATTTTGTTATAACATTTGGAAAATATGCATGTAAAATCATTGGTAAAGAATTATATTTCAAAGGGCCAGTTCAAAAGCGAAATAACTCAAAATTTAAAGTTTTGAGAGAACTGAATTTTAAACCATATTGCTGTGAAAAATTTCAATTAACACAATCTAGTTTGGAACTTATAGTATATATATAAAACGTCATTAACAGAATTTGGAGTAATTTCAACTGTCTGATTTTTCATAGCAACATAAGGCTTTAAAATGCAGGTTTCTCAAAACTTTAAATTTTGAATTGTTTCCCTTTGAACTGGACAGTCATTATGTTTCATTTGTCTTCAGTTGCTTCATACACTCCAGAATGATTTCATATCAAGTTGTTACAAGTAACTCGTGCTGTAACTTCCATGCACCTCACGGGTCATGTGGCCATGCTAACCCCTTTCATCTTAAGCATCAGTCCTAAAGAATTCTTAATCGGTAAAGAACTGCTAAACACGCTCATGTCCTTGATTTGCAGGAGAAAAGCGGCCATCACGTGTACGTGCTGATGTGACTGTGAATTTAAGTGTCAGAAATGAAATTAAAGCAGAATGGGAGAACCTACGCAAGCATGACGTCTGTTTTCTAATCACTGTAAAACCCACATCTCCTATAGGTAAGGAACTAGATAGTCAAAAAGTTTGTTGTGTTGTAATCCTCGCCTTCAGTACATTCACATTCTCGTCGAGATTTTAGTTTAGGTGGTGATATTGTTATTACTATACGTCTATAATAGATGAATTCGCTCCAGAATAAAGGTCTAAGGTACACTGTTTCACCATTCCAGAGGAATATTTGGATTGGTTTTCTTTCTGAATGTGCTAAAAAAGTTATTTAGTTTTTTCTTTTGAATTTTTAAAAGGAACTGGGCAAAATAAAATATATTATTCTCGCGCATCTTTAGAAAAAGCATTCACGTACAATGTACATGATTATCACTTTTAAAGATAATTGTTTTATCAATAATTACTGTAGTACAGTATATTTTGTTATTTTATTTCTTTCCATTTTGTTTTCTAAGAATGTGACTCCAACTTCATAATACAGAGCTGCAACTTCTTTATTCCCTTGTATATCACTCAAAACTTTGCAACTCAGAAGATGGTTTTCATGTCATGTCTCCAATGCTGCGAATTTTACGTTGGTTTATTATATTACAAATCTATAAAGATATTCATTCAACCAGAGAGTCATGATCAGTTATTCTCAACTGTTTCTTCTTCTCCCCTTTCTCTTCACCATGTTCATATTTCTGTTGTTTTTTTTTCATTCATTGGCCTTGCATTTGCGAACCTCTTACATTTTTTTTACAATAATTGTACCATTTCGTTTTCCCTAGGTATTAACCATTGTTATTGTCTTATTTTTTATTTTTTTAATTTTAATTTTATTTTTATTTCTGCTTCTTGGGTTGCATTGCTTTGGCTTATTTTCCTACATTTTCATTATACAAAGTATCTCTCACACCTGTGTGTGCCTGTCTCTTACAGCATTTTTTCAAAACTGGATTTTATTCATGTTCCATAAATATAGGTCAAACCATCCCATAATGATGTCCATCAGCTATAATTATTTTACTGAAGAATTAACGAGTCTATTTAAAATGGATAACACAATATACTGATTTACTCAAAATCAGTTTACATTATTTTCGTCTGGTTTCTTACTGTGAAGTAAATCAATCTTCTTAATGTATCCAGCGGTTTGCTGACAACATGAAGTCCACTGTAGTCTTTTCAGTTCTTGTTTTTCATGAGAAATTAGGGGTATTCACTGTGAAGTAAAGTGACAAACAAAACATTGTTGGCTATTCTGATTGTCATATTGTTAAAGACACATTTTGCTCTTGGTATTCTTTGTCTTGTATGGCATTCTGCAGTGGTAGAAAGACCGTAGGTAATAATAAAATAAATATTTTCAAAAGTTGTTGTTTCAGAGAAATGAAATATTAGCTGCTTAAGTCAGGAAATATGAGTAAAGAATAGCAAAAGCACAAGTTTAAAATATTTCTGCTGACCGTTTCATTGGAAGCAGTTTTCTGCATTTGGTTCGATCTTGCAAGTTACAGTACTGGTCTGCAATAAAGCAATAAATAAAGATGGTGTCTCATATGGCAGGCAGTTTCTTCCAGCATTGACAGAGTGACTGATAATTATCATAGTATACGAGTATTACCATAATTATATTATAATATAGTGTTCAGTGTTTAGCTAGTTTTTAAAGGTAACTGGTTCGATGGATCTTATGCTGGAGTTAAGAAAGTAACTGTTAAAAATCTTGCCTCGAAACCTTCCATCAAACTGTACACATTGCTAGATGTCCATAGCAAATAGATAATTACAAAGAATTAGCTACACATACGGTACTTAACTACAAGGTTGCTAAATATTACTGAAAAATTGAGTAGCCCTCAGCTTTGAATAGATATTTAGATGCATATTAAATTTACATGTTTCTTTCATTTCGAAATTTGGGTTGAAGGGACATGCAATCTGTTTGTTTCTATTCACACTGTCCCCCCATTGAAAGTACTGTATCTGATTGTGATAACAGTTATGGAATTGAAATTTAACTGCCCTTGCACTAAAACAAATATTTTACTTAGGCACAAAGTACAATCATCGGGAGCCATTTGTGCCTCAAGTGGGTCTTTCTTATGTACGGGGATGCGAGATCGAGGGCATGCTAGACCAGAATGGACGCGTCATTGAAGAGGGGCCTGAACCAAAGCCCCAGCTGCCTGGAGAGAAGCGAACATTCCGAGTATGGCTGGATTGTAACCAATACCGCACTGACATGGACATGGCGAGCCAGGGCAAGGAGGTAGGTGTTGTGTATGCTCAGATTTTTTCTTAGAAATTGTAAATTCTTTGTGTAAATATAAACCTGAATTATAGGTGCAAGGAAGAACATTGCGTTATTTGTTACAGTTTTAAAATAGCATGTCCAATTTCTTTTTTCACTCTGGTATAGAACTCTTATCAGTTTAGGTCCTATAACAGATGGACTGTTGTTGCCACATCAATTTTTATGGTGAGGATGAGGAATCATAATATGCCACCGCAAAACAAGCACATTTCAGATTATTTAAAATAAAGTAGTAATGTTTCATAGTGCATATAATGAGTAAAAACATATTTCGGTAATAAGTGCAAATTTCTGGAATGTGTGCATTTAATCAATATTTCCATTGACTCTTGAACATTTAAAAAGAAAGAATCAATAAACTTTCTGACATAAAGAAGAAGAAGTAGAGGGAGAATTACAAAAAGACACACACACTAATTCCTGATCTACCTCGAAAATCTGCCGTGGCCACATTTAGATTGATTACTGGTCATGATTGCCTCAGTAAACACGTCCATCGCATTGGAGTACTGAATTCACCTAAATGCTTACTGTGCACCAGAGAAGAGGACATGGAGATGGAGCACCTGGCTAATTGTGAAACTCTTAGGACATTTGTGGACCTTCCATCAAAATATTGGGAAGCAAGAAGGATGATGACTTCATTGTTAAATCCAGAACATTAGATACACACACACAAAAAGACACACACACTGAGTTGCATTGCGAAAAAGTTTTCATTATTGTGAGGAAAAAACACACCTGCCATCATGCCTAGAACTCGTGTTACAGAATACGTACTGGTTCGAATCCTCATGGGGAAGGAATTTTCTCAAGATATTTCGGCCATTGTACGAGACTGTTGGATGATCATTCATCTATGCTGAGGCATATTGATATGAGATCAAGCAGCCAGCTGGTCGGCCTTGGCCCTTCATGGGCTGTAATGCCATGGATTTAATTTAAAGTAAACTTTGAATGATCAACATTTCATCTATCTTTCAGCTATACACTCAGTTTTATTAGATAAATCTTTATCGGAAAAAGCACGGCTTAAGGGAGAAAATAGTCTGCAAATACTGTAATTCTGATCTGAGATCCATTCTGGGTCTTCTGTTCTACTCTTAATATTTTATTTTGTCGTGGTGATGCTCTTTTCCTTCAATAATGAGTATGTATGTGTAAGCTTCTCCTTGGCCGAAATGCCCAGTTTCTAGATTTGTGTTTGTGTGCAGGATATCATTCTCAAAAAAAAAAAAAAAAAAAAATTATCTGTTCACAGCTTTCACAGATTCATCGAGACAGGATTTCTTCGTATTTTTCTTTCTTATCCTTATTTTTAGACCACAGTTTCGATTTTCTTTGTTGTATTTTGTGCAGGATGTGTACGAAACTTTCAACATTTTGATGCGTCGTAAGCCCAAAGAGAATAACTTCAAGGCTGTGTTGGAAACAATACGTGAGCTCATGAACACAGAATGTGTGGTACCAGACTGGCTACATGATATCATTCTTGGCTACGGAGACCCTGGAGCTGCACATTATTCCAGGTACAGCACTATTGCATTTCTGTTTACTTTAAGTAATTGTATAGAATACAAAGTAAAGTTTTAAAGATGTAAGTTAAAAAAACGGAGTAGAAATTCCATTTGTAGAAAAGTTTGAAATCTTAAACTACTCTAAGTAAAATGACCAGTATGTGGCTCTCCATTATGTTGCACCGAGCTCTTTGTACAGAATCTTTTACTTATTAAAGGCCTCAAACTTTTCGTATTAAAGTCATTATGTATTTTTAGTTTGAAATTAAAATGTCTGTAAACACACCTTGAAACCTTGTAAAATAAATCTCTCTGTCTGCGATACTGAAAATGGATTCTTGAACTATTGTCATATAATATGGCCACAGTTTTGCTTCTTGGCAGCTCTTTGACACGCGGAATATGGAAGATTAATTTCTTGGAAGAATGTCCGTAATGATTTTGATGGTAATGCTTGCTATCACTGCCCCTATATTGTGTGACTGGCCTCCTGAATTTTGATTGCTAATGTGTCTTATCTATACTTTTGTTACTAATTTCTGGATACAGCATTTTGAAGATACACTTCTTACACCAAAAGTGTGTCAAAATACCTTTTAGCATGACTTAAACTTTTTCTGAATTGGAATAATTCTATGCCCATATTATAAAGAAAAATACCACCTTTCAGAAATCGAGGTTGTTGGCCTGACGGTGGTAGCATGGGGACCCATAACCTCCTTCTTTGCGAAAACATTATAAAAAATTACGTCTCAGCAACACCATTATGAGAAAAATATCCATTAGTACCTTACAGGGATTCAATTGGATCTTGCGAAATGATCAGTATGAAATGTATATGTTATTCCTTTTCTGTATTTTTATTTCCATTACTTATTTACTGCACTTTATAACAGAGATTTCTTTCTTTCCTATTTTTTTTACAGTTATATGTTTCTTATTTATATCCATATACATATATTCATGGTACACTTCATTAATCCTGACGCCTTTAAATAAAGGAAGTTTTAGTGATTAATTAATAGAATGTAGAATGTGCAGTGACAGACATCCCATCTTTGCAACCTTTATTTCACACCATTTTTTTTTCTGTTATTCTTGTTTTTGGTTCATTGGCGCTTCTAACCTTCTTCCCTTTGTAACGTTTTGTAAACTATCAAACGACTTTTTGCAGAATGCCAAATGAAATTGCAACAATGGACTTCAATGACACATTCCTGGATATGGATCACCTGCGCGCAAGCTTCCCAGACCACATGATTCGCGTTCAGACCAATGACCCGAAGAAACTTGTGCCTCCTTTCAGGTATGTGTAAATGCTGGAAGTGTAATGTGGTCAAAAGGCAATAATAAGTCCAACATATTACATGCAGACAAAAATGATAAATTTAGATACAGAATTTGAAAGTTACCTTTGCTTCTTATTACTAGGTATACAGTTTATTTCTTATTAATGTTATTTTTTTTTTATTTTTTTTTGTACTAATATTATTTATGATTTATACTCGGTTTTCTGTAGTTCGTTTAATCTTCTTTACTTTCATTTTTATATTAGTTTCACTGTGAATAAACTAAACAATAAATAATGAAATAAGTGCGTAATATATTTTCTGTAAAATATTATCGCAAAAATGAGATATACATTGAGTTTGTAAGGTAACACTGTGTTTGCAGTATGAAGTGCGATAAATTCATAAATGCAATTTTAAGGGATTTTTTTAAAATTCGGTGAGGCTATGAAGGAAATAGTAATGTATAGACGTTGTTATCATCATCATCATCATCATCATCATCATCATCATCATCATCGTCTATATAGAATATTATTATTTTATTGTTGATTTTAATAGTCTTCGTTTAGTCAGCTATCCGAAGACAGGTTTGAACCTCAGAAATGACACCAATAAGGCATCACTCATGAGGCAACTAAGCTAGGAGATAATGGAGTAGGATTTTAATAATTATCTTCAGTAATTCTATTGTTTAAATTAAATGTTGCACAAGAAAAGTGAACTCAGTGCACTTTACACTACAGACACAGAGTTAATTGTAGTTCATTCGTAATCGACTTACAAACTTGTACAAGATAGTGGTATTTCATGTCAGTAATTGCGTGCTATGTTGTAACATGCAGGTTAACATTTGAGGAGGTACTGAGCAAGAAACGAGGTGCCTCAGGCAGTGACGAGACCAAGCCATCCAAAGTGATCATTGTGGAACCACACGTGATTCCCAGCAGAGGGCCTTACCTCTTCAATGAACCCAAGAGGTAAGAATGTGAAATGTTTTAAAAGTGGCAGTGACTACTTGAATTGTGAGAGACAGAGAATTTCAAGGGATGGTTATTCACGTAACACATGTTCCGACTGATCTAGTGATAACAACTTAATCATTGGCATGAGCACGAAATTACAGGAGCTGCCGCCATATGGTGAGCTGGCATTTGTGGTTATCATGTTTGCCATTACTTCATAGGTTCAAACCTATCAAGGCAGTGGACTACACAGGGTGATAACATGTCTGAGTACGGCTCTCTTGAGAAGAGAAAAAATACTGGAAAGTTCCAGCAAAATTTATTAGCCATTGCTTTTCTCACATCAAAATTAAATTCTGCTAGCCATCATCCTGATCCAACATTCTACTGTTGGTCAGTGGGATTCATAAATTCCATCTTGAAGGTGCCCCTGTGTCAGAAATGGAGTTCTTCACATTGCCACACTAGTAGGCTATTGATCTAGTGTTTGCAACGAATCAAAATTTATATTACATTTCTTAATGTTAGGTTGTAGACAGTAGCGAAACTTCTTGGAGGCAATTGAGACAATACGCCTACCCAAAAAAATCCTCATGATTAAAAATTATAAATACTGCAATAAATTTCTCCACCATAATTGAATCACAATATTGAGAAACCCCACATGTTCATTTTTTTTTTATGAAATTGAGTTATATATGATTTGGTATTATAAACATGTAGACTCACGATATTATAAAGAGAAACCCCACATATTCCCATCAACATTCATTTTAGCTAAAGTGTTAAGAAAAAAATAATATGAGCACAAATCTAGGACCTGAGATGTTTTTTATATCTCCTGAAAAGTTTAGTTTTCTAGACATGTGGGATTTCTCAATATTCCGGTTCAATTGGTGTGATTGAGAAAATCAGCTGTCTGTACTGGGTTTTTTGCTCCTCGACCATTAGATGATAGCACATGTCAACGACAGATGTGCTCAGATAGGTGATAAGGATCTACAGGTGAAAAAAACTTTCACGAGCCTTTTCAACAGTCATGGCTTTTACAGGGGGAATTGAGGGGGAAAGGAAAATAGCGTGAGGTTTTTGATGGCAGAAGGCATTTCTAGCAATTCTCTCCATGTCGCTAGAAGTCATGTCTCATAAACCAACCACAGCAACCAGCAATATTCAGATTTTCCCATGCTTTAAGTCAGTGTTGCCAATTTAACGTAGCTAGTTACAACTACTTTTAACAATTTTTCAACGAAAAAATTTATTAAACTTCTGTACTTAAATTGTTTAAATATAATTTAGCGATAGGAATAAAATTTTCTCCATGATAACATAGTAATGTACTGCGGACTGGAAGAACCTGTTTTGAAGTCTAGGTGAAGACGGAAATTTTCATCTTACCATAACTTTCAGGATAGATCTGGGTTGCACTCAGACTCTTATAAAATTGAGTACTGAGTTTTTCCTTGAGATAAGAGGTGTGTTGTTGAGCACATTACCTTCCTAAGAAAGCGTGAGATGTCTACCTGTCTATCTTTCATGCTTCTCACTGTCGTGTATATGGACATTTACGTTTATATTAGGGGAGACTGTTGTACCTCTAAACACTTTTCACATTTTATTTTTTTTTTAATTTTGTGAAATGAAATTTTTAAAATAAAAAATGCTTGAAATAATTATTGAAGATTCACTTACAACTTCCTGTATGTATTTTCCTGTTTTACAGATCTATGAAGTAATATGTAATGTGTTCAAAGGTACAATAGGTTCATGTACCTTCGAACATACCCTCTTGTAAGTTGGAACACATGGAATATAGGTGGGAATATAGCTGTAAAAACTGACAATCGTATTTAAAATGTATTTGCCATCATAAACTAGAGCAGGCTTCTCTGATTGAGATTTTATTTCCTGAAGGAGCAATAACTGCTCCAACAGCTTTCTTCAAGGCATCCCCCCAGGCCTCTTAAATCCAGACTTACTTCGTGACATGATCTTAAAATAAAAGAAAAACAAAAACCGATAGTATCGTGTACTTTGGAACATGTTCCATGGCACAAGATGTTTTGTGTTCAAAGGTACAAGAGGGTGCACTTTTAAACAAATATGGCTCCCAAAATTAGAGAGTCAAATAAATCATGGAAATTAAAATATGTTATTACTCACCAGATGATAGGGAACACACCGTACTTGAAAGATATTAACAAATACAATCTGGTTTTGTGTTGGAAAACATATGAAGAGTTTGCGGGAAAAATGATGAATGTCACAGTTTTCTTAAGATTGATGTCATTATCTAATTCAATGGATCACTGAGAAATTTAATGTTGTTCTTATGGAAAATGGTAAAAAGGAGAATTATCACCACGAATACAGTAATCCTTTCCTTTATTTTCTTTAGAAGCAGCACTACATCTTGCAGTTATAGACTCAATTAGATCATTATTTAATCCTTAACAGAAATGTGACATTCATCGTTTTTCCCGCGAACTCTTCATATATCAATGAACGAAATGTTTACTTTCGGTACTAAAAAAAACTTCTTTTGTCCACGGAACTCACATTTTGCAGTAAATCAAACTGAAACTATGACTATGACTATTTAGGGGCTTTCTCCTACAATCTACTTCAGTTTGAGTCCCCTAGGTAGCAGCAAAAATTAAAAAACAAAAAATGTTCAAAAGTACACTATGCTAAAGGTACAACAGTCTCCCCTATGTTTTATTATATAATGTTTAATCAATTTCGTATTTGGATTTATTTCATCTGCATCTGTAGAATCTTCAAGGGCAGTGCTAACAGTGGACACATTTTCCTTTAGGAATACGATTCCCTTCACGCCAACACAGGTTGAGGCAATTCGTGCGGGGATGCAGCCAGGCTTGACCTTGGTTGTGGGTCCTCCAGGTACAGGAAAGACAGACGTGGCTGTCCAGATCATCTCCAACCTGTACCACAACTTCCCAGCACAGCGAACCCTCATTGTAACTCACTCCAACCAGGCTCTGAACCAGCTGTTCGAGAAGATCATGCAGCTAGACATCGACGAGAGACACTTGCTGCGTCTTGGTCATGGAGAAGAAGCTCTCGAGACAGAGAAAGACTTCAGCAGGTACATACATACTGAATTCTTCCTGAAATTTTATTTTCGTAATTTTCTAAACAATCAATCTTCTTAATGTATCCAGCTTTTTGCTGACAACATAAAGTCCACTATAGTCCACTGTAATCTATTCAGTTGTTGTTTTTCACGAGAAATGAGGGGTATTTTGATCGGTGTTCATCATAGATGCCTGTTGCTAGTAGCCAGAGGTGGGGTATAGTCAATATATACTGCAGAGCTGTGTCTTCTGCAACTGGGACTGATGATTTTAATTTACTTCTTTTGTGGTTTATGGATGAACAGTATAGAAGAATGTGTTCCAGATCTTCATCATGATTATTACACCACAGACAAGTAGGATTATCAGAAATGTGAAATCGGTGTAGGTACAATTGAGTGACAATGTGACCTGTTCTGGCTCTTGTTAAAAATGTTTGAACAACTAAGTACACTAAAAGAACTCCAAAAGAAATAACATTTCAATGGATACCTAGTCATTGTGGTATACCTGGAAACGAGAAAGTCGATAATATTGCAAAACAGGCAACATATTTGCAACCAAGACCTCTTCAAGTGATACCTCTATCTAATGCTTTTGCTTCAGTAAAGTCTCATTTTACAAACCTATGGATCAACAATTGGCTCTCTTTTGACAAAGGAAAAATTTTACAGTCTGTACAAAAGAAACCAAAATTTTCTAAACAAAACGTATTTGAAATGACTACTGAAGCTTTCCTGGCGACTTGATGATTCGAAACTTTCTCGGGCTTCCAGCCAGATAAAAATTGGTAATACACGGACGTTTCAAGAATGTTCATCTTCCTCGTCTTCAGGGTACCAGCTTTTTACCTGGCTGAAAGCCCAAGAAAGTTTCGAATCAAAATGTATTTGGTCTTATTTAATTTTGTGAATTGATGCGTTGATCATTCCAGTGTAGTTCTAGTGTTAGATGGAAATAAAGTGTATCTCCCTTATAAAAACTACACTATGTGCACTGTTCATCTTGTATTTGTGAGATGTTGATTAAGTGTGCAGTGTAATATGAACTTAGTTGAATCTGGAACCATTAATTGCAGGTATGGACGGGTGAACTACGTCCTAGCAAAGCGCTTGGACCTGCTGATGGAAGTGCAAAGGCTTCAGGAAAGTCTAGATGTGGCTGGGGATGTTGCGTACACCTGTGAGACTGCAGGCCACTTCTTTCTGTACCAGGTGCTGGCCAGATGGGAACGCTTCCTCAGCAGAGTCCGACCCTCCTCTGGCAAGGTACTCTTTCTGTTGCATTTGACAATAGTTGTTGGAGAAAGGATTATACAACAAATTTGGCTCTATATTCGTAGATGTACTTTGGTCTGTATCGTGATTTTTCGCCATCTGAATCTCTTTTGGTTCGAATTCTGCTTAAATTGATAACCAGGTTGGGTATTTTCTGAGGATTTCTCCAACTGCAAGGTTAATGTTAGGTAATCCCATGGTGAATTCTTGGACTCATCCCGCCAATACCATCTCGTCACCAAAAATCCTGTTGCTAAATAACCTCAAGTTAATATCACAGTCTACTATATACAGTCGCGAAGCTCATTTCATAGTAAAAATGCGAACATGGGTAGTTGCCCACCACTAGGATCGCTACTATCGCCTCATCATCACAGATCTCTCCTAGCAGATGACAAAATATGTTACACTTTCGTTGTCGTGTTCTTTTGGAAAAATTAACACCTTCCTTCCATTATTGAAATATTAAATGGATAAAGTTCATTTATTATTTTAATGAAGTATATTAAATTCCACCATAAACTCGAAGATACCTGCAAGAAATAGGTTAATATTATTTTTGTTTGTGCAAAACGAACTGAAATTTACTCATTCAAGATTATAGCGATAAGGAACTATGAAACCAATAAATATTAATTTGCATTTCCCTTTACAACAATAATATAATAACAATACTAAGGGAAATATGAATTAATGGGAGTAACTTACGTGTACCGGTACTTGTAGTGTAGGCTTACGTAGTTAACAAAGTGGGATGAGGTTAAGCAATAATAATCACACCAGAATTGGAAATAAAACGTGATCAATAAATTTTATTGTAACAGACTTACTTTTTTACGTCTCTAGTAAAGTAACAAATAAAAATAACAACAAAATTAACAGCTATAATTAAAAACATACCCTTTGAAAAAAAAGTAGGCCTAAGTTGTCCGAAAATGTACACTTATTCAAGGAATCAGCTGATACAGACGTAGAATTAGTGCAAAACTTTTGTTTCTCAATTGCAGATAATAACAGAACAGGTTTATTTGAAACATCAAATAAAGTTGGAACTGCATTCCAGATTAATTTATTTTTGTTTTCATTCATAAATTGTGTGTTTTCGAAATGAAGAGAGCAAAACTTCATATTATTATGAAGATATGCTTCATTCTTTGTCATTAGATCTTCCCTCCTGCTGTTTATTAACCACTTTTGCATCTAGAAGTAAAATAAGAAATAGATGTTAGGATTTTTCTTCACGAGCATCAATGTGAAATACGCAACGACCTAGCACTCGATGGAAATACGACTCAGTCCACTCTAAATCCAAAGTCGACCATGGACAGTCTATTGTTTCTAGTTGCTAACCGCTTGGATCGCTTTATTGCGAGATTTGCAAAATATCACCTCAAGCTTCGCGACTGTATATAGTAGACTGTGTTAATATAGTGTGTTAAGGAACCGATTAAAGATTATATGGATGGCAATATGCACTAACCGGCTATGCGACATTCTGTTAGTTTCGAGAAAAACGTGTTAAAAGATTTTGAAACATTTTAAATCCTGGATACATATATTTAATTCTTGCGGACTTGATAACCACACATAAAATAATGTTTCATGTACTGATTCATACTATGTGCATAAAAGTGAGTTATACGCACTATTATAGATGATATTCCAATATTGCACTTAGTCGAAATAGAAACGATCGCATTATAGTTACGCACCAGTCAGTTAAAAACACCAAGATACGGCACTTACATTGTTGATGCATATTACTGTGGCACATTTTGATACACATCATTCATTTAAGAGCCGAGAAAGGTTGTGTATATGGTTGATGCATTACACTTAGGCATATCAACAATTAATTAATTAATTGATGCCCAAATACACTTGAATAGTGCAATAAGCTTTATACAAAGTAATTGGAACAATAATACTGGTAGGGCAATATTGTGAACAATTTTATAGTAACAAATTTTTGATAGACCTGTAAGTGGAATATTTTACGATATATTTATTTATTTTAGTAGGTTATTTTACGACGCTTTATCAACATCTTAGGTTATTTAGCGTCTGAATGAGATGAAGGTGATAATGCCGGTGAAATGAGTCTGAGGTCCAGCACCGAAAGTTACCCAGCATTTGCTCATATTGGGTTGAGGGAAAACCCCAGAAAAAACCTCAACCAGATAACTTGCCCCAACCGGGAATCGAACCTGGGCCACCTGGTTTCGCGGCTAGACACGCTAACCGTTACTCCACAGGTGTGGACTTTACGATATATTTTCCGGAACTTCTACACTATATTTTTCTGCATATTCACTAAACAAAACAACATAATCGTAATGGAATGTCTTACTATCAGTTTTAAATAACACGAAATCCTACATCAATGACATTTCCAGGAGGCACCAATTGGGCTATTCTGCATAAGTAATGTTATTCAATACACTTTGCGCTAAAGGCAATGTTAGTATGTGTATCACTCACAACTCCTTTTCTTTGGTGGACTTATCTCTTATTGCATTCATCCAGCCATGGGTATTGCATTGGTGTGTCATTTGAGGACTTGACCTTGACTAAGCTTATCACACTATGCGACATCAGCTTTTGTTTAGAGGGGGAGAAAGAACATGCTGAATTAAAAGGTATGAGAAATTAAATGTTGTTTGTACCTACTATTTCTGAAGAAAATGTATGAACATAAAGTATAGAATACTAAATATGATTTTTATTGTGATTATCTTCAGTTCCAGAATGTATAAATCTCTTAAGTAATCTTAAGAAATGCCAGACATTCAAGAGAATAAATATAGACATGTTAAAAAATTGTGATTGATATACATATTTTATGAAGGTGTATTTTACAGAAATACACAATTCATATTTCCAAATCTGTACATAAAACACGTAAATTATAACATGATTTTATATAGTCATGTTTCTTCCCAAAATCATAATCCGTTTGACAGGCATAGCAGCAAAATGTTTAATTTCGTTAGTTTACTTTATCTATTAATTTGTGTTCAACCTTTAGATTGTTCCAGTGAAAACTATTAAAGATGAGTTTCCATTTCATCGCTTTTTTGACAATGCACCAAAACCTCTCTTCAAGAGTCATAGTTATGAGGAAGACATGGAGATCGCAGAAGGTTGCTTCAGGTGAGAGATTTGGATTAACATTTCCAAAAATAATTCATTTAGTTCTAGACCACAAGTGTAATTGGGGATACCTTAGAAAAATTAAAACTGTAACGAATTTTGGAGTTCATTCAAAATTACAGATAATATTACAGACAGTAACAGACCTTAGGGCCTATTACTTGAAGGAAGAAGAAGAAAATAATTTACCGCTGAGACGTCATTCTGGCCATGATTAAAATCAATTCATGCTTATGAAAATTCTGAGAATGGATTTCTTTCTTTCAATAGATAATCTTACATTGTTGACAATGTTGATGTTGCATAATAGATTCTGCAGTTGTATATTTAAATACATATTATGAATGACACATTGTGTTACTATTTGGAATGAAAATTAATCTTCTTACTACCTTTTTAACAGGTACATAGAGAAAATATTCACACAGCTTGAAGAATTCCGAGCATTTGAACTGTTGCGCAGTGGTTTGGACCGCTCCAAGTACCTCCTAGTGAAAGAGGCAAAAGTAATTGCTATGACTTGCACACATGCTGCTCTCAAACGCAGGGAATTGGTTGACCTGGGTAAGTACAAACATATACGCTGTTCATATCCAATCTCTGCTCTCTACAAAGTGAAGTACAGAGATATGGGTGCGAAACTGGATCAACAGTGGACTACCAGTACTATTAAGATGTTACCTCTGAGTTAAAAATGCTGATTCATTGCACCGTGTTTTGCAGCAGCTGTTCTAAGATACTACGGGAGTGTATGCTTTTACTATATCATTTACCACTTCGTTTGTTATTCCTTATTACCTTATTAGTGGTTAGTGACCCGCATGGTTTCAGAACTTAGATGCAGACAATAGACACACAAAATGAAAGACACACGCATATACACACAGTTTATTCAAGAAATCCCAGGATATTTTGTTTCAAATTATAAAGAATTAAACAACACTGCCTTTACATTTAACACTATGAAATTTAATTTATGAGCTGTGTTGGTAAATGCTAAGGATAAAATTGAAAATAAATTTCGTTCTATCAAAATGTTGTATTAAACCATAAATGAAAAACACACTATAATTCATACATAGCACAAGAAAACGGATACAACCCCAACATAATAGACAACATAATACATAAGACAAAACAAAACCACAAAAAACAGAAGAATACAACACAAACACAAGAACACAAAAAATACATCACACTAACATACGAAAACAAAAACACATATAAAATTGCAACCTCATTCAAGAAATTAAACTACAACATCGCATATAGAACAAACAACACTCTACAAAAATATCTCAACACACAAACAACACAAACAAACAAATACAACCGCACAGGCATATACAAACTCAAATGTAACACCTGCAACAACTTCTACATAGGACAGACAGGCAGATCATTTCAAACACGTTACAAAGAACACATTACAGCTATAACAAAATTACAAAACACCTCCACATATGTAGAACACATCACAAATGCCAACCACACCTACAGAGACATCAACACAGACATGGAAATACTGCACATCCAACCAAAAAGCCAGAAACTCAACACACTAGAACAATATGAAATATACAGACACACGAAAACACACCCCAACGATATTCTCAACACACAACTCAATTTCAAAACACACACACTCTTTGACTCTACACTTCGAACACACCCACACAGGAAACAAGAGGCGCCAAGACCAACAACGACCAGTTCCGAAGATGACCGAAAATAGGTCGAAACATGTTAACAAGGTACGTTAATAATATTTAACACAAGAAAGTTCTTATCATACATATTCCGAAACACTATAATTGTAACAGAAAAGTCAATTTGAACAAGAGGTGTGAGAAAATTAATTTACGGGCACACTGTTACTGGCAACAATAATTAATTGGTTCTATTCCAGTGTGTGTACTTATTGGGAATAAACAACCTTCATTAAGGAGCGCACTTGCAACATTCTGAATCATTGTTTTAAGACTAAGAAATAATTTTTAATTTTATATCAACTTAAATACTTCTATTAATATATATAAAGCAATAAAAATAATAAATCTTAATTCTCAAGAAACTAAATGGCAGTAACATAAATTAAATCATTTATGTAATAAAATTAATTTTTATAATAAAACCAGTCAAGAAAGATATATCACATAAAATAATTAGGCCTAGAAATGCTAAGGGCTGCAGTTTAAAAAGTTCTGTATTTCCTACACCATAGGAAGAAATGTACTTTGATGCCATCATCAGCGCTGTTGCATTATACAGCAGTAAATAGGATGACAACTTTGCAGTGTCTTCCTTTTGTTTAACTGTGCCTCGAGATACTCATTTTCAAAATAACAAACACTTGCTCAGGATAAATTTCGTATGTGTAAATACACACTAAGAAAAATTGTCAGAGTTCACGCCTTTCTATTTCCTGAACTAACAATAATGAAAAATTAAACATGTGATTATATTCTTTGTTTAACAATAACTGTAATCTTTTAGAAACTTGCAGTGTTATCATTTAAAACCCAATATTATAGATTGCTATTTGCAGATACAGTAATAGCACAGAAATTGTATTTCAAAATAATTGCACTAAATACTTACTAGGTTCTATGAATCTCATTTAGAATTATATTGAGAGAGGAAATAAAATGAAAACCAAAAACACATAATGTTTATTGGGAAGTAAAAGATTAAGATGTTGTTGTTGTTGTTTTCTAATGCCAGGCGTTTGACAGTAAAGTCATTTGACCTCTTGCACTCCAATATTTTTCAAAGATATTATCATGACCAGCCAATGAAGCACAGATTTTGAGGTGTTCCGAATCCATTTCTTGGTTTGAGTTGCACAAGGGACAGTTAGGGGACTGATATATTCCAATTCTATGCAGGTGTTTGGCCAAACAATCATGGCCTGTTGCCAATCTAAATGCAGCTACAGACGATTTTCGTGGTAAATCGGGAATTAACTGTGGATTATGATGCAGAGAGTTCCATTTTTTCCCTTGGGATTGAGTTATCAAATTTTGTTTGTTGAAGTCTAAGTATGTAGATTTAATAAATCTCTTCACAGAGTAATACGTCGATTTAGTAACAGGTCTGTAAGTAGCAGTGCTGCCCTTCTTTGCTAATGCATCTGCATTCTCGTTTCCCAGGATTCCACAATGGGATGGTATCCATTGGAATACAATTCTGTTATTGAGTGATATTAATTGAGAGAGCATTGCAGTTATTTCTGCTGTTTGAGATGAAGGTGTGTGTTTAGAGACGATTGATAGAATAGCTGCTTTGGAGTCTGACAATATAACTGCATTCCTAAATTTATTGATGTGGCATAGAAGATTCCTGAGACATTCACTTATTGCAATGATTTCACCATCAAAACTTGTTGTTCCATATCCAAGAGATCTATAAAGTGAAAAGAGACACCACGTAACACCTGCACCGGCACCTTGTTCTCTGGAGATCAAGGATCCGTCGGTATATAAATGAAGCCAGTTTTGTGGAGGATACCTAAGATTAAGATGTAAACAATGTGGTCAGCACAGATACAGAGGTCCAAAATCGCGACTTGCTGGTTGCAGAAGAAAAAGAATAGAGAAACAAGAATGACAAGATGGGATGTCGTCGTCATCATGTAGTCAACTGTCCGAAGACAGGTGTGAACCTCACAAGTGATACCAACTAAGCCAAGATATAATAGGGTAGGGTGGCCAGTTCCTTTCCCCCCTCCATTGCATAAATTGCTGACTAGCTACATATTACATTAGTCAGACTTCAGATGTATAATTTATACAAACAATTGTTCTTCCTCTGACACATATCGTCAAGTGAGATGTACTGCCTGATAATAGATGTGCATATCAGCCAGAACCTCAATCAGAGGCAACTAACACATTAGGAAACGAAATTACTTTGGAATTTCCCGAATGAGTAATTACTGGTAGTTAGAATAAACACTGAAATTTTCTTTTCTTTTGTAAATTTACTATAATGTGACACACAACTGAAATGGGATGGTGGAGCAGAAAATTATAAGAGGAAGAAAAAGACGAAAAAGATTAAGGTGGTGATGCTGAATGGATTGATTGGTTTGGTTGCATTTTGTTGCGAGAATTGTTGATTTTCCATCTGTCAGCTTGCAACACAGTAGCAAGCTGTTAGATCTTCGTTTTCTAAATTCATGCACTTTAAATTGCACACTATTCTGGAGAAGCATAGATGTGACAGTTTTTTTCTTGTTGATTGCCCCTTCTTCGACAACACTGTGTTCTATAAAACTGAAGGAAAAAGAACCAACACTAAAAATGTCCCTTAAAATGTATATCAAAATGGTTTAGTCTCTAATAATTAATGACATGCTTTACTACATAAATTATTAATATGCTTCCAGGTTTCAAGTATGACAACATCCTCATGGAAGAGTCTGCCCAGATCCTGGAGATAGAAACATTCATTCCCTTGCTTTTGCAAAACCCCGAGGATGGCTTTAGTCGACTGAAACGCTGGATCATGATTGGAGATCACCATCAGCTGCCCCCAGTCATTAAGAACATGGCATTCCAAAAATATTCCAATATGGAACAGTCCCTCTTCACGCGTATTGTGAGGCTAGGGGTGCCAACTGTTGATCTTGATGGCCAAGGCCGAGCAAGACCTAGGTAAGCTCTAGTCACTCAGAAGTTCTAAGTAGGAATTACTATTAGTATTTCATACAAAAATAAGGAAATAGTAATATGCGTTACAAGAGCTGTATGTTGAAGTTTTCAAGTTCGAGGAAAAGTTTGAAAAAGCAAAACGTAGTTGAGCTTTTTTAATTTCCGAGAATTGAAAGAAAACATACCGCTCGTGTATCGTACATTATTTTGTGCGAAGATCGTTTATTATATACCTGAAAGAGGAATTTCTAATTAGTTGTAATGAAATCTCCATCTTGGTTTCTGTTCAATGACGGCAAATTTGCAAAACAAAAATATCTATCTTCAACATTGTTGCTTTAAATTGTTCTGTGTTTACTATACTCCAGCAGGCCGTGATATATGTCTGTCTTTTTTTTTCCCCCAGTCTATAAATGCGAACTTAAAACAAACGGTAAGGTTATGTAATGATTTATTTTTATTTTAATATATATAATTTATTATATATAATATATATAATTTATTTCAAGAAATTCAAGAAATAGTCTGCCCAGGCATCCTGGGTTGCCAAAAACACAGAATAACACACATATAAGAATAGTAATGATTACAGTAAGATAGATGAGCCAAATGGAAATGTGAACTAGGAGCTTAAGTTTAAGAAATAATAAATTTGTACATATATTTGTAACAATCACACACTAACGAATAGAAAAGGGGGGGGGGGGGTATAAATGATTTTTCAGAATTGCCACAGACCCTTTAATGGTTGAAGTAATTATTTTTGGAATGATGTCATGGATTCCAAATGTTTTGATAGTGTTTACAGTTGATCGTGGGATGGTGCCCCTCGCTCGTACTTCCCAGGTGCCTTCCATCTGATATTTTTCTCGAAAATACGGAATAATAGGCTCATAAATTTGTTGTTTTTCTTTGTTGACCTCGGATGGTTGGGTCTGGCTCATCTCAAATCTAACAGTTGGGTCCAGTATAAAGCCTTTACTATTAGTCTTGTCTAGAGCCACGATGTCCGCTCTTCTAATTCCGCCGCCTTCAGACGCAACGCAGTGCACCTCTTCATGGACCTCGAAGGATTTGTTTCTAAGGGCTTGTGCTATTAGTTTTCGGATGTTATGATGGCGTGAATTTCTCAGGAGTTCTCCATGCAGTAATAACATCGGCATCTGGAATCTTGTTGATTTTTTCACGGCTTCCTTATTGTTACTTGTATCAGGAATGCAGTAAGTTTCGTGGAGTAGTAGACTTTACTTAATTTTTGCAAATATTTAAAAACAATAATTAACAGTGCAATTTAGGTGAAATTGCAGTGGTAAGTTTCCAATTTATAATTATTACTATATTGAACGTCTCTAAAAATAATATGTTAAAAGCCTAAAGCAGTAAAATGAATATGTCACTTAAGCGATAAGAAGAGGGAAATTGTTATGTATGTTAGGTTGGGAATACTGAATGTGGAATTTTAGACTTTCCGCGGATTGGTTTTGTGCGGAAACCAAGCAAATACGCACGATCTCGCACAAAAAAAATTTCCTCACGTACAGTTGTTCATTAAGTTACACTACGCACATCTTGCAAATTTAAAATTCATATCTCTAATAATGTCAGGGTTAGTGCATTTTGAAAATTGGAAAATGTAGAAAAATTTGTTCTGCAGAAATGAGAAATGATATTTACATTGATGAAACGATTCTTGATAAAAAAAAATTCTCATATTTGCTAAAATTTCGTTATTTTATGTAGGTCCTTCCCTCTTAATTACTTTTTATATAAACTTACTTGCAACAAAGTTTAAAAACAGTGCTGAATTTTTAATAACCACTGTACTGTATCATATTCTAAGAAGCTTTGCATATTAAACATTTCAGAAACCTATTTCCAAAACCTGTTTGTGTTAAATTAATGAAATGGAACATTGGTTCATTGTGTTTGTATTTGTCTTCTGTTTGTTTATTTGTTGGTTTCTAAGAAATTATTATAACTTTCGTATAATTATACAGTATACATTTTGGTTTTAACACTGATTGATATTCTTACCTGATGCTATACATGTTAAATTAGGAAAATTATGTTGACAGTTGAGTTAGAAAGTGACCTTTTACTTTTAAAAACTGTAATTGTATTTACAACTACCTATATGTATTTTTAACAGTATTTGCAATCTGTACAACTGGCGATACAAGAAACTAGGTAATTTGGCTCACGTTGAAAATTGGTCAGAATACTGTGTTGCCAATCCCGGCTTCTGGTATGATTTCCAACTGGTGAATGTTGAAGACTTCAATGGAGTGGGAGAATCGGAGCCAAGTCCCTATTTCTATCAGGTTAGCTTTCTGTTGTATTATTATGTTGTTCGAAAAATAGCTTCTCTTTTGAGAGAAGTGGAAAAACTTGTCTTTTGTGTTATTTCCTTCTTAATATAAATATTTTTGTATTAGATATAAGTACCTTAAATGTAAGAAAATTTAACATTTCATTAAATCATCTTTGTGTATCACATCAAAAATGATGATTGTGTGAAAAAAATTTAACTTTCAGTACTCAATGAAAGATGCAAAATTGTTGAAGTCTTGAAACTACAGAGTATAAATAATTTAACACTCAGTACTCAGTGAAAGATGCAAAAATGTTGAAGTCTCGGAACTACAAAGATATAATATTGTGAATTTTATTAGTAACAACAATGTAATTTATTCGTCACAACAATAATTTCTTTCTACAATTCGCCTTGAACGCTCTCGTCAACAATTGGATTTTCACTCGACACAGTATTCGTTATAGCACTCCACTGATGACAATGACAATTTACTTGGACTAGTACGAACAACAATGAAACTGTTAATCTTAACTAATATTTACAAAGCACTATTTACAAATCAGAACTATCAGTTCTCAGTTCACAGTTCTTCTATCTCAGTCACTCGAGTTCACAGTATCTCGAACCACAGACCTTCAGAGACAGTTCACTGTACTCGAACTCAGGTCCCTCCAACTGCGGTCCACTGCACTCGAACTCAGGTCCCTCCAACTGCGGTACACTGCACTCGAACTCAGGCCTTCGGATGCTGACGCAGATGCGGACGCACACTCGAGTCGAACTCCGGCACACAAGTCTGGCTTGCTTGCTCTGGCTTAGTCACTGACTGGCTGATTAATCAACTGAAAAACTGCTCGAGTTCGCTGGCGCTTCTTCTTTTATAGCAAAATCATAGTTGCGAGAAATTTCTACAGGTGTGTAGAGAATTATCTAGATATCTCCACTTCGACGGACTTCTCGAAGGGTCGGGAAGGTCCGTTTCCCATTCACTGCGTTAAATAGCAGCTGCGCGTGCAGCCTCCCCTCGCGTGTAGGCCCCTTTCCCCACTACTCCACCGCGCGCCGTCCCCCCGTGCTCCGCGCGATCTGCTTTCTTGCGGGACGCTGGTCGTGAGTTCGATTCTCACGTCGCTGTCACAATATTAATAACTTACGAAATATTTATGACTATAACTGTGCATATTTAACCTTATGGAGGGTTAATTTTATTAGTATTGCAAAATAAAAACAGACGTAATGGTGATGGTCAGAATGAAAATGATAATTAAAGTGATTAGTGTGGTCTAATTAGGATTATACTACCATAATCATCATTATCACTATCACACCTTCTGTTATTAACATTTTAGTCAAAATAACTTAATGACTGTTATGATAAAAAGAGTCCAGCCAAAACATTTAATGAAAATTAAAAGCTATATGAAGGAATAACAATTATTATAATGTATTTCCGAAGATGACCGAAAATAGGTCGAAACATGTTAACAAGGTACATTAAAATTTAACACAAGAAAGTTCATATCATACATATTCCGAAGTGATATAGTGTTAAAAGTTGTGTAAACAAGATGTAGAATTATTATAATTAACACTGGCACCAAACAAAGACTAGAAATAAGTATATGAGTTATGCAAGGTTGCAGTGTATTACTACAAATTTTTTATCTTAGGTTTTATTTATAGTTTGACTTCGAGGTCATTTCAAGACTATCAACTGTTTGGAGCAGTACATTCTTATTAGTCTGCTTGCACCCATGTCATCTTGTGTCATGTACATCAATAGAGATTGAGATTTTGAGAAAATTTTGCTTTTACTTTCGGCACTATTACTTATATAAATAATTTAAAACAATGTAAACTCCATCACTCAACTCAACAAGATCTTAAACATAACATAAATTTAGTAGGCAGATGAAAGATAAAGATATCCTCCCATACATGCCATGAAGGTAATTGGGTTGAAGTAGAGCTCCATGCTTTCTTGACCTCGGCACTAGGATGACGTGGTGTGCTTGAGACCACACTCTGAATGCCTTCTATGCCAGGAAAGGCCCGGTACTCAATTTGATAGGAAACTGGTGGACCTTGGGGCCATTCTGCAAGTTTTGGCAATGTGTAAAAGCTGATAACCCAGAATTGATCCCAGCCAGTTGCTTTACCAACTGAGCTACCTGGCCACACATATAAATTTAGTAGGAAATAACAGTGGAATTCGAAGTAGTTAAATGCAGTGAGCAGATCCCCAATGTAGAAATTGGTGAAATTAGGTTTTCTCATAAATCATTACCAGTATGATCTTACAGAAGACCAATGTAAATATCTCGTTACACCTCATCTGAAAGGTTTTGGTCACATGAAAGTGTCATATAGCAGGTAATGTGAACTGCCACAAGATTTTAGAAGTACTGTATGGTTTATTTTTTATCGAAACATCACAATTTTCATGAGATTATTATTATTATTATTATTATTATTTACTTACTTACTTACACATGGCTTTTAAGGAACCCGGAGGTTCATTACTGCCCTCATATAAGCCCGCCATTCGTCGCTATCCTGTGCAAGATTAATCCAGTCTCTATCATCATAACCCACCTCCTTCAAATCGATTTTAATCAGTGGTCGTGCCAGAGAATCAGTCCCATTCCATTCCAGTAAGGTTTCGTAAAAGCTGTTTTTACAATGATGGGTTGTTACTCCTTCGCCCAACCCCCAAACTGGAGGACCACTCCTCATCGGCTGTCCACGACTGCTTATTCAATATATTCACAGCTACCCTCCATATCTGGAGGCCGTCTCCTCTATCCGCAACCTGAGGACGCGCCATGCAGTGGTGATAGGGACCCACAATACATGGATTATTATTATTATTATTATTATTATTATTATTATTATTATTATTATTTACTTACTTACAAATGGCTTTGAAGGAACCCGGAAGTTCATTACTGCCCTCACATAAGCCCGCCATCGGTCCCTATCCTGTGCAAGATTAATCCAGTCTCTATCATCATATCCCACCTCCTTCAAATCCATTTTAATCAGTGGTCGTGCCAGAGAATCAATCCCATTCCGAGACTTATTGTAAGGTTTCGTAAAAGCTGTTTTTTACGGTGATGGGTTGTTACCCCTCCGCCCAACCCCCAAGCTGGAGGACCTCCCCTCATCGGCTGTCCACGACTGCTTATTCAATATATTCACAGCTATCCTCCATATCTGGAGGCCGTCTCCTCTATTCGCAACCTGAGGACGCACCATGCCATGGTGGTAGGGACCCACAATACATGGGTTATTATTATTATTATTATTATTATTATTATTATTATTATTATTATTATTATTATTATTGTTACATCATCTGAAGACATAGTCTAGTAACATCATCAATAAAGACATAAAGAAATACTGTACTATTAACTATAAACAAAATCACGTGGATAACGTAATTACTACATTATGGTGAAATATGACATTACAGGATGATACCTTCATTTCCGTGAATCTCTGCTTGTGTAGAACTGAAAATATTTTATATTTATTTTAGTACACTATTTTGTTATGTGATGCAATGACATTTCCTTACTAATTACGTGTTTCATTCTCATCAGAACCTTGCAGAAGCAGAGTATTGTGTGGCAGTGTTCATGTACATGCGGTTGATTGGCTATCCTGCAGACAAGATCTCCATCCTCACCACTTACAATGGACAGAAACATCTCATCCGTGATGTGATCAACATTCGCTGTGCCACAAACCCACTCATTGGGCGGCCACATAAGGTACAGTAACACTAGCAGAAACTCAATTCCTTGGTATATTCCAACACTATTTTATTGTGAGCTATTTCATCACACCACCACCACCATAATTATTTCGATTACAATGATGGGTTTTGTGCTTAAAAAAGCGAACTGAATCAGTACACTTTCAGTGAGTTGCATTGTCTCATTGCTTCTGCATAACTTGATATGAAGTATATTAATTTTATTTTTCAACAACTATGATTTCTTTTAATGGGGAACATGTCCTTTCATATGTGTGTAGGTGACAACAGTCGACAAGTACCAGGGCCAGCAAAATGATTACATTCTGTTGTCATTGGTACGAACAAAGGCAGTCGGTCATCTACGAGATGTGAGGCGATTGGTGGTGGCCATGTCACGTGCACGACTTGGCCTCTATATTTTTGCCAGAGTATCTCTCTTCAAGAACTGCTTCGAATTGACGCCAGCATTCAGCCAGGTATGCACCACTCAGTGAGAATAGCAACATAGCATTTGAATTTTTCATAAATTCAATTTAAGTAGAGAATGTTACAACATTCTTTAGATATTCAGCTTCATTATGTCCATGGAGTCTATTTCTTTTACCACAAAGGAGAGATTTTAAACAGTTCTGAGACCTTATTCAGTTTCAGAAGCTATAATATGATCTGGTATACACTGCGCCAGAAGTGTTATGAACCACATTCATATATTACATTCCAGGCAGTCCCTCTAGTAGCGCACAATATCTGCATGTGGGATTTACATAATAGAGTCCCAGCCTATACATGTGTTTTCTAAAGTGTACAGTGCCCCATGAGTTGGTTTATCACAGTTCCCAAGTTTGTTTTTTTTTTTTTTTTTTTTTTTTTTTTTTTTTTTTTTTTTTTTTAGAATTAAATAATTACAAAATATCATCTTCCTTAATACTGGATGTTTAATATCAGTAATAGCAGAATTTTCACCAATGAACAGCATTGCTACCACTATGACTACATCACCATCACCAGCATCATCATAATCATTGTCATCACTTCATGGATAAGGAAATAGATTGCTGTTGCCATCATTGCTGCTTGTACAGATATATCTTTCTCCAAAGTTTTTTAGGTTCTCCAATCCAACATTTATTATTTTGTTCTCGTCTTTTTCCTCTCCTATTTGGTGTTTAAATTCTATGTTATGGAGGTGACATTCTGCATTTCTATTTGCAGCAATTCAGTTCTTTGATTATGTTGCAAGTGCCTTTTTTTTTTTTTTATATAATTTATTTTCTTCAGCTGTCATTCAAAAGATATACATAAATAAAATGATTTGCTTTGTATTTAAGCAAGAAGATAAAACTTTCGTTTCCTGATTACACACTGTAAAATTGTATGTACGTAATTAATTTTGCTAAATTGACATAAAATGAGGACTTGGGTGTAAAACATGGCAACTGACATTTTGGTCAAAAATGAGATAAGTAGCATATAATATGGTATTTTACATTCTGCGTCTAATGCAGCAGTTAATTTTCCAATGTCTCAACAGATGGCAGAAGTTTACAGATTTTACTTTCCTGGTAACTATACAAACTGGTGCATGTATAAATGTTTACCTACTTAATAACTTCAAAATACTAAAACGTCACTTACCCCTCAAATAACTAAATTTTTCTAGTTACGAAAATCGGTATTTAAAAATTGATATGAATGTGAAATACATATATTAGTGGTTTATAATTAGACTCTTAATTACATTTCTTTCTTCTTATTTGAACTTTGCATGTGTGGAAAGTCATTGATGCTCGTAACAACAGATATATACAAAAAACCGGTACCAGTACTTGAAAGAAACTAGTTAACAATTCGTAGCCAACTTTGCTTACAGAAAAGCTCTTTTTATTCAGTTTTGGCAGAATGGAAGTCTAATAAAAAGTGAAAGTAATAATATTCTATACATGATAATTAATTTCTCTTAGAAAAACATTTTTCCCTCAAGTATTATACTTGAAAATATATAAGTTGTGATTGGCACTGCGTGGGCGAAGTCACATGTGTAGAGCTCGGCATTATCTTGCCCAATAACATTTCATGAACCCCTTACGTCATCACAGGTCATGAATTGTTATTTGGCAAGATAATGTGGAGCCTCCACATATGAGAGTTCGGTCATGCAGTGTCAATCACAACCTTATATAGATATTAATGTAATAACTATGTAAGCAATTGTATTCAATTAGAATTAGAGTCTGGCTGGGCGGAAGAGAAGGCCTACTGGCCTTAGCTCTGCCAGATTAAATAAATAAATAATTAATTATTAAATAATTATATATTTCCCAGTATAACTTCCCCACCTCATGAAAGAAGATCTATTGATGACTATGATAAGGATGACTATGACAAACTTTACCATTTCTTTTACCAATTTATTGTACTAAAATAAAAAAAAAAATCACAAAAATCTTCGGATTTGATTTGGACTATATCGCCATTGTGTTTTTTTTTTTCTTAATTTAAAAAATCTGTTATTTTTTCTTGCTAAGAATTACTGTAGTTCGTGTGCATTAATTATTCCTACATAAACTGACTTATATAATTTACTGAAGAAGAATAAAATCCGATTTAGAAGAAATTACTGTACTCAGGCGAACAGAAGACAAACAAGAATGCCCAAAACCACTTTTTTAGTATCAGGGATGCCAAAAACATTTATTTTAGCAAAAATCTCAAAAAGCAATTTTTTAATTGCATCACGATACTTTCTTTTTGTGTATCATATTATGAGAAATTAAAAACCAAACTGTTGATTAATGTAAACAAAAGCATGTTTGTCTCATGTCAAAAATAAATACTGGTATTTGAAAGAGAGGGGATACAATGTATGTTGGCAGTGCTGTTTTTGTATGGTCATGTGTTCTTTATAAGTCTATTATTATTATTATTATTATTATTATTATTATTATTATTATTATTATTATTATTATTGTTGTTGTTGTTATTATTATTTTATACTTTCAGCTAATGGCTCGACCACTGAAGTTACACATCATTCCTCAAGAGGCTTTCCCTACTAAGCGTGTCAACAATGCTGTTCCTCAAGGGGTTCCACAGGAAGTAGAGGACATGCCCCAGATGGCAGCATTTGTTTACGAGTTCTACATTCAGAAGGTTCAGGCCATGAAATCTGCGTTCTATGTAAGTGCTTAATAAAACTATCAGTATGTTCTTGTGTGATTTCTTAATTAAATAGTAGGTCTATATATACAAATTTAAGCTTCCATTTTGGAATTGTGATGAGACTTTGATATGACATTACTAGGTTTAATGGCATGTTTAGAAACGTCACTCTTTACTCTATGTGATACAGAAATATAAGCACAGAGAAAACAAAATACGCTTTTGACAGTCTCGTTAATTAACATACACGCACATCATTTATAGTTGTTTTATTGACTCTTAGCTACGTACTAGATTCAACAGTATCAAGATGTGAAGACAAATTTACTAAAATTATTATTTAAGTAATACATCTGTAGGAAACAGACACCCCCTAAAAATCGGGGTGGACTATATCAGAGACACCTGCAAGTATCACTCACTCACTCATTCACTCACTCATTCACTCACTCACTCATTCACTCACTCATTCACTCACTCACTCATTTATCCATTCATTTATTTATTTATTTATTTATTTATTTATTTATTTATTTATTTATTTATTTATTTATTTATTTATTTATTTATTTATTTTAATGGAGGCGGGATTTATCTTCCTGCAACTTTTTTCACGTTGACTGAGATTTCTGAATCTTTACACCATGTCACATATGCTGGAACATACAACATTTTGAAACTATTTATCAGCTTCATTATTAGGGAAGCCAAGAATAGAGGAACCTATCTGTACTGGAGTGGACTAAAGAATAGATTTTATTAACATATTGTTACCTTAATTCCAAAACCTCGTAACTCGCTCAGATGTCGATTTTCACTTTTTGTGCGTTTTTAAAAGTATATCCACAGAGAGAGAAGTTAAGTAGTTTCGTAATAGCTCAATATTAAAGCTAGTAGTATTCTAAATTGTCCCGCACTGTGGCGTCGCGGTCTAAGGTATCCCGCTTAGGACTCGCGTTACGGAATGTGCACTGGTTCAAGTCCTCATGAGGGAAGAAATTTTCTCATGAAATTTCGGTCAGAGTATGGGACCAGTGCCCACCCAGTATCGTGATTCACTTGGGGAGCTACAGTAGGTAGCGAAATCCGGTTGTGAATACCAGCTCTAACAGCTGGGGGGGATCATCGTGCTAACCACATGATACCTCCATTCTGGTTGGATGATCGTCCACCTCTGCTTCGGCATGTGGGCGTGAGGCCAGCAGCCGGCTGGTCGGTCTAGGCCCTTCACGGGCTGTAGCACCACGGATTATTATTAGTATTCTAAATTAAGCTTCACTGCTCTGTCAGTATAGATGGATCTGTGGATATATTTTCAAAAATGCACAAAATAAAATCGATATCCGAGCGAGTTACGAGGTTTTGGAGTTAAGGTAACGATATAGGTTTTTCGTTCACATGTTTGTACAAGTATTCAAATTATATCGTTCTGTTTCAGGGAGCTCAGAAAGTGTGGCAGAAGCCTGGAACTCACAAAGCAGCTGCCCCAGAACACTTCGTGTCTCACCACCCAGGAGCAGATGACGATACAGACAGTGAAGAAGAGCAGGAGAGAATTAAAAGAAGAACTGAATGAGAATCCAGAGGAAGAAAAAGAAGACGATGGTACGATGGAAGAGTCTGAAGACACATAAATGACAGCTGCAGTGACATTCAAGTGACAGAGAATTGTTACAAGTGCGACCATAACTGTTAGTGTCACCTGATATGAAATTCCATGTTCATGTGCATATATGTTGAAAGGACTTTGTACACTTATTATATATTACAATATTATAATTACTACTTCCTGACTTCATGTTTATTGCGATCCTTCAGTACATTCCTTCTCACTGTTGCAATGAACAGCAGACTAACTGAAAAACAAAGTGGTCAAATTCTACAGATGTCCCCACAAACTGTGTTCCACAGATGGGAATCTGAGAAAAAAAATTGACAATTCCATAAATTTAATTTTGAGAAAATGAAATAGATAGTATTACTTTAACAAATTGATCGAACTTGAGTGTATGTTTGAGATATCTAGTTTTTGCATTCATATTTTAAGGGGGTTATGTAAAATGTACATTAATTGAAGTACAGAGTCGAATCACTGCAGCCAATAAGGCCTATTTTGCATTAAGTGCAATATTGAAATCTGTGTGCACAAGGAAACAAAACTTAAAATATACAAAACAATTATTAGAAGTATTCTCTGTTATGCAAGCGAAACTTGGACATTATCTAAGGAGACAGAAGCTAAACTGGGTATATTTGAACGCAAAATACTCAGAAGAATTTTTGGACCGGTGCAAGAAAATATGCAGTGGAGAATACGTTATAATAACGAGCTATATAAATTATATAGAAGTTTCGATGTTGTTACTTTCATCAAATTAAGGAGGCTTGAATGGGCCGGACATGTCTATCGGATGGAAGGGAATAGAAGATCTTCAAATGGCAAATACATGGTAAAAGACCAATTGGAAGACCCAAAAATAGATGGATAGATGTGGTAAAGATCGATTCTCAGGACTATCTCGGAACAACTGCCTGGAGGAGATTAGCACAAGACAGGGACAGTTGGAGGAAGAAAATTGAGGAGGCTAAGGCTCGACTTTGGGCTGTGATGCAGCAGCAGCAGCACACAATAATTGAAAATACTGTAGAACCCCTATTGCCTGTTATGATCAACCAAACAAATGAATTACCCTATCATGCCTTTCCCAGGGAGTTCCCCCCTTCATCCCTGCATTATGCAGCTGCATCTTAGAATGTAGAGTTTAGCCAGCTGGTGGGCCAGGCCCACCCAAAAATTTGCTAATATTTTTTTTTTTTTTTTTTTTTTAGGGAAAACACTCAACATTAAAAGTAAACTATGGATCCGCCAGGCCCACCCAAAAATTTGCTAATATTTTTTTTTTTTAGGGAAAACATTCAACATTAAAAGTAAACCATGGATCCAGAGCAATAATTATTATAATCGATAGAATTAAGATAAGAAGTAAAAAATGTGTTCATTTTTTCAAGAGCCAATTTAACTGTGTTATTTAGTATTTAGTATTTATTTATTTAACCTGGTAGATATAAGGACGTCAGGCCTTCTCTGCCCCTCTACCAGGGGATTACAACTATAACATGAACAATAAAATTACAATTAACATTAAATTTACAATTACAATTACAATAAAAATTAAAGTATGACAATAAATAATAAATTTAGCTTCCCTTATGAAAAGGTTGCCAGATTTGACAAAGCATATTACATATAATTTGGAAACACACCTAAAAGGTAAAATGATACACATTAGAAACGGTTAGGGAATCAGATATGCAAAATGTCAGAAAAATTTATACCTAATTAATGAAAGCTAGACATTTTATCACAGAAGTTAAGAACAAAGAATATTTTTGTATTTACTGAATTACAAATTAAACCTACAATAACAAAAATCTATAGTAATGAAATTACCGGATATTGAAATATTTTGTGTTAGGTTGGGCCTAAAAAAAACTGTCTAGCAGCGATAAAAAGAAGGAAGCTGTGGAGGCTACTGGATTGTTACATCAGCTAGAAAATTTGATACCTTATTTTATTGGATATAGACGATATTCGTGCTCATGCAAATTCATTATTGGAAGCACCTCAGTCTTCAAAAATGGATATTAGTAAATGTTCGTCCCTCATTGAGGCAATGATAGAAAACTTTTCAAAGGACCGAAACGAAGAAAAATTCGAAGAATTTTATTCCAGTGCTGTTTGTATGACAGAAGTTTTCGGAATCAGTGTTACTGCACAAGAAAAAAGAAATCATCGACCACCTCAATCTCTGGTAACAGACTATTTCGTTACTGATGATGTTGGCGCTACGCTGAAGAGTAAAGAGTTCCGGTTCAGAGCAACAAGATGAGGTTTTGCTGGAAGCAAGTTTTATAATATACTCGATAATGTCATATCAGAAATGAAAAGACAGTTTGAAGAAAATTCTGTTTCCTATGAAGCAGTATCAGTTTGTGATCCAAAATTTTCTGCTTTCATGAACTTCAAGACATTGCGAGAACTAGCTGATTTGTACTGATCTTCAAATTCTGTGTTAAACATAAACAAGGAACTTCTAGAGAAACAGTGTTCCCTGGTGAAATAATGAATATTAAATCAAAACGTGTGAGACCTATATTCTAAACTACAGAACATAAACATGAGTTTGCATTCCAGGAACTACTCCAAGTTTTACAAATTATAGGCCTACTGATCTGTCCCATCACAACTGCATCTGCAGAAAAGACTTTTTCTGCATCAAGACGAATAAAAACTTACACCAGGACAATCATGTCAAGCACAAGGCTTTGTAATCTAGCAATTTTATCCATCGAGAGGAAGAAAAGTTGGACTCTGTTGAAGGACCCATCACCAGTGGTCAACAGATTCGTTGCTAGGAAATCTCGACTGCTCCAGTTCAACTTCTGAAGCGTTTGTATAGATATGACTTTCATGATTGTTTATCATAATTTTGCATGTTATCAAATAAGACTTCCGAGAATGAGTTTCAAGGCATTGCCAGGTACTTTATAAACCCTGCATATCTGGCCCACTCAAAATAATTAATCTGGCTACGCCACTGGTTTAGATGTTGACAATAATACAATGTACACAAGAATTTTTTTGTACAGATGGACCAGAAAGTTAGCACAGCAGCCTCAAACAGCTATTGTGCCTTTCCACTACTTTATTCAGGAATGATTGTGAAATCCAAACAACCACTTTCTTTGTACATCGTACTCACCAAATAGTGGGTTCATGTAACATTATTTCCTAAAAAACTAATTTAGCCATCTTTTAAATGTTGAAAACTGTTACCAGATATCACCAATGCAGGGAAAATCACAATACTATGGAACAATAACAATAATAAAAATAATATAATAATACCTTATTTATGATTGATCTAATATTAAAATGTATTTTGCTGGCAACATGAAATTCGTTGGTTTGCTTAACCAGTTTACGATTTCGCCATTCCAAAGCTTAACTGTTTAGATACAGTCATTCTAGCTCTGAAAGGCTTTATCGAAATATTAAATAACCACCTATATAGTATGAACTGAAGACCAAATTTTATAGTAATGTTATATTTTTTCTCATTTTCACGTATTAGCAAATTGAACCTTTGTCGCTGCTACACTATTATATCAAGTTACTTAAATTTGTATAGCATTCTTTGTCATTTAGGCAGTCCGCTATGGCAGAAATAATGTTCCAGTTATTATTGGTTGGGTCACTGGCTGAGAAGAAACTGCCTACTGAAGGATGCACTGGAAGAAATGGTGAACGGGAGAAGAGTTCGGGGCAGAAGAAGATATCAGATGATAGACGACATTAAGATATATGGATCATATGCGGAGACTAAGAGGAAGGCAGAAAATAGGAAAGACTGGAGAATGCTGGGTTTGCAGTGAAAGACCTGCCCTTGGGCAGAACACTGAATGAATGAATTAATGAATAGTTTAAAAAAAAAAAAAAACTCGGAAAGAACTCAACCAGGTAATCAAACCAAGTGGGATTCGAACCCATGTCCGAAGGCTAGGTGCACGAGTCCCGTTGATAATCCTGATATATACAGGATATCTGACTCAAGTCGTTCATAAATTGTTTTAGGCATCACACACAACACTATTAGGGGTGGACACAATACTTCTCGTCATTGAAATTCTCTAACTTGCAGCGCTTGTATTTTAGTTTAAGTAACGATTGAGATCAGCTAAAATAATACATAGACATAGGTTCGGTGGACTAGTTGATATGTTCTTTGGTCGGCGGGAAAAGGCAC
Organism: Periplaneta americana; assembly: GCF_040183065.1. NCBI lineage: Eukaryota > Metazoa > Arthropoda > Insecta > Blattodea > Blattidae > Periplaneta > Periplaneta americana. Next base: position 185,944,624 of record NC_091118.1, read on the forward strand.
ATAAGTCAAAAAATAATAATTTTTCAGGAGACACTTTCTTTTTAATTTACTCCTAAGTGAATATAAGCAGTGGCGGCTGATTGACTGAGGCAAGTGAGGCCGGGTCTCAGTCACTTGGCTTAACAGAAATCAAATTTTGTGTTTTTATATAATGTATTAGTTATTTGAATGAAGCATCACTGTAGAAGCATTTTTTTTAACTTTGTGATGTATATAGACCTGTTTTGCAGTAAAATTTACTCCTGAGGCCAGAATCGCTCATGCCGGGTCTGGTTGTGGTGTATATAGACCTGTTTTGCAGTAAAATTTGTTCCTGAGGCCAGAATCGTTCGTGCCGGGTCTGTCTTCTGAATTTCCTGTATTTTCGTGGGGTTTGAGCTTGTGCTTAAAACGTTGTAGCCGAGGCACAATTCGTCTGGCCTCGTGGCCTGGTCAGGTTTCACTCCTCACATCCATGGGCCGGCCTCAAGGGTAGAGTGGGGTGGGAATAGCAATGGTGACTTGTCTTCCTAAATAAGTCATAAATAACACAAATTCCAGCTGTTTGGCAGGCAGAGACCCACACTATTCCCTCCCCTTATGTCTCAGTTTATGACTTAAGCGAGGGTGTTGTACTATTGTACTTGGTAGTACAGTCAATCCGCTCTGGTACAGTAGTGAATCTGGGCCAATGTTGTTATGTATTTCGGGAAAATATAAACAGAAACAAATGCGAGAAATAATGCTGGTGTAGTTAATTCATTGTTAAATGTCCTTTTTTCAAGAAGAAATAATATTGAAAGAAAGGAAGTTTTAAATAAAGAGAGAGCCGACCGAGATACCTACGACATCGCTGACAATTTTTCTGACAGATAATCTTAAAACGCGAGTTTCTATTGCATCCTGGTATGGGCAACATAAATGGTTAAGTGGTAATGTGGTGTAAAATAAACTTCTCTGTTGGCCTTGTTCGTTGCTGTTAAGGGAAAAAAATAAAAAGAACAGAAAGGAGGGGATTTTCAACACATAATGTGGGTTGCTTCATCACACTGAAACTCACAGCATAACAGCTTATTTGGTGAGTGACATTATTTTTCATCAATAGTAGGCTAATAATAATAGACTAATACTAATAATAATAATAATAATAATACAGTAATCATGATATTAATAATATAATAATTAATATCATAAATAAACATTTCCTATCGGAGGCACATAAACTAGTTGCATCTGGCCTCACCGAGGATTTCGATCACCGGCCGCTACTGAATATAAGTATAATAATGAAATTCATGTAGGTTAAAGCAAGACCCTTTTCAATTTGAAATACAAGAAAATTTATTATTTCAAAAATTAGAAAAAATATTAGACTTATGTGATTAGGTACAACAGAAAAATCGACTTTTTTTACTTATGTGCCTATTCCCACCGACCAAAGAACGATGCATCTGAGTAAAGAAACAAACATTTATAATACACGGATCTTTTGAGGATAGTTCATGGCTCTTAGCTAGAGTGATGTGTTCGTATGAATGTTCCGACTGCCTGACAGGGTTTGTTAGTCAGTCCTTCCTTTCGTACTTTTTAATTTCGATCTTTGATTCCAGGTGATTCTATAATATTCTAATTGTATTAATATTACTTTAAAATACAAATACGTAATCCATCGTAATATCATAATATGAATCAAAAAGTTCCACAGCAGTAGCTATAAAGGCTCGAATTCAACCGTCGGTAACCATTTACGGTTTAAATATGTGAAACTCGTAACAGCAAATATGAAAGATAGCGAGAGAACAATTAAATATAAAATGTTCCAGCAAGCAACCTACGTCAACATCGTCCAACTCCATGCAGGTTTTACTGATCTCTTATGTCTTAGATCATATGGTCTGTCACAGCCTGAATCAAACTTTTTTCTTGGTCTACCCAGGTTCTCATGGTAGTGTCACTAGGAGGCGCACATCAATTCTATTAAAATTCTGCTCTGTCTGTTCTTTAAAGACAATTTGCATATTCCGAATGAAACAAAATAAATACATTAATTTGAACGATCGGCTACAACTTACGTATTAAGAAAAAGATGTTATGGAAACTGTAAGAGAAAATGACTCGATAAAACATTATCCAAGACTGGAATAAACGTTGAAAAGGAGAAAGAAAATAAATAATTAACATAACAGATTGACAGCACGTGTTTTATATAAATTTATCATACTGAGACTAAAATTTGTAATATTCACGTGATAATGGTCCACACCTGTGGAGTAACGGTCAGCGCATCTGGCCGCGAAACCAGGTGGCCCGGGTTCGAATCCCGGTCGGGGCAAGTTACCTGGTTAAGGTTTTTTTCGGGGTTTTCCCTCCACCCAATACGAGCAAATGCTGGGTAACTTTCGGTGCTGGACCCCGGACTCATTTCACCGGCATTATCACCTTCATTTCATTCAGACGCTAAATAACCTAGATGTTGATACAGCGTCGTAAAATAACCCAATAAAATAAAAAAAAACGTGATAATGTCAGTGAGAGTTATACCCACCCCTGATTCCGCCTAAGAAACCATTAAATACTCCCACATGTCTCGACTGTTATTTCGGCTGCCTAATCAAAAATGAACGGCTTAAGTCAGACACTGTGTGCGGTATATAGTATGTTTCTGTATTTTTAAAAGTATTTTCTTGGAAACAACATTAGCTATATTAAATAATTCAAATTTTATTATGAGTAATGTTACAGTCCCGTGCCGTAGCATCGTGGTCTAAAGCATCCTGCCTAAGACTCGCGTTATGGAATGTGCGCTAGTTCGAGTCCTCGTGGGGAAAGAAATTGTCTCATGAAATTTCGGCCAGTGTATGGAACCGGTGCCCTCCCAGCATCGTGCGTGATGCACTTGGGGAGCTACGGTTGGTAGTGAAATCCGGTTGCGAAAGCCAGCTATAACGGCTGGGGGGATCATCGTGCTAACCACACGATACCTCCATTCTGGTTGGATGATCGTCCACCTCTGCTTCGGCATGTGGACGTGAGGACAGCAGCTGGCTAGTCGGTCTGGGCCCTTCATGGGCTGTAGCGCCACGGATTATTATTATTATTATTATTATTATTATTATTATTATTACAGTAGCTTATCTTTTTTTCTTATTTGTATAGGTACTTACTTTAAGAAATACTAAAACTTGCCTGTTTTAACAACATTTAAATCTGAGCAAGTTAAAGATAAAATTATAAAGCTATACACAAAACAAAGTATTGATTTATAAAAAAAAAAGATAATGGCTGCAGCAACTGAAAAGACTGAAACTCTGTTTAGAAATAGTACACTCATATGTCAGCCACAATTACTCACTCACAAAAGAAGAGTATGATACATCACTAAACTGTTTGCAAATAATAATCCGAACAACTGATTACACAAGAAAACAGAATCCTACGTAATAAAAGTGCGCTTCCAATAAACAAAGGCAATATGGTTAATTGCTGAGTAAATACTGTAATTCTGTATATCTAACGAAAACAGAATCGTGAAAAGGAGTTCAATAGGTAATATCAACAGACTTCTTGTGAATACGAGCTCAGTCATCTCAGTTCTTCATTGCAGCACGTAAAGGTAATCCAATTTTGTTATTAGTCTTCAAACAACTTATATAATTCGTGGGTGCGCGGACAAAAGGGAATAAGTTACCAAAACTAAGTTTTGAAATAATTGCAAAAAACACTGACAAAATGTGTAGGATTGCTGAAACAATTCTTTAACTCCATACGTACAATTCTCTTTCATCTTTAATTTCAAAGCCATGACTTTGCACATTCTACACAATGTTCCTCTCACATTTCTCTATTGGAATGTTGACTCAACTCAATTTTGGCAGAAAGGTGACTTATCCCCTTTTGTCCACCCACCCACGAATTTTATAAAATATAACCTTAAAGGATTACTCTTAAATTTCAAGCAGCAAGAGGTTTGATTTTATCAATATTATTGTTTTTCTCTTTTCTTTCTTTTAATTGCCGTAAAACTTCACACTCATATTTTTTTCAACAGTAGCGTAAAGATAGTAAAAAAATAAATGGATAACTTCATTTTTAATTAACATTTTTCAGGAACGCGGTTAAATAGAGAAACATACAAACTATTTCTAGGCCAGTGATTCTCAACCCCGGTCCCCTGGGGGGGGGGGGGGGAGAATGCGCAGCAGAGCAGTTAATGGGGGCCTTGACCGAAGTAATAATAATTATTATTATTTCTAAAAGCTGTTGTATGAAATTTTAAACAGACGACTACGACTATTTTGCATTAAATATAGATATAATTTAATTGTTTTATTTTTAAATTGATACAGATTTTCATATTACTCTGTTCTACATTCTATTCCAGTGTTTTTCAGCCTTTTGGGTGAGGCCTCCTTTTCTGACATTATTTTAGTGCCTGGCCTTAGGGGAGGAATGTAGAACGTAGTAGTGTGAAATTTGGTTTATTTTAAAAACATAACGATCCAAACGGGTTAGTATTAGGTTAATATTAGGATGTTGTTAATATGTAGTTCTGGAGTAACTCGTAATGTATTTTAAATTGTTAATCATGCAAATAATGTAATTATTGTATTAAATTTAAAACTTACAATAAGAGTTAATTCGTTCGCAGTCCCTTATGGGAAATGCCTGTTATTATTCGGTTGAGAAGCTTTTATCATCCAGTCTGTTTTCAAAAAAGCTGAAAGTTAGAATTTATAAAACAGTTATATTACCGGTTGTTATGTATGGTTGTGAAACTTGGACTCTCACTTTGAGAGAGGAATATAGGTTAAGGGTGTTTGAGAATAAGGTGCTTAGGAAAATATATGGGGCTAAGAGGGATGAAGTTACAGGAGAATGGAGAAAGTTACACAACACAGAACTGAACGCATTGTATTCTTCTCCTGACATAATTTAGGAACATTAAATCCAGACGTTTGAGATGGGAAGGGCATGTAGCACGTATGGGCGAATCCAAAAATGCATATAGAGTGTTAGTTGGGAGGCCGGAAGGAAAAAGACCTTTAGAGAGGCCGAGACATAGATGGGAAGATAATATTAAAATGGATTTGAGGGAGGTGGGATATAATAGAGAATGGATTAATCTTGCTCAGGATAGGGACCAATGGCGGGTTTATGTGAGGGCGGCAATGAACCTTCGGGTTCCTTAAAAGCCAGTAAGTAAGTAAGTAAATAAGTAAGTCCCTTATTAAGGGAGGAGTTGGGTCACACTTTGGTCATCTTTCGAGAAAAAAAAACCCATTCTCGATTTTTGTAGAAAAATAATCATTGGCTATTTATTTATATGTTGACCAATTTTATGAACATAATCGACCTGAAAATTCATGCTCTAGTTATATTTCACAATATACAAAATACTTCTGTAACTTTGATTAATAATAGCATGCACATAATTATATGTTTTTATTTTACAATGAGTACGAACGTGTCTTGTAAGAGAGATTCAATTTGGGGTCCGTTTACATTCACATATCCACGATATCTTCCGATGAAATTATTGTTATTCATCGCAAAAGTCATATTTCTGTAACGCTTGCAATCTCTCTTCTTATATTATCTCTAAGTTCCTCTATAATGTGGGGTTATTCCTGTAACTCTATTTGTAGTCTTTTTTTAGGAGGTGAATAACAATTTCACCAAAAAATATTTTAAATGTGTGAATGCAGACATCAAGTTCAACAACTTCGTAGCACAGTTTAATACTCATTATGAAATCAAAAACATAATCGTGTGTTTGCTATTACGTTGTTAATCAAAGTTATATAAGTAAAAATACGCGGGAGTTACGAATCGATAATGATACAGTCTACGCCGGCCATGCAAAATTGTTTGATGCGGGTGTTCATGGCTGAAAGCCGAGCTCAACGTTCTGTAATATTAATTATATGTTCAGATAATTTAAGTGCGTTTTTCTACAAAGCTGGAATTTTCTTAGCGGTGTATATTCTTTTTTTACATGGTTATTTAACGACGCTGTATCAACTACGAGGTTATTTAGCGACGATGGAATTGATAATAGCGTGATGATATTTGGCGAGAGGAGGCCGAGGATTCGCCATAGATTACCTGACATTTGCCTTACGGTTGGAGAAAACCTCGGAAAAAATCCAACCAGGTAATCAGCCAAGCGGGAATCAAATCCGCACCTGAGAGGAACTCCGGATTGGCAGTCAAGCGCCTTAGCCGACTGAGCTACGCTGGTGGCCCTATTTTCTTCTTTAACTACATTAAATTTACCACAAATACTGTAAATAATATATTAGAGGCAATACCGGGTGAATCGCTGGCTCCGCCCCTTCTCTGAATGTGCGCACGGCCAATCTCTGCTATAGCAATAAATCGTACCGGTAATAATACTCGTAAAATATGGAATGGAATTTCGGAAAGGAAGCACTGCGACTTAGGGCCATATTCATAGACATTCTTAGTGCGGGCTTCCGATGGATGATCAGCGAACTAACGTGTTTCGTATTCATAAACCAGTGCTAGCAATATGATATGATATGATATGATATATGATATGATATGATATGATATGATATGATATGATATGATATGATATGATATCATATGATATGATGATATGATATATGATATGATATAATATGATATGATATGATATGATATATGATATATGATACGATATGATATATGATATGATATGATATGATATGATATGATATGATATGATATGATATGATATGATATGATATGAATCCTGTACAAGTAATCAGTCGATAGCCGGGGCTAATTTAGCACGCTCCTAGCGCGGGCGAGCGAAATGTCTATGCATAGCACCCGAAGGTCAATTGCGCTAGTCCATCGCTGCAGAATAACGATTAGCGTGCCTGACCGTGTAACGAGTGGGCCCGGGTTCAAATCCTGGTTGGGACAAGTTATCTGGCTGGGTTTTTTTCTTTTTCCCCGAGGTTTCTCCTCAATCAATTGAAATGGAATTGCTGAGTTGGACCTCGGACTCATTTTGTCATAACTTATTTACATATCATTATCATCAATAGTCCATTACCTCAGTCCGGGTTAAATTCACGGAGCAGGCAGCGTGTTGTATTCGTACAAGAGCACGACCGCTCGGCGACAAATATCATTCACAGAGCAGAAGTGGTAAGCACAATAAGCTTCAGACTGCAATACAAGATTTCGAGTCGCTCCTCTGTAAAATAAAAAAAACTCAAGCTAGGTGCATTCCCAAACCCACATCGGCTGACTACACTAAGATTCGCTACGTCCACCGCTGTGGAGTAATGGTCAGCGCGTCTAACTGTGAAACGAGTGAGCCCGGGTTCGAATCCTGGTTGGGACAAGTTACCTGGTTGAGGTTTTTTCCGGGATTTTCCTTCAACCAACTGAAGCAGAATTTCTGGGTAACCTTCGGCGTTGGACCTCGGATTCATTTCGCCATAATTAATTCACATATCATCATCATCATCATCATCATCATCATCATCATCATCATCATCATCATCATCATCCATACCGTAGCTCGAGTTCAGTTCACGGTGCAGTGTGCTATACTTGTACAAGAGCTCTACCCAATCATTCACAGAATAGGAGTGGTATGCACAATAAGCCTCAGGCTGCAGTATATGCCTTCGGGTTCCTTCTCCATACAAGAGAGAGGGAAAAAACTGTTCGCTGCGCACCCAGGTTCCTAGCAAGCAACCCCCCCTCGTCCCTAAACCAGCCCCCTCCGTGCGTCGCCAGCCGGCGTTCGGGGAATGCTATGGAATGATGACGAAATGGAGAAATGTTTATGAAATGACGTAGATGCCTAATCTGGGGAAGCGGAAGAACGCCGAGAGAAATTCCAACTGTGACCTTGTCCGCCACAAGTGTCACTACGGATTTTTCGATGGAAATATTAATATTTATCTTGAAATTATTGAATTTCCAAAATAAATTTAAACTATATTAAGTATCTTAAAATATAATTTTAAAATGTCAAATAATTGAGCTCAAACTGATCAGTTAAAAATTTTAGGTTCTCATTTGCATGGTTTGAGGACTTTCTCTAACCTCTATAATTTAGATATGGAAATGAAAGGTATTACTAGTCGGTAGTTATCTGCATGATAGACTGGCTTGTTAGTGGAAGCAGTTTTAACTCATGTCCTTCACTATGCCTTAAGTAACTAAAAATGCAACGGATCAGGTTCGATACTCAGCAGAAAATGGAGAAGTATGGTGTAGACTTCCTCCACTACTGACGAAGTAAAATAATCACAATGTTTCGAAGGTCAGACCTACCTTCAACTTATATAATCAGAAGTGTACGTTTATTTACTCTTTGGCATCGTTATAAATGACAATACAACACGTAGTATAATATCCTTCCGTGCTTTTGTTCGCCGGAAAACGACGGTAGATCAGATTTTCAGAACATTATGAGTTTTTATTCCCTTCAATAGGAAAAATCCAGACGCTACATCTCCTCTGAGTTCCACCACTGCTTGTCTACTTTTCTAAGAAGTAGGTGTGTCCCTTGACACAGCTATTAAAATATCGTGTGTTCAGACGCACTCTTACCAATATTCACGGATTGCCTGACCTGAAAAGCGTCTCTCTTCCAGATCAACTGCCCAGAAACTTTCGAACATTTGTTTCTGTACAAGTTCCAGTATTTTTCATAATACAGTAAAACCTCGTTAATCCGGATCCCGATAAGCCGGACTTCGCTTAATCCGGACAGGCAAAAAAAAGATGAGTTTGGAAAAATTAAAGAACCTTGTTTTAAGACTTAATTTTATACACTAGAACTATGGAATTACAATAATTACAATATCACATCTATAGTTTAAAAATAAAGAAAATTCATCAAGTTTGCATTACAGTAATTAAACTATACAAACAAATATTATCGATTACACATTTTACTGTACTTTATAGTGTATTTAGGTCTATTCCCTTTAAATACACCATAATAAAGGTGTTTTTTTGTTATAAACGGAGTTTTAATGCACTTTCTACTGTTCTTTTACGTCATTTCAGTTAATCCGGACTTTCGCTAAACCGGTCAACTTATTCCCCAATTAGTCAGGATTAACGAAGTTTTACTGTATTACTGCTGACAGAAGATAAGGTAAGTTAAAATCATCTTCATTACAGCCCAAATCGGCCCAGAGGAAGACGGCAGGTTAAGGCCCCCCACTTTCACAGACAATCGGCATTAATGACAGTCCAACATGTCCCCGCCATTACCTCTAGGCAAATGCTCCTGGTACCCATTTCTGTTAGAGGCTGAGTAAACCCTAGGGCCATGGAATAGAATGGAATTTTCGGCAAGAAGGCACTACGAAATGATGACGAAATGGAAAAATGTTGACGCATTGATGTAGATGCCTAATAAGGGGAAATGGAAGAACCCCGAGAAAAATCCCAATTGCGACCTTGTCTGCCACAAGTGTCACTATGGATTTTCCAATGAAAAATCCCAGGCCTGACCTGAACTACTTGCGTGACAGAATGAATGTCTGACCAATCAGCCACCGCAGAGTAACCCCAGGGCCATAGTGTGACTGGAAAGATCGGATCGAAGGGAAAAATCTACGACTCCATCGAAAATCGAACCCGCAATCTTAAGATCTTGCAGCGTAAAGGTACGTTTTCCTCGGTGCGACTATTGCGATGATCGTTCAACGATTATCGTTGAACGATGAAACGTTGAACGACAATCGTTAGTTATAAAATATACCATTTTGCTCGGAGCGTCTACGATTTGTTGATTTTCACTAGTCGTTCACTCCAGTGAGTGAGAGGTTGGGGGTTGGAGAAGGTAGGAAGCAAGAGAAATGCATAGATATCATTGCGAGCCACAATGTGCTTGTGAGTCTCATTTTCGCCACGGCTGTTCTAAAAATGTTAAAAAAAAATGTTATGTTTTATTTAACGACGCTCGCAACTGCAGAGGTTATATCAGCGTCGCCGGATGTGCCAGAATGTTGTCCCGCAGGAGTTCTTTTAAATGCCAGTAAATCTACTGACATGAGCCTGTCGCATTTACGCACACTTAAATGCCATCGACCTGGCCCGGGATCGAACCCGTAACCTTGGGCATAGAAGGCCAGCGCTATACCAACTTGCCAACCAGGTCGACGGCTGTTCTAGAGGAAGATTATGTTTAACAGAATGAGTTTAATGAGTAGACGTAAAAGATTACTTAAATGCCTTTGATTGAGGAGATGGAAGTCGACGAAATACTTCTCCATACGTATGGGATGAAAAGAGCCAAAAAAACACCGTCTGCTTGAGCTCAATAATGAAGAGAGACTGTATCAAAAATTTAAATAACGTAATTAATAACTTAATTTTCCAACTTTATTGACAAACTCAGCTCATATATTGTCCTTGACCCTTTGATCCTTGTAGGACGCATGTGACAGCTGCCACAGTGAGGGATAATTCGCCACTTCCTCGAGAAGAATTTCATCATCCGCGTCAGAAAACGAAGGAGCCATGATACACGTCTTTCTCACAATAAACGTTAGCGACTATATTCGGCCTTTTCCAGAACGATTCTTCAAGACGTGCGATCGTCGTCGACGACTCTAGCGGCAGTCGCTCGTAGGAAAACAGCTCCATATGAAATACAAAGAAATAGTGCTCAATGATTATCGTTGAACGATCATCGTGATAGTTGCACCGAGGAAAACGTACCTTTAAGCCTTAAACGCGACGCTACATCGCGTATCCTACTGCTGACGGAAACACAATATTTTTATTTAAGTTGTGTTTCCATAATAGAGCGGTAAAATCAAAGGAAATAGCTATTAGAAACAATGGTAAACATTCCCTCTCGCGGAGATCTGAGTGGAGATGCTTAGTTCACTGTTTCACAATTCACAGTGCTAGTTTCGTTTTTGATACTCGTTTTATAACTGAACAAATTATATTTTGGCTTAATTGATCGAGATACGAATGAAAAGGCGAGACCTCACTTGTTTACTGATAGTCTTTCTCTTAATTTTCCAATTACCAAATTATGGTCAGAATCATAGTCCGCCCCTCTGAAGGATCGAATGTCTACTATACTAGTATGTCTTCGTTTATCTATCAAGATGTGATCTATTTGGTTGTGTGTCAACTCATCTGGAGAAGTCCAAGTATATTTATGTATATCCTTATGGGGAAATGTATGTAACAATTAAATTTTTTGATGTGGCAAAGTTGGCTAACCTAACGCCATTATCATTACTAGTCACGTGTAGGCTCTCTTTTCCAATAGTCGGTTTAAAAATATCCTCCCGTCCTACTTTAGCATTGAAGTCCCCTAATAAAATTTTCATGCGATATCTAGAAAACTGATCAAAAGTGTGTTTCAGTTCCTCAAAGAAGCTATCCTTTACATGGTCGTCTTTTTTTCCGTAGGGACGTGAACATTTATAGCTACAATATCGCACCATCTAACTTTAGGCCTAAGTACTATGATAACCTGTCACTGATAAATTCGATCTTTTTTACTGCTGATTTTATTCTTTTATGAACAAAGAATCCTGTTCCTAATTGGTGATTATTGTTTCCTTCCCCATAATAGAACAAGTAATCTCCTATTTGTGATATGCAATCCCTTTTAACTTAACCTCTTGTACTCCCACGAAGTCTATTCTATATCTAGCTAGTTCTTTTGCTACTATTGTTACTCTTCCTGTTCTACATAAAGACTAGTTACATTCCAAGTACCAAGTGGAATGGGACTTAAATATCATGTTAGTTTTTAATAAAAATAACTCACTGGAACAAAAGAGCTCAGCAGGTAGGCTCTCCCGTCGTACAGAATGTTGCGCGATCAAGGTCAGGGAGACGGACGTTTGAGATTACTCATCGTTATGAAGTCTCGCGAACGCTGCGACCGCCACACATAGCAAGCGATTTTCAACCGTCGAAACAAAAATTAATAATTTTATTAATTTCATTATTCACATGTTTTTTGAGATAAAGTCATAAAACTTGGGAGATGGATTAGGAATAAGATTTTCTTTAATACGAATGAAATTCGCATGAATTTAATTTGTTGCATTCGAATATAAAACTATTTCTTTTTTCAATGAGGTGTTTTTATGAGCACGCCTTAATATTATTCGGATTAGTCTTTAAGGTATTAAAATATGGATATTCAGGTTTACAATGGCGTCTGTTTAGTTTCGATGACACTTCATATAGGGTGTCTAGAATATTTTAAATTATGGATAATATGTAACTGCCACTCATTTTTCAGTCATCCGTATGCCTAAAATATTAATGATATGCGGTCATAGTTGGCAGTTTAATTTATTTTCATAATAACATTATTATATTAAAAGATCAAAAAAATTCATGACATCGCTGGCATATTCTTAAAATTTTGTATGGAATGACGCAGCTATACCCTCCATGTCTGGAGGCCGTTTCCTCTATCCGGAACCTGAGGACGCGCCATGCCGTGGTGATAGGGATTCAGAATACAAGGGTATACAATATGTTGAAGGTTAAATTTCATAACGGAGTTTCATGAATACAGCGCAAGTCGTTGGTTATGTGGTTCAATTATCGCACAAAGTCATAGATTTGTACACAAATAGTGCATTCTAAGTTATGCAGCACCCCCTTGAAGTTATACGAGTAAACGGAATATTTATGACAACAAGCTGTTTCTTACGCCATGAATTTGAACATAATTTAACTGTCAAGATTACGATAATAGGACTGACATTATTCAAAGTGTAATTACAACTTGGTAAAATACTAGAAGTCGTTGTCGAGCTTGTCTATTAATCATAATCTGTATCATGAGCACGTGTTGCCCAGTTCCAGTAACAAGTAGGTCATATTCCTTTCTTTTTTACGGTGGAGGAACCCGAAGGCCTGCACCGCAGCCTGAGGTTTAGGCCTACTGTGCTTGCCAGTCTTGTTCTGTGAATGATATCTGAAGGGTCTAGAAACAGAACGCATCATGTACAAACACAAAATCGTGTTTTCCGGGAAAATGCAAAAAGTTTTACTACTTTGTGTTTAAATATTTTTAATTTGCTTTTCTTCCATGTTAATAGATTTTAGTGATATAAATTAAATATCGCAACTTTTGAAATAATTTGTTTACATAAATAGCCTACTCAAACCTGATAATTTACATTTGTACTTGGTACGTCTTGATGCCAAAACAATGAAATTGCTTACTTTGCAACTCAGATTTATTCGATTTTGCTGTATAAAACATTGCATAAAGAAGAAAAACTCTGAATATTTTTTCTCTCCAACAGATTACATAGGACAAGCAGTCAAAATAACTTGAAATTCTGCTTGAACCTGGCATATGTCATGTTCCGGAATGCCTAGTCCTCCGGCACAACAGGATTCATTTGACATTTTGAAGGGTCGACGCAATCACTAGCTAGCTCAGAAACCTACTAAAGAAAAGATTGACTCGATAAATCCAACTGAGGAAGAACCTGTTCAGACTTGTAACGTGTAAACGTGGCATAATGCAAATGCACATAGTACATTTTGTAACCAGGTCATTTTATCCACTATCAATACTGGATGCAGACGGCCTGGGTGACACAGTCGGTAGAGTGCTGGTCTTCTGTGCCGAGATTGCGGGTTCGATCCCGGTTCAAGTCGATGGCATTTAAGTGTGTTTAAATGCGACAGGGTCATGTCAGTATATTTACTGGCATGTAAAAGAACTCCTGCGGACAAAATTCCGGCACACCGGCGACGCTGATATAACCTCGGCAGTTGCGAGCGTCGTTAAATAAATCATATTAATTACATTCTGGATGTAAATGGTTAAGAAAGAAAATCATATGTAGCTGCATAATTTGGCAGTGTTTGTTTCCACCTTTACGGAACAACTTTGAATTCAAATTGTGAAAAATTGCATTCGATACGTTCTGTTTCTAGATCCTCATTTGTTGCCGAACGGTAGCGCTGTTGTACGAATACAGCAGCTGCATCGTGTACTTAACCCGGACTATAGTAATGATGATGATGATATGTGAATAAATGATAGCGAAATGAGTCCGAGGTCCAACGCCAAAAGTTACCCAGCAATTCCACTTCAATTGGTTGAGGGAAAACCTTGGAAAAAACTCCAACCAGGTAACTCGTCCCTACCAGGATTTGAACTCGGCCCCACTCGTTTCACGGTTAGACATGATGATCGTTATTCCACAGCGACGGACTTTATACTGCTTACGAGTAACCTATATGTTTTAAAAGTCTGAACTGAATTTATAAAATTAAATGTTAAACAACAAGAAATTAAATTACTGTGTCTACTTTACTAATTGTAATTTATGGACGATGGTCTTTCACCTAGGCGTCCCAGTTTCGATTCCCAGCCTGATCGTGAGGAATTTACGGTAAACAAAACAGATGTTGTATGAGGTTTTCCTCGAGATACTCTCGTTTCGTTCTTTTATTTTACCAATACTCTCACATCCCCAGAGCCAGGTTTTTTTTCTGAACGTTTTTCAAATTTTTCTTGAAAATTATTAAAATATCGTACTTATGGTTAAAAATGTGACAATTTCGCGAACATTTCGTGATTATTCTTTTTTTACTATGTTATGCCATACACTCATACACAATCCTAATTAGCAATAATATACTCTTTCATACCCCGTGTGGAGTTGCTGGTTTCTCAACAGCTAACAGATAAGGGAATGGTCATCAGATATGATAGGCACCGGGGAAATATAGCCTATCCGGGGTGGACAAAAACCAACGGCTGCTGTCTTGCAGTGTTGGAGTATTGGGAGTTGGTTTTCCAAAAGCTAGGGGAAAATAATCTCGATTACAAATTCCTGGTCTTCCAGGTTGGGGATTGAATCGCGGCACTGAAAATTCCTCATGTGTAAAAATCAAACTGTCGAGAAGCCTAAAAAATAAGCCGGACTGTCTCAAGGAAAGAGGAATGGTCGGTTATTGTAAGGGAGGCTAAGGTTAGACTAAAGGACCGTGACGCCAAGAATAACAAGAATATTTTACACACATTGTATTTACGACATTCATAGCGAAGAAAAGCTGCTGATATAATAATAGTAGTAATAATAATAATAATAATAATAATAATAATAATAATAATAATAATAATAATAATAATCATAGTCGTCCTTGAAGGTATTAGACCTAGTGGCCTGTTACGGTCTCCGTCCATCTTTTCAGGGGGGCGTCCCAAAGATCGTCTTCCATGTGGCCTATAGCCGAGAATTTGTCTTGGAAATCTGGAACGGTCCATCCTATTGACATGGTTAAGCCATTTTTGTCTATAATGGTTGAGATGTTCATAAATAGGTGTAATTTTCAATTGTTTTGTAATTAGTTCATTCCTTTTGTGGTCAAGCAAGCTGTAGCCGGCAGTCCTCCTTAGAAATCTCATTTCCGCAGTTGTTAGGCGTTGAACATCTGAGTTTCGGACAGTCCAGGCCTCACTACCATACATGAGGACAGGTCTTGCTAGAACTTTATATGCTTTTAACCTGGTATGTTTTTGGGTTTTCGTGGTTGTGAAAACCTGGTTGGTGGTAATAATAATAATAATAATAATAATAATAATAATAATAATAATAATAATAATAATAATAAGCCTACTTACAAAAGGCTTTTAGAGAACCCGGAGGTTCATTGCCACCCTCACATAAGCCCGCCATCGGTCCCTATCCTGAGCAAGATTAATCCAGTCTCTACCATCATATCTCACCTCCCTCAAATCCATTTTAATATTATTTTTCCCTCTGGCCTCCTAACTAACACTCTATATGTATTTCTGGATTCGCCCATACGTGCTACATGCCCTGTCCATCTCAAACTTCTGGATTTAATGTTTCTAATTATGTCAGGTGAAGAATACAATGCGTGCAGTTCTGCGTTGTCTAACTTTCTCCATTCTCCTGTAACTTTATCCCTCTTAGCCCCAAATATTTTCCTAAGCACCTTATTCTCAAACAACCTTAACCTCTGTTCCTCTCTCAAAGTGAGAGTCCAAGTTTCACAACTATAAAGAAGAATCGGTAATTGGCCTATAACTGTTTTATAATTTCTAACTTTCGGCTTTTGATAATAATAATAATAATAATAATAATAATAATAATAATAATAATAATAACAATAATAATAATAATTAATATTTGAGGAGAAAAATTCGCTTCGGCGCCGGAGATCGAACCCGGGTCCTTGGTTCTACGTACAAAGCGCTCTGACCACTGAACTACGCCGAATTCAATCCACAGCACCGGATCGAACTCCTCTCCTACAGTGTTTTTTTTTCCCCTTTGTGGTCTGGCTCCATGTTAGGAATATACGTTGACGTTTATATTTCAAGTCAACTGCCATTATACAAGGAGCGCACTCAGCTGAGTGACTAATGGCCGGGATTCCGCAGTAAAGTCCACAGCAATCTATACAGAATTATGCACTGCTAGCTAGACGAATTTGCTAAAGATATTATTAACTGGTCCAACGGAATAATATCTACTATAGTGACAATATTTGAGGAGAAAAATTCGCTCCGGCGCCTGGGATTGAATTCGGCGTAGCTCAGTGGTCAGGGCGCTTGCTCTGGACCCGGGTCATGACCTGAATATGCCTATGGAATAACATGATTAAGATGAATGGGTCCACATCTATGGAGTAACGGTCAGCGCGTCTGGCCGCGAAACCAGGTGGCCCGGGTTCGATTCCCGGTCGGGGCAAGTTAAATGGTTGAGGTTTTTTCCGAGGTTTTCCCTCAACTCAATATGAGCAAATGCTGGGTAACTTTCGGTGTTGGACCCCGGACTCATTTCACCGGCATTATCACCTTCATCTCATTCAGACGCTAAATAACCTGAGGTGTTGAGAAAGCGTCGTAAAATAACCTACGAAAAAAAAAAGATGAATGATATGAGAAGAAATCTAAATTCTTTTTCTACAGGGAAGAGGAAGGGAAATGGAACGTGGCAATGAAATTTCCAACCCGGTATTTAACTAAATAACTGTGGAAAACCACGGAAATCCCAGGTTAACCGGTCCGGGGATTTGAACCGCGGACCTCCCGAATACGAGTCCCGTACTTAACGCATGAACCACCTCACTCGGTACAATGCTGGTAAATGAAATGAAAATGAAAACTCTATTTCAAAATTCTGTTCACAATATCCTCACTTAACTTTATTGCTTGACCCTTTTACTTTCGCAGAATTTCGGTTGATTGGGTAAGTTCAGAAAGTGTTTACTGTTATATGAACAGTGGCCCTGAGAAATTATGGAAATAGTGGATAAGATAACATGTTATTTCAACTACCCACGATGCAGTACAGTAGTTTGTAATCTCGTAAGCCGATGAAAAATTCTACTACGATACGAGCCAGCATTGACTTTATCACAACTAGAAACCAATTTCTGCCTTAGTTTTGTATTCCTTTTCTAAGAAATGCAGAACTCACAACAACAAAGGGACAGGTTTTCACACGTGAAGATTAGCATCGCATATTGAAATGCTGTTTAGGCTGCTAATCATTCTACTGACTTGGTGTATTTGAGATTCCCCTTGTGTGTCGCTCAAGCCTTTTTCGTTGAGTAGACAACCTTAGTAACATTTCGCACTTTCGAAACTAAGTAGGTTATGTGTAGCCTATATCTGGAGCAGAGTCAGGTTTGTAGGGGAATGACAGTATTACTCCCCCGCTGTCAAAAGAATCTCTACCTCCAGCGGCGGCGTCAGCATTTTTAAATTTAGTGGGCATTCGCGTGGGCAACTATTCTTCTTCGCGCCTCACACCACTGAAATTATTAAGAGAATGGATTACTGTATTTCAAGGAAAACTTTTATTATATAAAAATATACTCGAGCTCGTATAATTTTACTTTTTCAGTTCGAAATTGTGAATAATTCTAACTTTTCCTGCGGTCCCTTGACATTACTATACCACGTACGTACTTACTTACTGGCTTTTAAGGAACCCGGAGGTTCATTGCCGCCCTCACATAAGCCCGCCATTGGTCCCTATCCTGAGCAAAATTAATCCATTCTCTATCATCATATCCCACCTCCCTCAAATCCATTTTAATATTATCTTCCCATCTACGTCTCGGTCTCCCTAAAGGTCTTTTTCCCTCCGTCCTCCCAACTAACACTCTATATGCATTTCTGGATTCGCCCATACGTGCTACATGCCCTGCCCATCTCAAACGTCTGGATTTAATGTTCCTAATTATGTCAGGTGAAGAATACAATGCGTTCAGTTCTGTGTTGTGTAACTTTCTCCATTCTCCTGCAACTTCATCTCTCTTAGCCCCAAATATTTTCCTAAGCACCTTAATCTCAAACACCCTTAACCTATGTTCCTCTCTCAAAGTGAGAGTTCAAGTTTCACAACCATACAGAACAACCGGTAATATAACTGTTTTATAAATTCTAACTTTCAGATTTTTCGACAGCAGACTGGATGATAAAAGTTTCTCAACCGAATAATAACAGGCATTTCCCATATTTATTCTGTGTTTAATTTCCTCCCGAGTATCATTTATATTTGTTACTGTTGCTCCCAGACATTTGAACTTCTCCACCTCTTCAAAAGATAAATTTCCAATTTTTATATTTCCATTTCGTACAATATTCTGATTCACGAGACATAATCATATACTTTTTATTTTCGGGATTTACTTCCAAACCTATCTCTTTACTTACTTCCAGTAAAATTCCCGTGTTTTCCCTAATCGTCTGTGGATTTTCTCCTAACATATTCACGTCATCCGCATACACAAGCAGCTGATGTAACCCGTTCAATTCCAAACCCTCTTTGTTATCATCACATGTAATGTTAAGAAATAATCTGTAATTCGATTGTTTTTATATATAATTTGTAGTGAAATCCAATGAAATTCAATTCCAAAATTACGAAAATTAGCCCACAATGAATATTTCTGGGATTCAGAAATAATGCAGCTCTCCATTGTCATGCATACATCCAGAAATTTGAGTGCTATGTTAGGGTGATCGGACGTTCCGTTTTTAACGGGATTGTCCCTTTTTTCAGCCTCTTGTCCCCTGTCCCAACAAAAGTATGCTTGGGACGCCAAATGTCCCGTTTTTTTTTAATTGCGTTCCGTTTCCCTAAATTATTGTTAAAATTATTATGTATATTTTATTTTATTTAATAATCACGTAAAACATTGATTAATTCTATACTGTTTCCATCAGATGCCATCGTAATGAATCCAATAAAGACCATGTTAATTACAAAATGTCATTTCAAAAATGTGTCTTACATGGACTTGTATATTTTCCTGAAGGTAAGGCCAACACTTGTAGAGCAAATTCACTCATCAAAGAAATATGATGCTGACTGTACAGTTCATCTTTATGAAGAATGTTAAAATAGTTAAAAATTAATATGAGGCAAAAAAAATTGTTATGAAACAAGTTCAGAATACAGTGACATGGATATAATGTAAGGTCCAATTAATCTGAAGTATTTTTAAATAGATAAGTTAATCTAATTAATCCAGACTAGTAATATACAGGGACATCAATTTATTTTTACTTCAATTCTTATTGTACCTGAGTTTTTGAATGTACTTCACTCCCACCCCTTCTACTAACGAAGTTCAACCGTCCTCCACACATATCTAAGACCGCATATACAGTCATAGTAGCCATACGGTCATAGTAAACAGTACGTTCCAAAAATATGTTCGCGCTTTCCAGTTACGAAAGGGGTTTCAATATTGAATCATTTTCGCATAGGTACTGTCGTCCGTTTGCCTACGTCGCATTCCGGTTTCCCCCACCTGCTTCTGTTCGCCTCTCTGTAAAGGCTAGTAGCTGGGCTGTCTTAGCTCTTTTCTAAGAACATTAATTTTTGTTAGGAATTGGACGTCTACGTAATATTATACCCATACAACTGCTTAATTAACTTCAGTAACTTATTGGAATAATAAATAATCCTAATATAGTGCTAATTCAATTTAATGATAAATTTATTATACTTGTTGATGGATCAAATACTGAAAATAAGTTACTTATCATTTTCAATTTATAATTTTTATATTAATTGCTTTTTTTTTCTGTTAATGATTTAATTGGAATATACTTAAATAAAAGGGCCTAGTTAAGTAATTAACTGTCACGTGATTTCTCCCCCCCCCTTTCTATGACCCTGCGATATAACCACTTGGACGGACAGTAGATAGCATGTCTGAGTAATTTTATCTTTTCGGATCGGACAGAAGTGAAGATTGAATTTACAATACGTAAGGTACTCTTTTATAGAGTAGGTACAAAATTATTTCAACATGAGTTACTGGTACGAAGGACGAAACTGGTAATTGGGATTAGGTACAATAGTCTATAGTGCGATAATATGCACATTAGAACTGAAGCCTGTATCGAAATGAAAGGCCACCATTTTGAAAAATGTGTTTAAATATCCATATTATGATTATTTTTCAATTTAACTTCATTCTCTATATTGTACGCTAATGTGCTGTAGATAGTATAATATACACTGTATAATGAATACGTCCACATGGACAACTCAGTTCGTGAGTAAAAACATTTATTGTTAATACTGTACTGTATTTTGATTAAACAAAAACCTAATGGAAATTATCAAACTCAAAAGCGTGATATTTCCTAGTTTACGTAAATGGATGAACTACTTTTCTTCCCTCCTATACCTAGTAAAGTGATTTGTTTGTATATTACGCCAGTATCATCGAACTCCAGTCGTGGAAGGGGATAGCAAACTGTGCTTTCGGTTCTCAACAAAGTATAGCCAGGTTAATATTAGAAATGTTAGTAAAAATAAAATGATGTCTCTGTATAAACACAATGACTTAAGCAAAGATAGTATCCTTGCTACGCTGTTATATACTTGCATAATTATTGTAGCTTAGTTATTGTAAACAGTGTAGTATTTATTACTTTAAAATAAATAAAACTGGACCCTATTGCTCACTAACATTATATAAACACAAGTAATAATGAATGTTCAGATAAAATATTGATGCATATCAACTTTAATAAGTGTCCCGTTTTTTAATTTTGAAAATCTGGCCACCCTATACTATGTTGAAGGACAACAAACTGTGAGTGAAACAGTTTTCCAATCGCTCAATAAACTCGAAGAATTTTGCATGAATCGAAGATTAATTATAAAAAACAGACAAAAGTATCAAGCTCTTTTAAAAACTTCGAATTTCCTGTATTTTGACAGTGCTGTTACACAAGAGGTTCCGAGTTTGATTCCCCTGGGGGATCCATAAATTTAGTTGGATGGTTTGGACCGTTTCTCTCGAAAAAGTTGGTATATTTCAATCAAAATACCTCTGGCGTAAAAGGTAAGAAAATAATTATTGAAACTTGTCTAATTCCAAATCTTGGGTAATTCAATTTTTTAATAGGCTTTTCAACTTCGAATTAACCAAGTGTGACTGTATTAGTAGTTAGTACTGATTATCATCACGGCCGGCTATCTCAGTGGGTACAGCAACTGATTAAGCCCTGGAAGGTCCCGGGTTTAATCCTGGTTGGTAGCGGAAATGTCTCCAAAGCTCCCTGTTAAATAGAATACTGCGTCTATACCAGGGATAAAAGGAAGTCGGAGCATGGTGTCGAAGTCGCGGAAGCATGGAGCTCCATCTCCATGCCTCGATGTACCTCCATGGCGTGTAAAGAGGTTATCTTTACCTGTAATGATTAAGATTATCATACGATTTACTTTAAAATTATGTTTTATTTAACGACTCTCGCAACTTCCGGAGTTATATCAGCGTCGTCGGTGTGCCGGAATTTTGTCTCGCAGAGGTTCTCTTACATGCCAGTAAATCTACTGCCATGATTCTATCGCATTTAAGCACATTTAAATGCTATCGATCTGGGCCAGGATCTAACTCGCAATTTCGAGCACAGAAAGCCAACACTCCACCGACTGCGCCACCCAGGCCGATACTGTGAATATGCATAGACCTACTTTGAGATATGATCATTTATTATTACATCAAATATTATATTTATTCTTATAACAGACACATTTTCAGTTTTTATACTTCTCTTATGTATTAATAATAATGCTTAAATTTAATAAAGGGAGTTCTACATTTTGTGCGATATTTCAACTTTTTTTTAGGTTATTTAGCGTCTGAATGAGATGAAGGTGATAATGCTGGTGAAATGAGTCCGGGGTCCAGCACGAAAGTTACCCAGGATTTGCTCATATTGGGTTGAGGGAAAACCCCGGAAAAAACCTCAACCAGATAACTTTCCCCAACCGGGAATCGAACCCGGGCCACCTGGTTTCGCGGCCAGACGCGCTAGCCGTTACTCCATTGGTGTGGACTATTTCAAATTAAAATAATATTGTTATAGGCTACTGATCGCGTTCCAGCTCTGAAACCCTAGTCATATTAGGTCTATATCGTACAGAAGCGATTGGCAATATCCAGTCCAACGAGTCAACGTTTTAATTAATACGTTATACACCCATCATTAACAAGAGCCTGCTTGTAATTCCGTCCCGCCCCCTTCTCTCTGTACCATACCTTGTAGAGACGGAGTTGTGATGCGGACAGTATGTAGTTAAGTTCACTATTGCGTAACACTACAATAAGCAGTTCTATTTTCAGAAATACAACTCCAGAATAAAGGGCAGAGAGAGAGAGAGAGAGAGCCGTCCTCTCCTCCTCTGGAGGAGAAAAAATCGCACACTATTCTGGAGTTAAAAGCGGACCACTAGCATCTGGCATACAGTATACTGTGTACAACTGTACAGTGTGCGGAACAAACTTTAGAAGTTCCGCCTAGGCTGCCGTTAGGGGTTTGCGAAGTGTGCCCCAGTACAAAGACTCGCGCCCCTGGCTTTCAATAATTAATGAATTGATACATAAATAGGCCTATATGTATATTACATTGGCTCCTCACCAGGAGGTTTCGGAGAGAGAATTTAGATACATCAGCGAGAATTCTAAAAGAACTTTCAACAGCAGATACTTACTAATGTTATAGATGACAACAGACAATTCTGATAATCTACAACAAATAGTACTATCATTATATTCAAAGGTTTGATACCGATATAAGAGATGTTTTACTTCAAAAATTTAAATAGGAAATTACATTGGTTTATTTAGCATCTGGAAATTCTTTTGCTTCATTTTTGTATCCTGTTCCAAAGTGTAAGCTACAATATCAAAGTTCTACCCAGAAGTTCAGATATCATCTACACTGCACTAACAAGGGAAGGGTTTCGGCTCGAACAGGAATTTCGTATCCAAAATTTGTATACAGGCCCATCTTTACATCTCTGGCTCCCAAAAGCATTCGTTTGTGTAATGTGTGGTTTGTCTGTTAGAGCACTGTACAAGTTGAGGGGTGGGGAGAGCACTGCACAAGTTAAGGGGATGGGACACCTTACCTGTAAGCCTAGCCTAGCCTAGCCTAGAAGCTAGTGAGAATGGTAAAATGTCTAAAGCCCATTTAAGAACATTTTTCTCCAACATTCTGTCTGAAAATATTGCAGCTAATCAAAAGTGTACATTGTTGTGTGAGTCATTGAATGCGCACAAGGACGCAACCTTAATAAATGAATCATTCCAAGGCTAGGACATGGAATGTATGATCATTCCACCTAAAAAAAAACTAAATATGTCCAGCCTCTGAATATCTATTTCCTTAGACAATACAAAATATATGCTCGGAGGATAACAGATTACATAAGGACTTTTGCTGAGAATCCAGAACTTAACTTGGGAAATCGAGTGTTTATAATGAAAATGCACTCTGTTATTCATAACCAGTTGTCTGCTCCAGTATACCGCCCTATGCTTCAGTATTCCTGGCAGTCAGCTGATTACGTGAATCGTGAACAAGTCACGGACTTCAAAAATGTAATTCAGGTGGCATTTGATTTTTCAGCACTGGAGTGTGGTTCAGAAGATTGTTGAGGTGTTGCTTCTGTGTGTTGTGATTATTGCTATGCTCCATGCTGTTTCATGCATTTTATAGAGAATCCTCATGTACATTTTTAAAGAAGTGTATTGACCAATACCAACCAAACGGAGAGTTACACAAACGAATGCTTTTACGGTCTTCATCACCATTGCGAGGTAAGCGTCTGTACAAATTTTTAACCAAAAATTCCTGTTCGAGCCGAAACCCTTCCCTTGTAAGTAGAATAAGCGGACAGCTTAAAATACTTGGGGTGTACTATGAGTAGTAACATGAGCTACAGCCAGGAAGTCAAAAGACAAAGGAAGCTTTTAACAGAAAATGAGCACCTTCTGCTGTCTAAACTTGCACGCCAGTAAAGGTTTACACTTGGAAGTTGTTTTTACTTGCGTGCCAATAGCTATTGGCGCCAATAAATCCATGCACGTGTGAACTCACCAAAATACATTATAGGAAGAAGAAGAAAAAATAAAAGCCACTGTAATGCTTGATGCAGTTAAAGGACAAAACCCCAGCATCAGCAGCTGCGAATATAATACCCTATTTATGTTATTATCTCTTCTCATCATTTTATTAAGAGCTAACGCCAGTGACTGAAAAATACTGGCACGATGCAAGAGACACTCTCATACGCCACGATGACCATGGAATGAAGGAATATTGGAAGAGCTGCATGACATTTTACGTCGTTATTTAACGACGCTCTATTAACTACTGTCATCCTCTGAGAAGTTTAGTGCTGAGAGGAATGAGGTTCCGACTATTCTAACGCGGTACTGGAGTGGGAGGGAACAGTGACAGCGGCAGTCTGGAAGGAAGTACAATCATACTGAAAACATTCGCCCAATTTACGAGAGCATTATGCCTGTTAGCTTCCTAACGTATTTTTGGCGAGATAGAGATACAACCATTCCTACTTACGTGTTCAGAGAAGAAAAGTATTGTATAAAATGTTATTCATTCATTCATTCATTCATTCATTCATTCATTCATTCATTCTTTTATTTATTATGTATTTATTTAGTCTGGTGAAGTTAAGGCCATCTCATCACCAGAAATACAAATACAATAAAATAAATAATGAAAAGAAGAATCATACTATAACATTTGGTGATTAGTAGAATTGAATTAAATTTGTAAAGTAATCAATTTAAATATACTGTAGGCTACTGCTGAACTCATTTGAGAAGTATAACTACTTGATTTGTATTTTAAGACATCACCAACAAATGATTTTCGCATGACATTATAGGAATCTGTTTTTAACGGTACCAATCACACATATTCTAAAATTCCAATAGAATAAAACCAACAACTTTTTTACAGCATGTTTCCTTAAAAATGACTTGTAACGGTGAAATGTTTAATATGAGTACTGGTAATTCATATAATATTAACATAGCTGACATCAGGGAGATGTCTGAGCAAAAATTGCAACAATATATTTAATATATTAATAACAAAACCATATAGGCCTAGGTAAACAATATGCATATGACATATTCACACACTACTACAAACTGAAGACTGCATATTTTTGGACGATTAATACTTCCCATTCCGCTCGGCTCGGCTTGGTTGTAGCAACAAAAGAATCTACCTGCAACCCCCCGGCACCGATGGCAAGAATACCTCAGGTCCCAGCGCTAAACTCGTCGGAGGAAGACAGTACTGAGTGTGATATTTGGCGAGATGAGGCCGAGGATTTGCCATTACCTGACATTCGACTTTCAGTTGGAGAAAATCTCGACGAAAACTCAACCAGCTAATCAGCCCAAGCGGGACTCGAACCCACGCCCGAGCGCAACTCCGGATCAGGAGGCAAACGCGCTACCGCCTGAGAACGCCGGTGGCTAACTGGAGGACACAGACAAGGCATATTATATACATGAATAATCAAGAATAGTGGACGCATCACTGTTGAGAGTGACGTGACATAACAAGATTACAAATCATCATAGTATCGCCAGGAAGCCTTCAGCAAAAGTCCCCGCTGTTAGTAACACCGAACGTCACAGGGTGCGCGATATTCTGAGGCATAGCGGAATATTTACAAGGAAAATACGTAGCGACTTCTTTTCTGTATCGATAAGTTCATCACACGTAAATACAACGTGATCCTGGGAATATAAGGGAGACCATTTAAGTCTATCGGCACATTCAACGAAAGGCTACGCTGTGGAGAAGGACGTTTCCTAGAAAATAAGCAGGTATTGTATTTCTTTATCCTATTGATAGTTCAAGTCCGTCTCATAACAAATTATTCAACACTTTTAAAACAGACAGAGATATGACATGATAGTAACACTATTAAAATACCACACCGTCATTTACGATAGTAGTCCTACATTAGCAAGTATTAAGACCCATTCACAATGAAAATTAAACATAACCATGGATGGGCAACTCGTGCTCACAAAGTGCTAAAAAACCTTGAAAGACAGAAAGACAGACGGAGCCAGCCGCAGCAGTTACAAGTTGTTTGTAGTTTCGCTGCAAAAGCCACGGTGCGCTCTGGCGGCTCGTGCAGGTGGTCGTGATTCTACTCCATGATTTGAATTTCAGAATGACGCATGACACAATAATTATAGTAATTTTAGACAGACTGTACCTAAACACATAACAAAATTATATTATTTCCTAGCTTTGTAAATTAGTTTAGTACTGGAAACACAAACTGAATACAACCTTTTCAAGATTCAACAAACATAACTGCAACATTTATTATTACATTATTTGTTAATATTTCTTATTATAAGTCTTATTTGAAACATAGAACGCGAAAATTTTCAAGTCCTTATACATTAAAGAGTATTCCTCTGTTCTCAGAAAGGTAATAGCTGTATTCGCAAATAATCCCAAATTCAAGGAAGTATTTTTCACATGTCACGGCAAATGAAATAAACTTACTTCTATGCTCTTTCTGTACATTGAGACCTTTTACACTTCTTTCTTGTATTAAACTCGGACTCAAGCATATACAGTATATATATGGAACCAAGGAGTATATTTGGAAATTCTGACTTAGGCAGCATTACGAACGGTTCGATCTTTACTAAAACCTTCACTGTACTTAATTGTAACATAAACTCTGCAGTGTTTGGGAAAAGTGGCATAAGTCAGTTTTCACAAACTTTTTTATTAATTTATTGACAACTTACGGAACATCTGCTCGCTTGGGAAAAGAGACATAAGTATTTCTCCCATTACAATAATTCATACAGAAGAAAATCAAATCGACATAAACCAATGTGAAGACAGTTTTTTTTCCTTCTCCTGTAAAATTAACATTTTTGACTTGTGCCACTTTTCCCGAGCACTACAAAAATGTCATGCGTAAGAAAGTGTAATAGAACATAATACAAGCTTTACCTCCCTTCTTAATCAAAAAATCTTTCTCTTTCGACTCATCATTAAAGGGAAACGATCTGGGGATTATATTATTTTTCACTTAAAACGAGCCGTCACTGACTGCAGACGCGAGCAAACTTGTATACAGACACTGTAGCTAGTACAGAGTCCGTTCTACCTGCACTGAGGTTGTGTTCACACTTCAAGAGCACGAGTTGCCCACCCATGAACATAGCCGTAACATAAGCACAGAAGTTTGCGCCCAGGCTACCAAATGGGATCATTCACAATGATTCACATAAGCATTGACATAAACATTACCGTAAGACGTTAACATGAAAGTTTGCAAACTCCAAACTCAGAAGGCCTTAATTAAGGATATGCTAATTTTAAATAAAATCTTTTATTTATAAGTATAATTTTATAGTCATCTTCTAAGATTATATTTTATAACTAGCCGTACCCGTGCGCTCCGCTGCACCCGTTAGAAATAAATATAAAGTAATTACATAATTAAAATAGGACATTTGGTCCAGGGAACATTCGTGTTTGATAGAAGGATAAATCGTTTAATATGTTACTTAATTTAAATTGTATTCAAATAATTAAAATGCGATCATTTTGGTCCAGAGAGCACTCATTTGGTGCAATTCCTTTAACACGTTTCTTAATTTTTATTACTTGCAACCATAGCTTAATGAACATTGACATAATTTAGATTTAATATTTATACTTTATTTTACTTGCTATATGTTTCCATTGAATTATGGTAATAACTTAATTTTAACACTCGTTTTCTACGTATTTAGTAAGTGGCGCTTGGTCCACTATGGTTCTGAACCCTTCAAATAACTTAAATAACATATTATATTATATTATATTATATTATATTATATTATATTATATTATATTATATTATATTATATTATATTATATTATATTATATTATATTATATTATATTATATTATATAAAAAGTGTGTTGATAACGGATGTACTCCGATAAGTAAGTTTTTAATTTGTTATGGGGGCTCTTGAATCTCAGGAGGAACAACTTTTACAACAGCGCAACATAATCTGCTTGGCTCATTACCCAATTTGTTTGCATTGCATTTAATGCATATGTATTTTATGTATTTTAATACGTTTCAATTGAGCAAGTTTAAAATTTGGATTATAAAATAATGGAATGCTAAGCTAACATACTATTACTGCGTACTAAATCAATACACTCTCGTTGTTCGTTAATTCTCTGAGATTAAAATGAATGTGTAACTTACATAAACATTATTTTAAGAAATACAGGAAACGAATATACAGAATAACCTATCAAGTTTCCTGTGCATAAGAAGCTATTTTAATCTTACCTGTCCTCAATTCACTCAGAAGTTACTGTAATAACATTACAGCATTATGTCCATCTAGAGAAACTACACTTTCCAATGGTGAAATAATAATTAATTATACAAATCGCTTAATTTAGCTTCCGATATTACTTCATACAAACACAGAAACATTCTCTGTAGGCTATCTTTGATATCTTTCTATTGTTGTCCAAGGCCCCTTATAGACGAAGTCATTTGTTTTTTATTTCATTACATGGCCTTAGATGGCAGTTATTTTAATTTTAAAACTCATTTATCTCATTAAATATCAGTCCTATCAAAATTTTTCAAAGAATTAAACTTATCGGAAATGTTTTTTAAAGAAACTTTTGTTATGTAATATTTTTCACAAAAATCAATATTAAGCGAGATATTTCGATTTATTTAATTCAGGCCCCCTTATAACCCCCCTTTTAAATAATGTATTTTGAATGCCATATAGCCTAAAATCTAAGTTACAACGAACTTAATTTATATTCCAATTTTCATCGAAATCCGTTCATCCATTATCGCGTGAAAAGGTAACAAACAGACAGACAGACAGACATAAAAGGTAAAAAGGTAAAGGTATCCCCGTAACATGCCATGAAGGCACTTGGGGGGCATGGAGATAGAGCCCCATGCTTTCCATGACCTCGGCACTAGAATGAGGTGGTGTGGTCGGCACCACGCTCTGGCCGCCTTTTACCCCCGGGAAAGACCCAGTACTCAATTTTATAGGAGGCTGAGTGAACCTTGGGGCCGTTCTGAAAGTTTGGCAACGAGAAAAAATCCTGTCACCACCTGGGATCGAACCCCGGACCTTCCAGTACATACAAACAAAAATTTCAAAAAAGCGATTTTCGGTTTCAGGGTGGTTAATTATATATGTTAGGACCAATTATTTTTGGAAAATCGAAAATTACCAGAAAATTTTCGGCTACAGATTTATTATTAGTATAGATTGATAGTCAATGGTGCCTAATTATTACATTCTATTTTTATAACAATATTCATATTTAATTAATTATATTTATTTGTTATTAATTTCCGGATCCTCGTGGTCATCCTTAATTAAGGCCGGACGAGTTATTTCTCTCTCTCTCTCTCTCTCTCTCTCTCTCTCTCTCTCTCTCTGATTTGCAAACAGAACACAATCGTGGAGCGCTGAAGTTTACGACAGAATATGAGGAAATGGCGTCGTTGTTATGTTTCCATGGTTACCAAGTATGTTTGCTGTTATGTTTATGTTCCCATCGTGAATGATCGTATGACTTCTTGATTTTACCCTAACGTTTATATTCTTAAATTAACGCTTACGTTATGTTTAATTTGCATTGTGAATGAGCCTTTTACTGCAAGACGACCATGGGGAACAGATAACGGTACGAAGTGATCTTGTGAATATAACAAGTTTTTTCAAAGGTAAGAGTTTTAATTGCTTATATCTTCCTTACTTTCTATTCAATCTTAAAAATTATGACACTGCTTTATTACACAAGAAATAAAGTTTTTATGCAGCATCCACTGTTTCTTGCAAAATTTTAGTAACTATTACACCAGTTGTCACTGTAAGTATTCTTATTTTTTTCCATAAGTTTCTTCAAGTTTTGATACACGCTTCTGGAAAGAACTCATACTACATTAAGGGGAGAGGATGGTATTTTTGATGAAAAATGACTAAATTAAAAAATATATATATTCTTTAAAATACCCTGTGATATGTGTGGATCGCCATTTTTAAACTTCCTGCGTTATGGATTTTTAAATCACTCGCCCACTTTTATTGTTGTTTCCTGTAAATTAAATTTTCAAAAAAAAAAAAAAATGTAATACCCTTTGATATGTGTGGAATGCATTGCATTACATTTTGTGGGTATTTGTGCCCTTATCGGATGGTGAGACGTCATTTTTAAACTTCCTGCGCTATGGATTTTTAAATCACACGCCCGCTTTTATCGGTTTCCAGTAACTTTATTTTTTTTTTTTGCTACATTGCCAGACAAAATGGATATAATATCTGAACTATTAAAGATACATGCATGAAATTTAGAACACACATTCTTTAGACTATTAGGAAAGTTTTCTCTGTAACAGAATTTTGTTAATTGATTTCATTTTAAAAATACGTCCGTTTGTTTGCAAGAAAGGAAATCAGAAAATTGTTACTAAATTTTAATTGTTTATTTTACAAACGTAGGGACTAATATCAAAATTCTGTTACAGACAGTTTGTAGAACATACGTTTCCAAATACATTGCAAAAACTGTTTGAATCTATCTTTAAAAACGGTTTAGATATATCAGTTTTAGTACAATCCTGCATTGGGTATATTTTTTTCAAATTTGGGCCCCCAAATAATTTTTTTTCAAAATATTTTTATTTGGTTGAGTTGCCACAGCTATGAGCTCTCTACATACAAAAAAATTAATAATTTACACTAAATAGGAAAAAAGTTTTAAAAAATACCATCCTCTCCCCTTAAAGCATTATGGGTAGGCCTACGAAACAGTCGAAAGGCTGCTGAAGATCTACATCTACATCTACATTCGTAATGATTAGGCTTGTAATGTTAGGAACCGATTGGGTTCAAGTTGACTATCCGTTTACCAGTCAGTACTCTAACATGCGTAAACAGTATACCTGCTGAATAATAATGTCGAAGGTTAAAGATTCTCAGGCGCATATTTTTGGAGCGGAATTTGGTGAGTGTTTTGAAGTGAATGACAGAAAAATTACATGTAAATTATGTAATACAATAATGCGATGTGATAAGCGATATTATATACAGAGACATTGTAGGCCTAGGAGAAGAAAAGAAATGAGGAAACTCAAACTCATAATTCTATGACGATTCTTCTGTACGTAACAAAAGTTAAGTAAAAAATATAACTCTGTATTGCTATGCAGCGTATGTTGACTTTTAGAGCTGTCCAGATTTGTTTATGTTCACTTTGTTATTCGCGTAATCGATCACAGAACCAAGTCAATGTCCTCGTACTACTTCACATCCCCGACCTATGTATCATGCTGCAATCAACTTGTGTGATCGGTCCCCAACATTACATGCCTAGTTATGATATTTCATAAATGCGATATGAGTTTGCAGAGATAATACCATTTCTTCTTACGAATATAAATAATAAAACTCACTTTTACTTCAGTTAATCCGTTGAAATGATCCTACTCAAAACAAAATACTTTTGTGCGAGATCGAGCGTATTTGCTTGGTTTCCGCACAAAACCAATCCGCGGAAAGTCTAAAATTCCACATTCAGTATTCCCAACCTAACACACATAACAATTTCCCTTTTCTTACCGCTTAAATGACATATTGATTTTACTGCTTTAGGCTTTTAACATATTATTTTTAGAGACGTTCAATATAGTAATAATTATAAATTGGAAACTTACCACTGCAATTTCACCTAAATTTCACTGTTAATTATTGTTTTTAAATATTTGCAAAAATTAAGTAAACTCTAAATCATTACATAACCTTACCGTTTGTTTTAAGTTCGCATTTATAGACTGGGGGGAAAAAAAATACAGACGTATATCACGGCCTGCTGGAGTATAGTAAACACAGAAAACATTTTAAAGCAACAATGTTGAAGATAGATATTTTAGTTTTTAAAAGTTGCCGTCATTGAACAGAAACCAAGATGGAGATTTCATTGCAACTAATTAGAAATTCCTCTTTCAGGTATGTAATAAACGATCTTCGCACAAAATAATGTACAATACACGAGCGGTATGTTTTCTTTCAATTCTCGGAAATTAAAAAAGCTCAACTACGTTTTCCTCGAACATGAAAACTTAAACATACCGCTCTTGTAACGCATATTACTATTGTATGATGTATATAAAATAACAAAGATATTATGATTTACCGCTTACTCTTGAACACACTATATTTCAACTTTTTGACAGAAATAGGGTCTTTCAACGACAAGGATAGCGTCTTTGTTGCTCACACAAGATGATACTGCCAATAATCAGATCATAGCATATCCTGATCGTAAAAGATAATTTTAAATTGACAGTGTAGACGGGTGTTAAACTACATGTAGTTATGAATAAATTCTAGCTAAATACGTTATAATCTATTCAGTTCTAGCAGTAATGGCATAGTGTACAAATCCTATGGTTAAATATTACGGACAATATAACCTAGGTCCTAGAAAGATAGGACCTACTTTATCAAATAATTTTTGTTACTAAAATTCTGGACAAGAATGGTAAATGTTTATACTCGAAGAAGCAGTTTTATTTTTTATTTGGTTATTTAATGACGCTATGTCAACTATTAGATTATTTGGCGTCGATTAAATTCGTGATAGCAGGATGGTATTTCGGGAGATGAACAGAAGATTCACCATAGATTACCTGGCATTCGCCTTACAGTTGGGGAAAACCTTTGAGAAACCCAATCAGGTAATCAGTCCAAGTTTGAATCGAACCCACGCCCTTGTGCAGCTCCAGATTACCAGGAAAACGCGCCTGCCGTCTGAGCTACGTCAATGGCTCCAAGTTAATATGTAGTATCTTGCAACACTGGCAGATGAAAAATGTGATTTTAAACTGCAGTGACGAACACGGTAAGAGACAAATAAAACTAGAACAAGTGATGTCCTCTGGTACTTGTGGTGTTGAAGCTTCCATATTTCATTTAATTACACATTAGAATATGAGGAAGACAAATGCGAGGGGAGAAGTGAGTTCAGCATTGATATGTGCCTAAGACATCAGGTAGCATCACACTGACAACGAAAAAACATTAGTCTGCTAGACAGGATTCGAACTCACAGCTGAGATATCTATACGAGGTTACAGACGAGTGCCCTAGTTGCTTATACCGTGGCCAGAATAAGAGATAAACTGTTCTAATTCGATAACACCCCCGTAAACTACAGTGTAAGAATTCGGAAGCGTACATGCACATAATACCTATATGGGAAAATTCGGTTTTCTGTAACTGAAAAGTGTGTTTAGTTGGAGAAAAAGTACAAAATGTTTCGTGTATCGTGGGAACCAGGGGCGTACGCAAGGAGGTGTTACCGGGTTTGAACCCCCCTTGAACTTAAAAAAAAAGGGTGAATGTTACTTATGTCTCGCCCACTATAGGAGACATAGGCCAGTCGACTAAGGCGCTTGCTTGCCGATCCTGGGTTGCGCTCGGGCACGGGTTCGATTCACGGTTGGGCTGATTACCTGATTGGGTTTTTTCCGAATCCTCGGCCTCATCTCGCCAAATACCATCTCGCTATTGCCAATCTCATCGACGCTAAGTGTGTGTGTGTGTGTATGAGTGAAATATTTTAAATAGTATGTTTTAACGACTCTCGCAACTGCCGAGGTTATATCAGCGTCGCCGGTGTGCAGGAATTTTGTCCCGCAGCAGTTCTTTTACATGCCAGTAAATCTACTGACATGAGTCTGTCGCATTTAAACACACTTAAATGCTATCATCGACCTGGGCCGGGATCGAACCCGCAACCTAGGGCACAGAAGACCAGCGCTATATCAACTGTGTCACCTAGGCTGACTATGTATGTATGTATGTATGTATGTATGTATGTATGTATGTATGTATGTATGTATGTATGTTACTACATATAAAAGTAGGGCCTACCTCTACAATTCAGTCTTAAAATGTAATTGTTTATCTTACAATTTTGAATGTCAATATCAAAATTGTGATCCAGACATTTCAAAGAACGTGCTTTTAGGAGTAAAAATCTTAGAAATTTTGAACTTATCTTTAAAAATGGCTGAGATATATCAATTTTAGTGAATTACTGTGGTTTGTTCTTTTTTAATTTGGGCGCCAATTTTTTTTAAACTAATCTCAAATTGAAGTTTTTACAGCAAATGACATTTCTGCATCAAAATAAATAAATAAATAAATAAATAAGTAAGTAAATAAGTAAATAAATAAATAAATAAAATCACCATGTTTCTTAACGAACAAAAAGTAGCTTAAATATGAATTTGAATTAAATTCAAGTACCATGACCTGGGACGAGCCTCAATGCGAAAGCTGTGATACGGTGTCGCGGAACTATGGGGATCCGAGTGCGCGCAAGAAGCGGCATAAGTAACATTGATTTTCAAGTCATAATATTTGGTAAACGAGAAAAAAGCGAAACGAACTACTATCACCACGTTTCCTAACGAACAAAAGTAGCTTAAATATGCATTTTCATTAAATTCAAGCACCATGACCTGGGACGGTTCCCTTGTTAGTGCATGACGTAACACAGACATTTTATGAAATTTAATTAAATTTATAGAGGTATTAGCCCTAAAAATTTAGCATTATATGAAAATATTCAGAACTTGGAGATGAAATTAAAAAAGAAAATATGTCAAATTAACGCTAAAAGTGCCAGAAATAAGCTGTAAATATTCCATTACTGTGCTCCCAATTGTTTCTGAGGAAATGTGCATTACAAACCATTAATTTAACGCGGGTTAAGATAGGAGGATCCGGGTTCCCTTAAATTAATACGGCAGTGTCGCATTTTTGGAATAAAGAATGTTTCCACCGTACGCAGATAACATTGTGGCACCATGCTGTGCAAAAAATGAAGTCTGATAATATATGAGGATGTTATTGCACAACACACAGTAAATCTGTGAGAGTGAAGAAGCCTATCATTCTCTTGTTATGGGTTAACAATAGACCAAATGAATGGTTTTGTTTGCTGGCAAATTCGTTTAAATGAAAATGAAAAGATTGTCAAATACAGATCTTATGTTTATGTGTTTAAATATGTAGATTTATTTTTTTTAGAATATACTGAGTCCGTAAGGGCTACCAACGATGGGGGGCAGTTTGTAATTAATTAATTAACAATTTCACGAATAATGAGATTCACTGCAGGATTGAAGTCCCTGTGTTGCAGCTCTTACATAGTTTTTATTTTGTACGGAAATAAAAATGGAAATACTTTTTCAGTAGACCTATTGCACGGCTCACTGGACTTCTTTGAATGACAACTCCTATTGTAGCGAAGATCTCGAGATACGTTCTGTTCAAGAACGGTATGAAATCTTTCAATGTATTGCAGTGTCGTGCTTTCGGAGGAAGCAGCCCATAGTCTCAAATGCTGTCAGAGCTTGCACTGTAGAGCTCATTCTTAAGTAAATTCATCATATCAAATTTTCCGACATTGAGGACTTCACGTAAGGCAAGAAAGAGCGTGTTTCATTCTTAGGTTCGGATACGACACAGTTTTCAAATGTTCCCACCAGTGGCGTACGCAGAATTTTGTCAAGGGGGGGGGGGAGGGTTATTATTAAAATTGTTTACAATGTACATTTTCGGTATTTTAAATTGTGTATCATTATTATTATTATTATTATTATTATTATTATTATTATTATTATTATTATTATTATTATTATTATTATTATTATTATACTATATTCTAATAGAACATGTCCATGAATATTCTTATAAAACGTAATTTTTTCACAGTCATGCCATTTTTAACAAACTTTAACTTGTGTTTAATTTTGTATAATAAAAAGTGCTTGTGTCATTATTACAATTTCACAATATATAGGTAAGACACTTTACTTTACATAACAGGACAATCCATGGAAACAATAAAATATATTGAAATAAATGTAATTTTTAAACACAATAATAGAATATGGAACTCACTAAGGATGAAGAATTAAATTGGGATGATGATTATATTGGAGGAGTATGTCTTATGTCGATGTAGATTTTATTACTCTAACAGTGAAAAATTAGAGAAGGGAAAACGATTATAGATAAAAAAAATACTCAAATCTAAATGTGTCTTTTTTGGTCAATGTAGAGTATCCACCGCCCACTGAACGAATATTGGTTAAACGAGCGTTGAGCGACTTCCGCCGATTTTGGAATAGACACCGACGCACTTAGGTTAGGTTAGGTTAGTTTAGTTTAGGCTTTTATTATCCCGTCAAGATGAAGGTGAAAGCGATTGAGTGTGATTTTTTGTTTTCTATGTTGGCAATTCAAGTGCGTCGGTGTCTATTCCAAAATCGGCGGAAGTCGCTCAACGCTCGTTTCACCCGAATATTTCACACTTTTATCACTGGCAATGTTGCGCTATAAACCAATTTTCGCAAATCTAATGTAAAAGACTGCCTACACAAGCAACAAGTTATACTAAATGTTTAGGATTAATGTAAAACTGGCCTATGTCTCCTATAGTGGGCGAGACATAAGTAACATTCACCCTTTTTTTTTTTAAGTTCAAGGGGGGTTCAAACCCGGTAACACCTCCTTGCGTACGCCCCTGGTTCCCACGATACACGAAACATTTTGTACTTTTTCTCCAACTAAACACACTTTTCAGTTACAGAAAACCGAATTTTCCCATATAGGTATTATGTGCATGTACGCTTCCGAATTCTTACACTGTAGTTTACGGGGGTGTTATCGAATTAGAACAGTTTATCTCTTATTCTGGCCACGGTATAAGCAACTAGGGCACTCGTCTGTAACCTCGTATAGATATCTCAGCTGTGAGTTCGAATCCTGTCTAGCAGACTAATGTTTTTTCGTTGTCAGTGGCTGTTACGTCTCTTAAAGGATGTAGCAACTGCAGTAAAACCCCATTCAACCGAAATTTGTTTAGTTGAAACCCTGCTTAATCGAAAGGGCGGGGTAGGAAGACATCTCTACTTTTTTGCCAAATTATTCTTTAAAAACGTAAAAAAGGTATCCCCGTAACATGCCATGAAGGCACTTGGGGGGCATGGAGGTAGAGCCCCATGCTTTCCATGACCTCGGCACTAGAATGAGGTGGTGTGGTCGGCACCACGCTCTGACCGCCTTTTGCCCCCGGGAAAGACCCGGTACTCAATTTTATAGGAGGCTGAGTGAACCTCGGGGCCGTTCTGAAAGTTTGTCACCACCTGGGATCGAACCCCGGACCTTTCAGTCCGTAGCCAGCTGCTCTACCAACTGAGCTACCCGGCCTTTAAAAAAGTACTGTTTAAAATATAACTACGTCTTATATTCCGAAAGTCTGTCAATGCATGACAGTAACACAGCTACTGTTTTTTTCTTACCTTACAGAAAAAAATAACGATGAATGTCCTTTAAGGAATGCAATAAGTAGGCAAATCTGCTTTATCCCATCCTCTGTTCACTTGTTTTGAGCTCAGTAGCAGCTAGCGGGTGTATGTTGGTCCCGTCTTTGTTTACGTAGAATATTTTTTTTCATATATCCCCTACCCGAAGAATTTTGCAACCATTTACTTCTGAATGAGAGGTGACAACTGATTCTGCGTGCATTAATTTATGTGATGCTGTAGGTGTTAAGCAGTTGTTAGTGCACTACCTATCGAAAATAGTACCCATGGATTATCCGAAAAAGGGTTATCCGAAACGGATTCGTCCCCTTTAGTTCGGATAATCGGGGCTCTACTGTACTAATAAAATTAAGCTCCTTTCCGAGCCCGAACAAGAAAATACACTGGTCTTAAAAAATACAAACTGTCCGTACAAATTACGGACAAATGGCAACCTCAAGTATATGGCTGTTTTGCAAGTGTGTAGAGATTATCATATTGTGATAGGTATCGGTAACAGAAGCGGGATGCAATGTGGCTAAGTGTAGAGGTTAAAGGACTTGAAAAAGGTGAACAAGAAAATGAACATTTTTAAGTTTGTTAAGCCGAACTCATTTACAGTTTGGAAGGTTGGAGTAATGTGGTCAGAGTGACGGACATTGGTGTAGCGTCAATGTAAGCTAAAAAGCTCAGCTTCCCCAGTTAATAATAATTTCATAATAAACCTGCAGTTCATAACAAAATTATTTATTAATTTTTTAATTTTTTTATATTTATGCGTTAAATATTGTGATGCGGCAACTCAGGATGATTCGTGATGCAGCAGTAAACAAGAAGCCTGCACATGCTAGCTTCCAAGCAGACTGGTTTCTTACACTCATTCTTCTGTGTAACCCAACCCGCAGATTTTCCATCCCTTTCTAACTAAACTACACTGGTCGCAAGGCTCGCAAGAAGCTAGCTTTTACATTTAAAATAATTTAGTTTTCGAGTTATCCCTTTCGTGAGTTGTGTTCAGTTGAAGTGTTAGTGTGCATTATGGCTGAAATAATAAATAATGAGTGAAATAACAGTTCCTGACACCAATTTACTTGAATTTTTAGGACAATTCTATTTATTATCAAGACTGACTTACGAACAAAAGTGTGATTTAAAAAAACAAATGACCGACTCCCTTGCTGTCAATGAAGGGGACAACCAAAACACAGACGCATACTTACGTAATGATACTAATACCGTATCTATTGACCGTTAATATTGTGATTTCTCTAAGTATGACAGGGAGTGAGCTAATGTTATACGTACACGTGTCTATTTGTTAGAGATATGTGTAAACCATGAAATCATATTTTACTACGTACCATTTGAGGTGATACCTTATTGGTGTTACTTACGAGGTTCCAACCAATCTTCGGCTACTGACTTGACATTGACTACTATTTATTTTTTGTAATACGTTTTCTCATATGTACGTGAAAGACAACTTGAGTTAGCTTCCCCTGTTCAAAATTTCATGCTACGCCACTGGTGACGGACATCGCTAACACAAGCATTATGAACACGTAGTCTCCGAGACTGATTGACATTGAGGTCTGTCAGTAGAAAATCACAATAATTATCAATCATGACATGAAACAAAGCTATTCTTCACGTAATTAATAACCTGACATCTGGATTTTTCAGGTATGCAGTTTCCTTCACCGCTCGTCTTGCTCCTGATGGTCGCGACCCCTCTCCGGGCCGCAGACCCGTTTCAAATTGTATACCAGTGGAAAGAAGTGGACTACAATTTCCCCAGTCAACAGATGAGAAATAACGCTATCAACTCTGGCGCGTACAAAGTTGGAAACGCCGTGCCTTTAGACATGGACGTTTCAAATTTAGGTAAGAAGGTTTATGGTAGTGGGTGGATTTTTATTTAACGACTATTTTAACAGTTTCGAGATGATAGAACAAATTCTCAATTGAAACACCAGAGAAATCTGAGGTACTGCACAATTCCAGCTCCACAACAAATTTTTCTATCAGAAATTCCATAAAGTATGAATGGAATCGAATCCCTAGCCCTTCGTTGAGAAGCTATCAGTTAAGTCCAGAATCAACACTCTTCCTTCTACTTTCTTGTCCGTTACTCAACTTACCTATTCATTTTTACACGAAATGTTTAGTCAGCTGTCCGAAGAAAGTCAGAATCTCACAAGTGACACCAACAAGGCAGCAATCATGAGGCAACTAGGCCAGGAACTATTGGGGTAGGGTGGCCAGTTCCTTTCTCCATCCATTGCATACATCGCTGACTAGTAACATATTTCACTAAGCAGACTTAAAATGTATACAAACAATTACTATTCTTTCTCTGACACATATCATCAAGTCAGATGTACTGCCTGATAATACAGTAGATGTACTACGTACGTACAGATATGGAAATAAAATTTGGAGCTCCCTCATTGTTAAGTTTCGCTTACAACACACTGCGCATGTGCAATAAACAAGAGCCTCTGTATACAGAGTGATTCACGAGGATTTACCGCTACTTACGGAGCTATTTCTAAAGACATTTTGAGCAAAAATGTCATATAAACATGGTTTCTATTCTCAATATTTTCAGAGTTACACTAATTTAAAGTTGTTTGTAAAATACGTTTTTTCTTTAGTTTCAAGGTAAAAGAATAATACAAATAGAGAATGAACCATTCAGAAGTATCACTTCTTTAATTGGCAAGTATTGTGAAGCTAAAAATATGCTGTGAACTTCTTAGTTGCTTCGTACAGACATCTTTTTTCTATTTTTAACTATAAAATTACATTATTCTTACACACTTATCACAACAATTATTACAAATCACACCACTTCCACCGATTTGATTATTTTCAGTTCAATTTTGCATTCTAATTTACAGTCTTGGAGAGTTTACAACACATTTTAACCCGTGAGGTATTTTTCTAGTCACGTAACTGGTGAGGTGGGGATTGCACTTACCCCACTTACTTAGAA
Organism: Periplaneta americana; assembly: GCF_040183065.1. Lineage (NCBI taxonomy): Eukaryota > Metazoa > Arthropoda > Insecta > Blattodea > Blattidae > Periplaneta > Periplaneta americana. The sequence goes on from NC_091118.1 coordinate 185,985,355, forward strand.
ACTTGTATCGTAGCACTCAGATAATCAAACTGAATTTTTAATTTATATAATCAAGTACTTTTATTTGTTTTAACTAGGTTTTCTTCAAAATTAGGGAAGCAGGCAGCATAATAAGCAATGAAAAAAATATATCTCCGCACATCCACCTGGCGCAGGCTTCTTTTCCTACAATGGCTGGGATACTCACAGCCACCACCTCACCAATTACGGGTTAAATAATATCGCCGTCACTTGGCCGCACGCTTGTGAACGGCACTCGTCGCTCTACGTAACTGCATGCGGCTGTCTTTGATTTCCGTAGCGCTCGCGCTGGCTGCTGATTGCTCGCTGACCAAGGTCACGCGTTCACAGCAATGCGTTCCAATAACGAAACGTAACTCTGTAAATATTGAGAATGGAACCCATGTTTATATGACATTTTTTGCTCAAAAGTCTTCAGAAATAAGCTCCGTAAGTGGCGGTAAATTCTCGTGAATCACCCTGTATATCCTACTTGTGGACAGTCGTGCGAAATTGTTGTCTACATACAAGTGAACTCCCATCAAGACTCGCTCCAAATTTTAATTACGTACTTGTATATATTAGCCAGAACCTCAGTCAGAGATACACACGGCATGGCTTCTTTTAAAAGTGCTTCAGTTTTTCAAAATAAAATTCCAGCTGCACGGCAACAATTTAGTATAGCCTCCTGAGTCCTGAGAATATAATATACCACTGTACCATACTTCATCTGTATTCTGCAGTGCTGCTCTTGGACGACACTTTTGGAAAATCCGTATGTGCGTAACAAGAAGAAAGCCTTGTCAAAGTAATTAACATATAAGTAAAAGTTCCGAATTTGGTATTCCCAAGAAACTAGTTCGATTAATTAAAATGTGTCTCAGTGAAACATACAGCAGAGTCCGTATAGGTCAGTTTCTATCTGATGCTTTTCCAATTCACTGCGGGCTAAAGCAAGGAGATGCACTATCACCTTTACTTTTTAACTTCGCTTTAGAATATGCCATTAGGAAAGTTCAGGATAACAGGCAGGGTTTGGAATTGAACGGGTTACATCAGCTTCCTGTCTATGCGGATGACGTGAATATGTTAGGAGAAAATACACAAACGATTAGGGAAAACACGGAAATTTTACTTGAAGCAAGTAAAGCGAACGGTTTAGAAGTAAATCCCGAAAAGACAAAGTATATGATTATGTCTCGTGACCAGAATATTGTACGAAATGGAACTATAAAAATTGGAGATTTATCCTCGAAGAGGTGGAAAAATTCAAATAGCTTGGAGCAACAGTAACAAATATAAATGACACTCGGAGAAGATTAAATGCAGAATAAATATGGGAAATGCCTGTTATTATTCGGTTGAGAAGCTGTTATCATCTAGTCTGCTGTCCAAAAATCTGAAAGTTAGAATTTATAAAACAGTTATATTACCGGTTCTTCTGTATGGTTGTGAAACTTGGACTCTCACTCTGAGAGAGGAACATAGGTTAAGGGTGTTTGAGAATAGGGTGCTTAGGAAAATATTTGGGGCTAAGCGGGATGAAGTTACAGGAGAATGGAGAAAGTTACACAACGCAGAACTGTACGCATTGTATTCTTCACCTGACATAATTAGGAACATTAAATCCAGACGTTTGAGATGGGCAGGGCATGTAGCACGTATGGGCGAATCCAGAAATGCATATAGAGTGTTAGTTGGGAGACCGGAGGGAAAAAGACCTTTAGGGAGGCCGAGACGTAGATGGGAGGATAATATTAAAATGGATTTGAGGGAGATGGGATATGATGATAGAGACTGGATTAATCTTGCACAAGATAGGGACCGATGGCGGGCTTATGTAAGGGCGGCAATGAACCTTCGGGTTCCTTAAAAGCCATTTGTAAGTAAGTAAGTAAAAGTTCCGTCAATAGCTTATTTATATTTTGAAAGTTCTATTAAACTTTATATGTGGACGAACGTTTTCGCTCGAAAATTGAGGATCTTCAGATTCTACAGTGTGTAATCATGCTAGTATTAACAAAATTAAATGTATATGTAACGCGAATAATAATTATTGCACTAAGGGGACCGGGAACCTCCTATCTTAACATATTTAAATTAGTGATATTTACTGTACCTTTTCTCTAAAACTCTTGAGAGTAAAACAATGAAACTTTTACAGCTTATTTTTGACACTCTTATAAGTAATTTGATGGAAGGGTTTTCAAAAATAATAATGTTTTATAAATCCATTAATTTTTTTTCTGAACATGTAAATTTTTATATAATTTTTGCTATATTGTTCAAGAAATCTGCTTTAAAAACCATTATTTTAAAAAAAATGTGTCAATTTATGCTACAATATCAACTAAATACACATAGAAAATTTGAAATAAATCTAAATCTAGGACCTGAGATATGATACACTTTATAGAGAAAAATTCAAAATTACGGAAAATGGCTGCCAAAGTTATCAGAACACCCCAGCTGCATAATCCCCATCTTAGATACAAATTTTTAAAATATATTTCCATAATAATAATAATAATAATAATAATAATAATAATAATAATAATAATAATATGCATAAATGATATACCGTTGGTAAGAGGATTTTTCGAAGAATATAAATCAATAAAAAAAATAAAAATTGGAATATTTAGCATATTACAGGGTCCCGGTCCCCTTATGCAGTGCACATAATTTGTATCACGATTTATCCATAATTCAGAAGATAAGTTGAAAGTGCATTAAGTAAAATTTGTATCTAAAAACATTAAAAGTAGAGAACATGCAAATAAATAATCAAAACCTAAAATATTTGTTTTTGTGTGCTTTACACTTTGAAGTTATGTTTTATGAAGTGGAAATTTACAAATATAGCTTATATAGGCCTACAATATTTTCATCAATGTTAAAGACAATGTATGCTCGTATGAACAATTAAAACCAAGTTTTGAATATAATATGAAATTCTTTAAAAATGTTACATAGTAATATTGTATATCGATAATGTTGTTGGTGTTACTGAATATGGCTTATTGAGAGAAGAAACTGTCACAGTTGCGAATCTTGTAAAGTAGTATCGTTCTGTAATATACGTTAATTTTATTTGATAAGATATGAAGATATTAAGCTTATGTTAACAGATAATTTATAATTGCGTATTCTATGGATCGAAAAGTTTATGTTTTACTTACGATTCAGCAGCGTGTCTTCGGTTGTTTTCAAGTCAAATCCAGGACGACTACAATTTGATGTTATGACAAGCAAACCTTCGGCGGATGTATATGTTACAGTTGGAACTATATTTTATACAGGTTGTATAGGAAGTTTCATAAGTTAGATAACTGTTCATTAATTAAGTTTTTTTCGCTGTGATAAATTTTGTTACGTAAAACTCTTCCGCCACGTTTATGTTGACGTTATTGTTAATGATTTTTTTAGGATGTTAAGTGTTTCATTGATATTTGCAAATTCTTGGTTACTATTTATAAGGTGGGTGCAATTATTCGTATTACATGTACATTGTTAACTACTGGTATGATTATAAATCGTAGGATCTGAAGATGCTCAATTTTCGAGCGAAAACGTTCGTCCACATATAAAGTTCAATAAAACTTTCTTAAATAGATAAGCTATTGCCGAAACTTTTACTTAGGGCTATATATTAATATCACTTCTTTATCGGAACTACATTGTCTCTAGAACTGTAAAAATAAGACAAACTCAAATAGGAAAATATAAATCAATGGAGTCAAAGTCAGGATAGGAGAAGTGTCAGAGAGAAGTGGAATAGACAGAGGGGTACGACAAGGATGTCCTTTATCACCTATTCTGTTTAACATCTACTTTGAGGATTCAGTAAATAACTGTTTCAGAACATAGGAGGAGTGATAGTAGGAAGAAGAAGAATAAAGTGAATAACATTTGTTGATAATATTAGCAGAAGAGGAGAAGATGCTAAGGGATATGCTACTGGGGCTAAATGACAGCTATGAGCAGTATGGGATGTATTTTTAGTAGGTTATTTTACGACGCTTTACCAACAGCTTAGGTTATTTAGCGTCTGAATGAGATGAAGGTGATAGTGCGGGTGAAATGAGTCCGGGGTCCAACACCGAAAGTTACCCAGCATTTGCTCATATTGGGTTGAGGGAAACCCTGGGAAAAAACCTCAACCAGGTAACTTGCTCCGACCGGGAATCGAACCCAGGCCACCTGGTTTCACGGCCAGACTTGCTAACCGTTACTCCACAGGTGTGGAGGTATATGAATTCAAACAAGACACAGATCATGATTATCGGAAGAAAAATAAAGAAGGTGAACGTGCGAAATCGAAATGAATCAGTTTCAAACACTTGGAGTGAACTATAAATAGCTGTTGCCAGGAAGTCAAAAGGAGGACAGCAATGGCAAAGAAAGTTTTTATTTCTATTAAGAAAAGGACTGATATTCTCAAGAAACTAGTTCGATTAATTAAAATGTGTCTCAGTGAAACATACAGCAGAGTCCGTATAGGTCAGTTTCTATCTGATGCTTTTCCAATTCACTGCGGGCTAAAACAGGGAGATGCACTATCACCTTTACTTTTTAACTTCGCTTTAGAATATGCCATTAGGAAAGTTCAGGATAACAGGCAGGGTTTGGAATTGAACGGGTTACATCAGCGTCTTGTCCATGCGGATGACGTGAATATGTTAGGAGAAAATCCACAAACGATTAGGGAAAACACGGATATTTTACTTGAAGCAAGTAAAGTGATCGGTTTGGAAGTAAATCCCGAAAAGACGAAGTATATGATTATGTCTCGTGACCAGAATATTGTACGAAATGGAAATATAAAAATTGGAAATTTATCCATCGAAGAGGTGGAAAAATTCAAATATCTTGGAGCAACAGTAACAAATATAAATGACACTCGGGAGGAAATTAAACACAGAATAAATATGGAAAATGCGTGTTATTATTCGGTTGAGAAGCTTTTATCATCTAGTCTGCTGTCAAAAAATCTGAAAGTTAGAATTTATAAAACAGTTATATTACCAGTTGTTCTGTATGGTTGTGAAACTTGGACTCTCACTCTGAGAGAAGAACATAGGTTAAGGGTGTTTGAGAATAAGGCGCTTAGGAAAATATTTGGGGCTAAGAGGGATGAAGTTACAGGAGAATGGAGAAAGTTACACAACGCAGAACTGCACGCATTGTATTCTTCACCTGACAAAATTAGGAACATTAAATCCAGACGTTTGCGATGGGCAGGGCATGTAGCACGTATGGGCGAATCCAGGAATGCATATGGAGTGTTAGTCGGGAGACTGGAGGGAAAAAGACCTTTGGGGAGGCCGAGACGTAGATGGGAGGATAATATTGAAATGGATTTGATGGAGGTGGGATATGATGATAGGGACTGGATTAATCTTGCACAGGATAGGGACCAATGGCGGGCTTATGTGAGGACGGCAATGAACCTTCGGGTTCCTTAAAAGCCATTTGTAAGTAAGTAAGTAAGTATTAAGAAAAGGACTAAGGAAGATACCAGTAAAGTACTTTGCGTGAAATGTGGTACTAAATGGGACAGAAACATGGACATTACGACGAAGTGAAGAGAAACGACTAGAAGCATTTGAAATGTGGATATTGAGAAGACTAGAGCGTATGAAATGAACAAAATAAGAAATGAAGCTGTGCTAGAAAGAATGGGTGAAGAAAGAACAATGCTGAAACTGATGAGAAAAATAAAATGAAATTGGTTGGGTCACTGGCTAAGAAGAAATTGCTTACTGGAGGGTGCAATGGAAGGAATGATGAATGACAGAAGTGTTCGAGGTAGAAGGAATCAGATGATAGACGACATTAGATATATGGATCGTATGCGGGGACTAAGATGTCGGAAAAGAGGGAAGATTGGAGAATACTGGACTTGCAGTGAAAGACCTACACTTGGAAAGAAAAATATGAATGAATTAATAATTTAAACTTCCAAAATGCAATTTTAATTCTGTAGCTGAGGTATTATTGCGTGATCAGAGAAGTGAAAATATCAAGGAGAAATTTAGAATATTGGACATCATTATGAAAATTGGTAACATAAAAAAGTGATTATTTTAGAATGTCATATTTACTCGCGTAATTTCCCCTTAAAGGATTTATAAAACATATTTTCTCAGAATTCTATTTCCCTCGCATAATTCCCCCCCCCCTCCTCTTACATTAAATAAATAATAATTGCCTATTCCTTTTCTCATTTAAGAGTCTTTGATGAAGATTATTCGGGATATGCTATTGCTTGAACAGTAGTACAGGCAGCACTATAGATGTTCTACAAGCAAAACTCAGCTCGGACTCCTCGCGGCGCGCATGCTATACCCCTCTTACACCCCTGCAGTAGTCGTGAGAGCATGCTGGGAACGGGAGCATACGTCATCTGCGCGAGACAGTCACGCCCGCTGGTTTCTGCGCACTGAGTTTTCTTTGTCAGATGCCTATAGTAGTAGTATTAGTAGTATAGTAATAGCAACAGTAATATCCATACAGTGCTCTCATTTTACGAGGAAACTAGATTACAGCGGAACACTTTCCTCTGTGTCGTGCTTGCACCGGCGTGTAGCGTGTTCCATTACTACCTGAAAATGAAGGCATTTAACAACTACAGAATAAAATAAGTCCACGAATTTAAATTATTATTAAAAATACATATATACAGGTTTATTCCTCACCATTTGTTTCAGATAGTCTACTGTGAAAATTACCTCCTTCCGCAGTAAGACATGTCTCACATCGTTTAAACAAATTATTTGCCACTTTCTGTAAACCCGCTTCGGTAATAGGCTAGACTATATAGCACGTGTTATTTCGACCTTCAGTTCTTCTACAGTAGTACGGGAATTATTTCAGTAAACTTTTCCCTTTAGGTTTCCCCAAAGATAATAATCACGGTAAATGAGGTCGACTGATCTAGGACGCCATAAACCTGTATTTACTCTCCGGTCATTAAAAACTGCACGTAAAATGTCTATAGAATTATGAGCGGTATGCGCTGTGGCACCGTCCTGTTGAAAATATCCGTAATCCTTTTCTTCCTGTACCAGTTCATTAAGAAATGGACGCAACATTGTTCTCGCATCTGAATTCACGCGGTCTTCGAAAAATATAGGCCCAATTATCCGCCGCGCGCTTACAGTACACCATACCCCTATTTTAATGGAATGCAATGACACTTCCTGTATAATATGCGGGTTCTCAGTACACCACATTCGCAAATTTTGAGAATTTACATGCCAGTGGCGGCTGGTGGTTTGAAAATATGGTGGTGCACAATGGATATCGGAGAGGAGTTAAACATACTTTACTTTAAAGTTCAAAACCGTGTATACCTTAGGGCTATACATATAAAGCTTATTTATGTGCAATTAATAAGTAAAATGGCTAAATACAAGCATACTTATTTATACAGAAAGTCCAAAAGTGGACGGGGTCGTGGATGGAGCTCTCTATATTACGATTTAACCTCATGAAAAACATTTGAGCACAGAATCGTCATCAGAATGCTACCAAGTACCAAGTCCAACGTTTTCGTTCATAAAATTCGAATGCAGCTTTCGTAGGCTGTCGGGAGATAGCAGCACTTATTGTCAGAACGACAACTCTTACAACTTTAAAGCAAAATACAAGCTCCTTTATGTATTGTGCCGTTTGTGTGGATGCAGATTGAGAAAGTAATGTGCGAAATATGCGACTGTTCATTGCACAAGCTGAATGAATACATTTTTCATGCTTATTACTTCGGACAAATGTCTAGTTGAAACAGATACTTTCCCAGTGAATTTAGTTCCTTCTGCATTGACGTTGGTGTCCATGTCAAGGAGTGCGACAAACCGTTCTCAATGAGAAAGCAGTAGACCACCCCTCTAACCCCCTGTCCCCGCATTAGCCGAACATCTCTATAAACTACCTTCCATAGGTTTTCAACATCTTTGCAAACCAAGACGCTCGAAGGCTCTTCCAGACGTACAAAACAAGACGCCAGCTGCAGATAGTCATGAATGAAAATTGTAAAAAATATATATATATATATATATATTTTTTTTTTAATAGTAACAAAGCCGGGAGATTAGGAACATTACTTGGGGGTGTACAAACCTGCAACCCTCTTGAGAAGCCGCCACTGTTACATGTCCACAAAGATGGAATCATGCCTCGTCAGACAAACATTCGCTGTGGATCCAAATTTCCATTGTAAACACTTTCACGAAACCAATTACAGAACCTTACTCTTGCGGCGAAATATGTCTGGTGAAGTTCCTGCACAAACCTTTGTTTATATGGTCGAAATTTCAGCAGTCAGGTTGCTTTGTGGGCCAACCCCATGGATATGTTCGTATCCTGCCCTAGACGATTAAGTGATTTTCTAACTTCTAACCCGTCCGAATATCCCCAACTTTATCTTCAGTTAAAACGTGTCTTTTCCGCTTCCTCTGCATATCACAAACTGAACCTGTTGTACGCCATTTTTTCAACTTCGAAACGCAAGATTTTGTAGGAATGCTAGAGCCAGGATATTTACGAGCAAATCTCCGAGCCCATCTTATATAGTTATCTTTTATCGCGTAATATTTCACCAAATAAATTCGATGTGTACTTCATTTTCCAATCGATTACTTAATACACAAGCAACAGTCACGCTCACGTTCCAGTACAATTCTCAGAAGTAACTAACTGCTGGGATGTTTTGTAGATCTAGCTTCCCACGCTGCGATCGGGAGAGCAGAAAGACGGCTGACTGCGGAATGATGCGAAGTTTCCTCGTAAAATGAGAGCATGTGTAATAATATTTTTTGCAGATCCCTACAATCGCTTGTTTGTGACTACACCGCGCTTCCTGCCCGGAGTGCCTGCAACCTTGAACACAGTGGATCCAGCCAATGGCCTGCTCACACCTTACCCAGACTGGAGCTGGCACACACAGGGTGATTGCGATGGCATCACTTCGGTTCTGAGAACTAAGGTGAGCACTCTTTCGTTTGTCACTTCTATCCACTTGATAAGGAAAGATCGCAGCAGTTTCCTCAAAGATGACCAGATGTGTGGCTGCATAGTACAGTATGGGACAAAACAAATAATACTGAAATAAAGCCACCGTGTAGCTCAGTCAGCTAAGGCGTTTGCCTGCCGATCCAGAGTTGCACTCAAGCGCGGGTTCGATTCCCACTTGGGTTGATTACCTGGTTGGGTTTTTTCCGAAGTTTTTCCCAACCGTAAGGCGAATGTTAGGTAAATCTATGACCAATTCTCGGCCTCATTTCGCCAACTACCATCTCGCTATCACCAATTCCAACGACGATAAATAACCTAGTAGTTGATACAATGCCGTTAAATAACCAATTAAAAAAGAATACTGAAATTATTGCTCATCCGTTGTTCATCTTTTCCCAGCAACCAAGTATTTATTTATTTTATATGACAGTTTGACATACTAAATTGTACAGGGACATCATTTTATTTTTACTTCAATTTTTATTGTACCTGAGTTTTGGAATGTTTTTCACTCCCACCCCTTCTACTACAGTCCATGAGGATTTACTTGTCTAGTCCCTTTTAGAAAGAGAAAGAATACTCACCATCTCTCTCTACCCTCATTTATGGTGACGGCGGTATGGTCGACACTCCTTCCAGCGACCAGGAGTTAGCAGCGGCGGCACTCTCTTCCTCTTCAAATTCTGACTCCTCTCCGCCAGAAAGTTCCTCGTCCGTGTCCGTGTCATCCAAATTTATTACGAATCGATCGCTAATTTCGTCTACTAGTCCGTCCTTCTCCCAATAAAATTGTTCGACTTTTTCCACGTGTTCACAGGCCTTTCTCCAATTATCTTCCGTCACTTTTGCAAGAGCGCTCTCAAACAACAATTTCACATCTTTACTTTTGAACGAAATATTACGCTTCGCAACGTCATTTTTAACCTGCCCCCATATTAATTCGATCGCGTTTAAATCACAATGGTATGGTGGCTGTCTCACTACAGTATGGGAGTGCATTGTCGCAATTTGGTCGATTTCGTATGTTTTGAAATTATCTTTTTTAGTTTTTACAAGTTCATATAATACAGGTTTCGTGGATCGTAAATCAAATTCAATGTTATTGTTACGAAGCCAGGACTGCATTTCAGATTTCGGTGTTGATGAAATTGGTGCCTTATTGAGTTCTGTTGAATGATAGGGGGCATTGTCCATTACAATGATGCTATTGAGAGGAATGTTTGGTAATAATTGATTAATGAACCAGTTCTTAAATACAGTGCTGTCCATCTCCTCGTGGTAGTCTTTAGTTGATTTAGATTTGAAAGTTAGAAGCGCGTTTGGAATGAAACCTGTCGAACATCCGGCGTGTAAAATAATAAACCGTTGACCTTTTCCTATTGGGGTTTGAAGTGGGAAGTCAATTTCGTGATCATCGCTTTTCCAAACTTTGCTTTTCGTATGGTTCACATTAACCCAAGTTTCGTCCAGATAAACAACGGCGCGTCCAGTGGCGCGTAATTCTTTCATTTTTCTTAAGAATTTAAATCTCTTTAAAATAACATCTGACCTTTCCATTAAAAATTTTCTGCCTTGAGTATTTTTAACATACCTAAATTTCATTTTTTTAAGAATTTCTCTCAAACTCCATATGCTTCCAGTGAATAAGCTTTCCTTAATTAATGCGTCATTTATATCCTTCAAACTAGGCAAAAAATCAGTCCGATACAAAGAATAAATTACTCGTCTTATAGCGGCGGCAGAAAATGAGTCAATTGCAGTTTTCTGAGGGGTCCTGTTTGGGCGTTTCTTTCCTGGAGTTCGCAGAACACTTCCACTTTCTAGTGCCTCCCTTTGTTTTTTTAAAATCCTGCTAACACTACGAGACGATATACCTGTCGCTGCAGCAGTTCTTTCGATAACACTCGACAGAGATATTGTTTGCTTTCCGCGTTTCAGTGCCTCATATTCTTCAGTAAAGAATTTGTGTACATTAATAACCATGTTCATACTGTCCGACTTCAAGGCTTTCCCGCATTTTCCCATATTGCCTACCATGATTATTAAAAACAAGAGCACAACACACATTACAATGTTTAAGATAACAGGGAAACCATGCAATTCCGAAAACATTTTGTTTAAATTGTGAATTATTGTATATTATATTATATTATATTATATTATATTATATTATATTATATTATATTATATTATATTGACACAACGAGACACACACTTACTTCACTATTCACTAAACACTACTGAATAAATGAACTCGAACAACGCCAAGACGCCACTGAGAGACCCACTAATTGGATTTGCAAAAGTGTGTTCTAGAAGGGCCAAGGGAGAAGGAGGGAAGGGAATTCCAAGAATTCTACAAAAGAAAACCTTTCCCCCCTTACATCTGTTGACAGTCGATAGACAAGGACCGCAGACAAGGATAGTAGAAATCACGCCAACTTAACCCTCATGCACTGTAGTAAACTTCCAACCGTTCACGACAGAGCCGAGGGCGCGTAAGCAGTACTGAGTTACTGAGTATAGTACGTTTCAGAAATATGTTCGCGTTTTCCAGTGACGAAAGAGCTTTCAATATTGAATCATATTTTCGTACGGTACTGTCGTCCGTTTTCCTATGTCGCATCCCGGTTTCCCCCACCTGCTTCTGTTCGCCCCTTTGTAAAGTCTAGTAGCTGGGCTATCTTAGCTCTTTTCTGAAAACATTAATTTCTGTTAGGAATTGGACGTCTACGTAATATTAATCAAGTGTTTAAAATAACTTAAATAAAAGGGCCTCCTTAAGTAATTAACTTTCACGTGATTTCCCCCCCCCCTTTCTACAACCCTGCGACAAAACCACTTGAACGGACAGTAGATAGCATTTCTGAGTGATTTTATCTTTTCGGATCGGGCAGAAGTGAAGATTGAATTTACAGTACGTAAGGTACTCTTTTGTCCCGCTCCGTGGCGTCGCGGTCTAAGGCATCCCGCCTAGGATTCGCGTTACGGAATGCGCGCTGGTTCGAGTCCTCATGGGGGAAGAAATTTTCTAATGAAATTTCGGCCAGTGTATGGGACCGGTGCCCACCCAGCATCGTGATGCACTTGGGGAGCTACGATAGGTAGCGAAATCCGGTTGCGAATACCAGCTATAACGGCTGGGGGGATCATCGTGCTAACCACACGATACCTCCATTCTGGTTGGATGATCGTCCACCTCTGCTTCGGCATGTGGGCGTGAGGCCAGCAGCCGGCTGGTCGGTCTAGGCCCTTAACGGGCTGTAGCGCCACGGATTATTATTAAGGTACTCTTTTATAGAGTAGGTACAGAATTATTTCAACATGAGTTACTCGTACGAAGGACAAAACTGGTAATTGGAATTAGGTACAATAGTCTATAGTGCGATAAGATGGACAAAAGAACTGAAGCCTATATCGAAATGAACGGCCACCATTTTCTAAAATGTGTTTAAATATCCATATTATAATTATTTTTCAATTTAACTTCATTCTCTATATAGTACGCTAATGTGCTGTAACAGTACAATACACACTGCATAATTAATACTTCCGAATGGATAGCTCAATTCGTGTGTAAAACACTAAGTGTTAATACAGTACTGTATTTTGATTAAACAAAAACCTAATGAAAATTATCAAACCCAAAATTGCGACATTTCCTAGTTTACATAAATGGATGAAATACTTTTCTTCCCTCCTATACCTAGTAAAGTGATTTGTATTTTACGCCAGTATCATCGAACTCCGTCGTGGAAAGGGTAGCAAACGGTGTTTCCTGTTTCGTTAATAGAAAGGTATAGCCAGGTTAATATTAAAAATGTTAGTAAAAATAAAATGATGTCCCTGTATATGCAATATTGGAGTTAGCGCTACAATTATGGTTCTCACAACAGAGGAGAAGGTGTTTATCGTTGAGCACTACTTCCAGTCATATGTAGTGGGGCGTCAGAATGGGCCGAGCTTGCGCCACGTTAAAGAGCAGTAGCGATTTAACAATGCGGCACCGAATAACACAACAATGTTATATATATTATTTTAATGTACCGAAGTACGTATGATATTTCCATGCAGAGCACGTAGAGCTGAAAACCCGGGTTCAAATCCCGGTGCCGGAGAGAATTTTTCTCCGTTCCATTACTCTTTCATTGTATGATGACGCAGAATATCTGCATGGAAATATCATATGTACTTCCTTACATTAATAGTAATATGCGTTACAAGAGCGGTATATTGACGTTTTCATGGTCGAGGAAAAGATTGAAAAAGCGAAACGTAGTTGAGCTTTTTTAATTTCCGAGAACATGAAAACAAACATACCGCTCGTGTATCGTACATTATTTTGTGCGAAGATCGTTTATTACATATCTGAAAGACGAATTTCTAATTAGTTGCAATGAAATCTCCATGTTCGTTTCTGTTTAATGACTGCAACCTCGGAACACCAAAATATCTTTCTTCAACATTGTTGCTATAAAATGTTTGCTGTGTTTACTATACTCCAGCAGGCCGTGATATACGTCTGTCTTCCCCCCCCCCCAGTCTATAAATGCGAACTTAAAACAAGCGGTAAGGTTATGTAATGATTTATTTTTAATTTTAATATTTTAACAATATTATTTACATAACATATTGCAGTAATAACATCGGCAACTGGAATCTAGTTGATTTTTTCATGGCTTCCTTAATGTTACTTGTATCAGGAATGCAATACGTTTCGTGGAGTAGTAGACTTTACTTAATTTTTGCAAATATTTAAAAACAATAATTAACATTGCATTTAGGTGAAATTGCAGTGGTAAGTTTCCAATTTATAATTATTACTATGTTAAACGTCTCTAAAAATAACATGTTAAAAGCCTAAAGCAGTAAAATGAATGTCGCGCTTAAGCGGTAAGAAGAGGGAAATTGTTATGTGTGTTACGTTGGGAATACTGAATGTGGTATTTCACACTTACCGCGTATTGGTTCTGTGCGGAAAACAAGCAAATACGCACGATCTCGCACAAAATAATATATATGATATGCGTAAGACGGCGCTTATTCCGTTGGATCCCGGCCAACTAGTCACTCATAACGAGTGCACCTCAGTACATGTGTGTATTTCAGTCCTACGTTCATAGACTTCTATGACGTAGTACAGAGGGCGGCCACTAGAGGGAACCCAAGAGTCCTCTTTGCTTACGTCTTAGGAAGTGAAGGTTCTATAAAATCTAGGTAGATAGTATCGCTCGCCATTTTTGTTCTTTCATTGCCGAACTACCAGACGAGGGATCTATTTGCCAAACCGTTAAACATTATCATGTCGTAGCTCCTATGATAATAAATCAAACGCACTGTAATTCAGAAAATAATTGAGTGGCAAATAACGTCCTCGTGTGCTTTCTGCGAATGCCAACGAAAGAGCCAAAATAGCGGGCGATTATATTAAGTATTTATCGAGCCTTAGGAAATGCATGACGTCTTCATCAGCGAATTATAAGACGCACACGTTTAAATGTAGCCGATCTGCAACGTGATTGGCTGCCGGAAATTAAAGCGACGGGACTTTTTTTTTTTATACCTGCATCGTGTCCCGGTGGATCGTGTCCCGGTATAGCTCAAATTGAAAGAGCGCTCAGTGGGCACAGCTGAGAGGTCCCGGGTTCGATTCAAGGTGCCAGAACGAATTTTTCTCAAATTAATAGATATTTACAAAATGGATACTTATAGTCACTGATTATTCAATGAGGATGGCGAGACCTCATACAAGAATATATGTATATAATTTGTGATGGACAAAGCCAAGGTTTCTCACTACTTTTCTCAGGGTTCCCCGTTTCCCTCCATCATTCTACTGTCACACTTCCTTTCATTATCATAATTATTTCAAACGTATTCACCCGAAATGGTGCAGATTGGTATACAGATAGCATCAGTCTGAGAAAGCTTAGTGCCCTCTCTGGTGTTGGGGGCCTGAAGGGGCACTCATGTGGAATTTTCATCAGAACCATAAGTCTAGGTGGATGAAGCGGCAAATGGTACCACACAGCCGAGTCACGGTATCTACAAATAAAGCGGCCATTTGGACTTCAGCAATCATTCCTAAGTATAGGAATGCTAAGGCACATTAAGCTCTATCGAGACAGGCTCCTCCTCCGTAAAACGGGGAGGAGTATTGAGCTAGCTACTGATAACGAATCTATCTTTTATGCCTTCCCTCAATGATCAAGTCAACACATAGCTACGAAAATTTATACATTTGTACATACGGTATATGGACGGCCTGGTAGCTCAGTTGGTAGAGCAGCTGGCTACGGACTGGAAGGTCCGGGGTTCGATCCCAGGTGGTGCCAAACTTTCAGAACGGCCCTGAGGTCCACTCAGCCTCCTATAAAATTGAGTACCGGGTCTTTCCCGGGGGTAAAAGGCGGTCAGAGCGTGGTGCCGACCACATCACCTCATTCTAGTGCCGAGGTCATGGAAAGCATGGGGCTCTACCTCCATGCCCCCCAAGTGCCTTCATGGCATGTTACAGGGATACCTTTACCTTTTACATACAGTATATGACAAGATGCAAAAATCCAGGGGCGAATGCTAGTCACGAAAGTTAGGCTTGCTCTTTTATTCATAGGAGCAGATGGGAGGATATAATAATTCATAATTAATCAAAATAATCAGACCCACATAGCCTATATAATTTATTTTATAATTATGAAATCATTGAGTCATGGATCATATTCGCTTATCAGATGTAGAAGTTCGATATAATATAACAAACATGGCCAACAAAACAGTTTATTTAGTTTTTTTCGACCCTGCCAACCAATGCATATTGTTATATTGAGCTGCACTGAACGAGCGCACATATTCTTTATAATGTCTGTCTTCTCTTGAATAGTCCTTTGGGAAAATGGATTTAATAATAAGGTTTTAATAACACAAAATTCCGAAGTCATTGCAATACTTCAAATTAGTGTTTAAGAATTAATAATACATGCAGCAGCTAACACATGCATTTCGCTCATACAATTACATTGCACTCGCAAATCACAGCACATTCCCGCTGTCAATACTGCTCTGTGTAACGTTAAATAGTCGTTGGTGTAGCTCTCGGACCAGAGCTTCAAACAACACATAACAGAAGCATTTGCGCCTAGGACGGACTAAGGAGGAAGGCACTTGCGCGCGCATCATATTCACGCTATTTCTACGTCTTTCCTGTAGCTCCGAGAAACGAGCAAGCGTTGCGATACTTGCGGTGTGCAACCTGCGGATGGTATTACGCCTATACAGTATTCCAAAAATCAAAATAAATTTTAATGTACGTAATCCCATTTTGAGAAATACACATTCTACGAAAATATTGGGCTTGCGCAGCAAGCATAGCATGCCCTGAGAAATCGCCCCTGCAAAAATCCCATGTTGACTTCTTGAAAGTCTCAAATCACAATACATTAATATTAATATTTCTTTGCACAGATCGACAAGTGTGGGCAGCTGTGGGTGATCGACGCAGGCGAAGTGGACACCTTCACCAACGCATCGAAGCGTATTTGTCAGCCACAAGTTTTGGCATTTGATATCACGAACGACAAATTCCTGTGGCGGTACAAGTTGCCAGATGACATGGTCAAAGGACGGTCACTGTTAGGGAATGTGGAAGTACTGTTGAAGAACAGCTGCAAGAACGCCTATGTCTACATGGCTGACCTGCAAGGCTATCGTGTCGTCGTGCTGGACGCAGTCACTCCACGATCATGGATCGCCAACAGCAACCTCTTCTACCCATACCCATTTGACGGCCACTTCGACATCAATGGGCGACAGTTCGATCTCATGGACGGAGTGTTTGGTATGGCACTCTCCCCACAAGATCCAACGACCGGAGACAGCACGATGTACTTCCACAGTCTGGCCAGCACTTGGGAATCCATGGTATCCACAAGGACTCTTAACAAAGAGTCCAACTTCAGGAATGGCCAAAGTCCAACCACAGAATTCTCATACTCAATAGGACAAAGGTCGGGACAAGCTGGACCCTCTGCCATGGACAAGCAAGGGAGAGCGCTATTCTTCAGCATCCTGCCTAAGAATTCGCTTAATTGCTGGAGCCCGAGACTCCAGTACAGATCGGAGAACATTGTGCAATTAATGCGTAATGACGAGACTTTTCAATTCAACTCAGGATTAAAGGTAATCTACAGGCTAACTCCAAGATAAATGTAGGGACAAGCCACAAACAAAATGAAAGCTAGAAAGTATTTCCTAAATTAGCTTATTCTTAAGACTTCTGACATAAATCTACGTCTTTCTTCTCACTAGACAGGGGACGTGAGGTAACTTGAGAATAAACCATCACATAAAATGTAACTCCCACACGCTGCTACAAGAGGAATACGAGGAGAAAAGGGGGATTACAAGAACAAGGGGAATACAAGGAGAATCAGACATAAGGAGAATAGGGGAATACAAGAATAATGAAAGGAAATAAGGAGAATACAAGGAATACCAGGAAAATACAAAGAGAACAAGGGGAATACGAGAACTAGGGGAAGATAAGGAGAAACGGGCAATACAAGGAGAACAAGGGGAAGATACGGAGAAAAGGGTGAATACAAAGAGAAAGAGTGGAGGACAAGGAGAACAAGGGAAAGAGAATGGGAAAAAGGGGAAGACAATAATAAGGGGAATTCAAGGAGAGCATGAGAAAGATAATAAGAAAAGACAAAGACAAAGAGAACGAGGGGAGACAGGAAGAATGGAGACAAGGGAAATACAAGGAGAACAGGAGGAATACAAGGAGGGCAAGGGGAATACAAGAAAAACAAGGGCAATACAAGAAGAACACAGATAATACAAAGACTGTTGTGCATGCAAATTCGTTGGTTAGGACAGGAAACTGGCACTTTTGCACTCACACGTAGTTATATGTAAGATAAGCAACATAGTAAAGCTATGCACGTGTCAATTTTTTTCTCTGTTATTTAACAACACTGTATCAACTAATAGTTTAACTGGTAATAGCGAAATAGTATTTGACGAGATGAATCCGAGGATTCGCCATGGATTATGTACTTGACATTCACCTTATAGTTGAGGGAAACCCAACCAGGTAATCAGCCTAAGCGGAAATCGAATCCGCGTCCCACCGCAACTCCGGATTGGCAGGCAAGCGCCTCCGCTGACTGAGCTATGCTGGTGGCTCTTCTGGTATGTCAACCCTTACAATGAATAATCACATCTTCAAGATTATTTAAATATCAATTTACATTAAATGACATCATCAGAACAAGAGCTTTCCATTTAACACTTAAAAGAAAATCACAGTCACAGAGACAATACACCAAAGAAAACAAACTGACCAGCAAAAATTTCCAGCATTACGGCCGACTGAGGAAAGTTGTGCAGGATAAAAGTAGGGTATTGCAATCCTATGTAGGTTTCAGGGAGCAGGTAAATACTGTAATTATTATGATTATTATTATTATTATTATTATTATTATTATTATTATTATTATTATTACAATGGCAGTCATCAGCAAAGTGTTTAAACCCTCACTAGTGCAGAAACATACGAGGATTAAAGCTTATAAAACATTGGCAAGACCAGTACTAACTTATGTTTGTGAGGCTTGGACTTTGAAGGAAAGAGATAAAACCCGAACAGTAGCCAACGAGATGAAATTCCTGCGAAGAACAGCTGGCTATACTAGATTAGACCGTAAAAAGAGCGAAGATGTTCTTCAAGAGCTTGAAATATCTTCTATTTTGAATTACATCTATAGTTACAGAACTAACTGACTGCAACATGTTCACCACATGGAAAAGACTCTCATTTCTCATCACATTTTTATCTACTATCCAAGAGGGAAGAGAACACTAGGAAGATCTTCAAAAAGATGGGTTGAGACCGTAATGGGCCATTAGCCTCAATAATTGTAGGACGATGATGATGATAATGATTATTATTATTATTATTATTATTATTATTATTATTATTATTATTACTTTTTACTGTATAACGTCGCTGCTATTATAGCCTATACATTACTAATCCTTCTTTTTTTTTTCCCCATTGTTGGTAACTCTATAGCATCTATTAGATGCTTTATGGTTGTGCTAACAGATGGAGTTACTTGTCAACAATGTGACGCTGAAACGTGTGTTCAAGTTACTGCCCAGTGACAGTCCTGATGTATTTTTATATTTGTGATGATTGGTTAATTAATATTAACCCGGCACACTCACAATCACACTCACATTCATACAAATTTCCAGACTCTAGACACCCAGGGAATTCCTCTTACTAATCTTTACTTATGAATTACAAAATTGAATAAAATCGAGTAATGCAACATTATTATTTTAAAAAGTTTTTAAAAGTAAAAACAAAGAAGCAGGGCACTCCAAGATTGCAGAAAAAAGATTGGGGTGATGTCTTGGCACGACTACGCCCCTGGTTATACAGTTTAGACAAAATTTGCAGGGATAACAATTTCTCTTAACACAGAGTAGTTGGCATTTTATTAATTTAACTTTTTAAGAAAATATTTCAACCAAAGTTAATAGAAACTAAAACGTAATTTTCACTAACAAAAAATATATAAAGTTTTTATAATAATTCGTAGATAATGCTATTTAAATAAATACATACTGAAACAAAACCAAAACAATACATTCCAATTTTGATACTGGTAATAACAGTCAAGCTAAATTTTTACCAAACTATTTTCTGCAAATCTAGTTTTTCAGGTAATTCTCCCTGTAAAGCAGATTTGAATAATTTTAAGGGAAAAATTGTTCCGGGACCGGGTATCAATCCCGGGACCTCTGGTTGAATGTACTAGAGCTTTACCAACTGAGCTACCCAGGAATTCCACCCGACACTGTCTCAATTTTTCCCTACAACTCCATACAACTCGCGTGGGCTGACAAGATGGTGTCGTATATTATTATAATATATTAAATAAATATTAAATGTTAATTAAATATTAAATATTAAGATGGTGTCGGGTGGAGTTCCTGGGTAGCTCAGTTGGTAGAGGACTGGTATGTTCAAGCAGAGATCCCGGGATTGATACCTGGCCCCGGAACAATTTTTCTCTTGAAATTATTCAAAACTGCTTTACAGGGAGCATTACCTGAAAAACTAGATTTGCATAATATATATGTTACTGTAGGCATGTTAACAGAAAACAACATTCCAAGTCACACAGAGATTGTGTGCACTCAATGTGGGTCTTTGGCATCTCGTCAGCCCACGCGATTTGTGTGGATATAAAGGGAAAAATTGAGATGGTGTTGGTTGGAGTTCCTGGGTAGTTCACTTGGTAGAGCACTGGTACGTTTAACCAGAGGTGCCGGGATCGATACCCGGCCCCAGAACAATTTTTCCCTTGAAATTAATCAATTCTGCTTTACAAGTAGCATTACCCGAAAAGTTAGATTCACATAATATATACGTTATTGTAGACACGTTAACAGAAAACCACAATTCCAAGTCACACAGAGATTGTGTGCACTCGATGTGGGTCTCTGGCGTCTCATCAGGCTACGTGAGTTGTGTGGATATAAAGGGAAAAATTGAGACGGTGTTGTGTGGAGTTCCTGGGTAGCTCAGTTGGTAGAGCGCTGGTACATTCAACCAGAGGTGCCGGGATCGATACCCGGTCCCAGAACAATTTTTCCCTTGGAATTATTCAAACTATTTCCTGTTCTACACTACAGCATATGAACAATATCTTAATTTGGAGATTTAGACCTGATCGGGGGGGGGGGGCATTTGGTTGGGTAGAATTTAATAAAGTTTAGCAAGTATTCATTCTTGTTTTCCACACCAATGAAATTATTTAGATATAAAATATTACTGATCAAGACAAATATTGCTGATATTAAATATTAGCAATTATTAGTAACAGATTAACTTTCTGCTTCCACTTACACACCACTTACATACGAAACAAACATAAAAGTTTAAACGAGAATTCAAGAAAATTTGACAAATTAAGACATAGATTTATGCACAACACTAACCCAAGAAAATGTCTCACAGATACTCTGTCCACCATAATTTCACAGCAGAAATACGAAAAGAAATAAAAGAGCAGACAGAACAAAGAAATGTTTTAGTTTCTAAAAATGATACTGGATTATCTAGTATTTTCCTGAAGAAAACAACTAACAGAACCTCAGTAGAGACAGCATTATTCTTTCGCAGCTTAGTGCTAGACTGGACTTATTATTCTGTTGCCTCAGGATCGATCCCTGATATTGAGTGGAGCAATACTTGAGACAAGATCAGAAATTCATATTATCAAAAAATATAGTATCAGAGTAAGGTGTACAAACTTCGGTGATATCAATGGAGACAACCAGCCAGTTACTGCTTCTCTGTGCAACACCCACAACTGTGCCTTAGGTGCTAGATAGCTGGTAAGCGATTGTGGATCAGGGTAGGTCTTTTCTGTTAACCATTAATATCTCGCTTTAGACCTCTTTTAGGCATATCTGGACTGAAAAGCTACCCAGAAGATCACTCACTCAGCTTATTCCTACTTGTTTGGTGGTTGTGTACTTAATGCACCTGTTTAAACAGCCTATACGTGGAAGATCTTTTGCCCAACCCCCTCTGTACACTTACAAACATACTTCAGAATCGAACCTAAAACCTCCAAATATTAAGAAATCACACATGATCTACTCAAGTTGACTATGCATGTTAAATAGAAGCCAATGCAACTTACCCCCACATATTTATCATTATTCACCCACTAAATGTCAATACGTCGCATAGCAGACGAAGAGACGTAACCCCAAAAAAAATTGGTTTTAGAAATACACCGGTTTTCAATACAGCCATATGTTGTTGTTGTTTTCTAATGCCAGGCGTTTGACAATAAAGTCATTTGACCTCTTGCACTCCAATATTTTTCAAAGATATTATCATGGCCAGCCACTGAAGCACAGATTTTGAGGTGTTCCGAATCCATTTCTTGGTTTGAGTTGCACAATGGGCAGTTAGAGGACTGATATATTCCAATTCTATGCAGGTGTTTGGCCAAACAATCATGGCCTGTTGCCAATCTAAATGCAGCTACAGATGATTTTCGTGGTAAATCGGGAATTAACTGTGGATTATGATGTAGAGAGTTCCATTTTTTCCCTTGAGATTGTGTTATCAAATTTTGTTTGTTGAAGTCTAAGTATGTAGATTTAATAAATCTTTTCACAGAGTAATACGTAGATTTAGTAACAAGTCTGCAAATAGCAGTGCTGCCCTTCTTTGCCAAAGCATCCGCATTCTCGTTTCCCAGGATTCCACAGTGGGATGGTATCCATTGGAATACAATTTTTTTATTGAGTGATATTAATTGAGAGAGCATTTTATTTATTTCTGCTGTTTGAGATGAAGGTGTGTGTTTAGAGACTATTGATAGAATAGCTGCTTTGGAGTCTGACAATATAACTGCATTCTTAAATTTATTGATGTGGCATAAAAGATTCCTGAGACTTTCACTTATTGCAATGATTTCTCCATCAAAACTTGTTGTTCCATATCCAAGAGACCTATAAAGTGAGAAGAGACAGCACGTAACACTTGCACCTGCACCTTGTTCTCTGAAGATCAAGGATCCGTCAGTGTATAAATGAAGCCAATTTTGTGGAGGGTACCTAATATTAATTGTCTCTAAAGACAATTGTTTTAGTATTTCAGTGTTTACTTCTGATTTCAGTATTTCTTCTGTTAAATTTAGATTATATTCTATATTTAATAGAGTTAAAGGGTTTGGTTTAATACAGCCATATATATATATATATATATATATATCTTATACATGAAAGTATTCAAGACATGCGTATCTCTGAAATCGATTTTTTGGAGTTACGTCTCTTCGTCTGCTAGGCGACGAATAAAGACACGACATTAAAATGGAAATAGTAAACACTTTTCTCATTTTAATGGACAATAAAATTCTTAGCATGGTTTACTCCAGAAGAGAAGAAAGCTGGAAGGCAAAGTTGTAAATTTACGGCACACGAAGAAAAATCCTTTTTTTGACAGAGGGTTCCAGGTAAAATTGTCTGCCATTTCACATCCGGGTTGAATTTCAAAGCTGAATAAACTCTGCAGTAGAATGCATAGTTAAATAAAATACTATTATTACTACTGCTACTTTTTTCCTTGTCATTGCAGATCAAAGAAGATGCAAATGGCAGAGAATGGCTGTTTGCATTAACATCGCAGTTACAGAATATTATTACTGGTTCATGGGACAAGAATGCTGTTAAATATCGTATACTGAAGGCTCCTGTTGATGTGTTAGTTCAAGGTACAACTTGTGCCTAGCGAAATGATTAACATCATCGAAATATGTATAAATAACATGTAAATAGATCAACTAAAAGTGATAGTACAAAAATTAATGCATTTCATTTATTCATTAACTTTTAATCCTTGAATAAGTGAGAATATAACCTTAAATAAAAAAAAAACTTGTCCTCCACAGATAACTTAGGGAGACACCAATAAAACATTATTTCTCTGTCTCAATGCTTTCAACTTATTTCTCAGAACCTCATGTTTCTTATTAATATTTAGAATACAGTAAAACTAAAGCGTCAAACAAAAAAATCCAAAATTTGCTATAAAATGCTAGACAAAGTACCTTTTGATTGAATAACTTGGGCCTATGTCCATGTCTTTTGTTTTATAATACACAGAACATACTTTAATATATTGATTGCACAACATGTTAACTACGTGTACATAAGAAATCACAGATTTTAAACTGCAGAACAACATTTTTATTGATTACAAAACAAAAACATCGTGTAACTTAATAATAATGAGTCGTAATTGTGTACTATAAAGTATTGTAGAGTATTCTATATTCCAATATAAACCGATTTTGTCATATAAACATATATCTGGGACAGCTTTGTTATCGAGATATGGCATCACTGCGGGACATTATGTCGAAGCTATTCATGCATCAATCGCTCAGACTACACTCTACAGTACACAGTAAGTACAATTATTGTTACCATAAACTGGGGTTACTTTGAACACAGAGGAAACTCTGAACATTTTTTCAGAAAATCATATTTAGGTTCTACATGCTGCACTTGTTATAGATGGAGGTAAATTTGGTATGAGAATGATTTTAATGATATTTTACCTTCATCTATAACAAATGCAACATGTAGAAACCTAAATATGACTTCCTGAAAAAATGTTCAAAGTAACCCCAGTTTACGCTATTGAAGAGAAAGAAACGCTACAATGAAGTCAACAGGTGCTGCGTATTTGCGCTTTCTGCAGACTGAACTACCACAACCAATGGTTGAACACTTGGCTACTTCAAGATGAAGTATCTGCGCATTATTGTCATGCAGTGAAACGTCATTTGAATTAACGGTATCCAGGCAGATGAGTGGACGCAACGGGCCCGTTGCATGGCTGACACGATCACCTAAACACAGTTCCTGTGACTTCTGGTTGTGGGGTTACATGAAGGGACTAGTTTACTCTCAATAACATGCCACGAGAGAGCACCTGTTGATTGCAATTGTGGTTGCAGGAAGTACAATTAGGGATACTGTTCAAAGAACAAGACATTCATAGCAAAGGAGGGTGGAATTGTTTTGGTGAAGTGAATAATGAACATTTCGAGCATCTTCTGTGAACTTGCAATGTAAATAATCACGTCATTAAGCAGCATACTCAGAAAAGTAGCAGTTGTCTTTTTCCTAAGTGTTCCAATCACTATCTCAACATCACAGAAAAATACTGAACTGCAAGATGGCTGATGCCTTCATTCCATGATACCAGAGTATTGGCTACCAACCATATTTTGAAAAAGTCACATTATAAGTTTAAGACATTGTCTTAAAATGATAAATACTCTGGTCAAAACTTATCACATTTTTATAATTATTTTACATTACTTTATTCTCTGATAAAGCTTTTTTTTTTTAAGAAAAAGATTTCTAGAATATTACCTGTCCATTTTCATAAGCTCGACATTTATATCGTATCTCAGAGCTAATTCAATCATGAGTGCTAGATTACTTCATTGTCAACTCATCCAAAAATGAGGCAGAGGTACCATTGCAATAAAGAAAATACTTCCATGATGATTGGAGAATGGGCAAAAAATCCAAATCTCCTCAGCCTTAATAAACAATTTAATAGATGAATTCCCTGTAGAAAAGGTACCAAAACGGATTTTAATTTGTGTAACAACTTGAATATTGAAAGAGCTACGTAAAAAGAACGTTCATTTCATTAAAATTTCTAGAAATTAATAGAAAACTATTCTCTTGGTCCGCAATATAGGCATAAAACTGATGTCGAGTCTATTTTACTTCTGCTTCTTTTACTGCTGCCTCTTCAATATAACCCTTTGGATATAACAGGTCTTCCAAAGTTAAGGATATAGAAGTCTTTAAATGTAGAGTTCTCAAAGCAATTAAATGCTATAAGAATAAATGGATTGAAGTTGATTTACCGGGTAGGGATTCACTGAATCAAAACCTCATACTTCTGAAATGTTTATTTTTCCTATTGGAATTCCAAGGAAAAAAAAGTCATTACAATATTTATCATTGTTATACCAATCATTTTAAAATTCTATAGAGCACACATTCCAAGAATTTTAAGTGAAATTTCCTCACAACATTACATTTCCTGTCATAATTGTAAGGATTTTCGCTAGCAACTATTCATTTTCATTTAATCTTATTATCTATGCAGTAGTAAGTTAATAGTAGTGGAATATACATTTTAAATTATTTCTGCATACCTATATCTTAATCTACACAATGTTTTCAGCTCAATTGCAATTAATTTCATTGATAAATAAATAAGAAAAAAATGGCAGTGAAATATATCCTGATACATATCATGCATTTCAATTAGTATCGTTAATTCATTACAGTTCGAAGTTTTCACTAAATATAAGATTGTAAAAATCCATGTATATATTTACAATCTTAAAACACATTTTCTCAAGTCCTTGTAATAAAATAAAATAATAAAAATTAAAAAGAATTATCACTTCAAACTATATTTGTTTCATTAGGAGAAAAATCAGGTAATATACCTATCACAAACAACAAAATCGTTCATTATATTCTTTGTAATGTCTCCAAAAACCGTAAATAAAATTGGTAGGTAATGACTTTTGTAAGATCTGAACTATATATGAAAATTTTGTTAGATAGGTATCTTAAAGTTGCCTTCACTGCGCGCAAGAATGACGATTAAGGGAACAACGAGATGAGAAACTTTGTTTACATTTCTCGCAAGTGAATTGCTCTCGCTCACTGCGTTTAAGAATACTTTCCAACCCACATCTCTTACGTTTATTCATTTTGTGACTACGAGCATGAGCATGATATTGTTTCCGGGAAGTAAAAGTTTCATTGCAAATATCACAGCTAAAAGGCGTATCTCTACCGTGAGACTGAATGTGATACACAAGACTTGTGCGGGTTCTGCATTTTTTCTTACAAATTTCACAATTATACGGTTTGTCCCCAATGTGGGAACGAATGTGCCCCACGAGGCGCTGACGATAAGAAAATCTCCTATCGCATAATTCACATCTAAAAGGACGCTCTTTCTTACGGGTACATATATGAGAGTGGAGAGATTTGCTCTGTCTGAAACTTTTGTTACAAAGTTCGCAACGATGCGGGTAACTTCCTGTATGTGTTCTCTTATGCACCAAGAGAGAAGTTTTCTGAACGAAAGTTTCGTTACAGACATCGCAGGAAAATGGTTTATCGCCTGCATGGCTACGAGTGTGAATTGCAAGGGAATTACGATGTGAAAAAGTTTTGTTACAGATTTTACAACAGAACACTTTACTGCCAGGATGCATTCTTGAGTGAATTATAAGAGCTGCTCTGTCAATAAAAGTCTTGTCACAGATCTTACATTTCAAGCTGTTATCTGTTTTGTGCAAACGAGTGTGTCGAATTAGAGACCAACGTAGAGAAAATTCTTTCTTACAAACTGCACAGCTGAATGGCTTATCCCCTGTATGGGATGCAGAATGACGGGTGAGGGAAGTTCGTGACGAGAAACGTTTACCACAAACTTCACAACAGATAGGCTTGCAGTCGTTTTCATCTGCCATATGTTGCAGTAGATGCATACTCTGTCCAAAACTCTTCTTGCACACTTTACATCTGAAGCGCTTACTTTCTTTATGGGTACGAACATGATAAGCGAGGTAAGAAGGGCGTGCAAACTTCTTACTACATACTTCGCAGCTATAAGGTTTTTCCGTACTGTGGCTTATGAGATGACTGTTCAGAAGTGTACGAGTCCTAAAAGCTTTATTACAAATTTCACACTTGAAAGGCTTTTCGCCAGTATGCACACTGCTGTGTTCTTGCAACGAAGTGTAATGCACAAAACTTTTGTTACAAACCTCACAGCTATACGGCTTTTCTCCAGAATGAGTTCGTAAGTGAATTTCAAGCGAATTGCGACGTGTAAATCCTTTATCGCAAATATTGCAATTATATACTTTACCTTCACTGTGGGTGCGCGTGTGGCTTACCAACGATTTGTGATCCATGAATTCTTCTTTGCAGATATCACAAGTGAGAGGTTTCTCTTCACCGTGCGAGAGACAATGTCGTACAAGGGACGAACGTTGAAGAAATGACTTCATGCAGATTTCGCATTTAAATGGCTTATTTGAACTGTGATTGCGAGTATGACGAATTAGAGACCAACGGAGTGTGAACTGCTTGTTGCATATATCACATCTAAATGGTTTGTCTCCAGTGTGAATACGATTATGCTTAAGAAAATCTGAACGACGTTTGAATGTCTTACCACATATTTCACACTTATAATATTTTGTTTTAGAATTTAAACATTTGTGCACCAGTAACAGTTCACTACTAGGAAATGATACCTGACAAAATTCACACGTAACAGACACCAAATTGTGATTAAACAATTTATGTTCTGACGAGAAACTGTTACTTGATTCCGACTCATAGAGTTTCCCTCTTGACATCAAGGAACTGTTCTTTATATTATTACCTCCAAAATTGAAATTGTTTCCTTCAAGAACAGTATCTTCATGTTTAGCATATGGGTATTCTCTGTCCACACTAGCAGTCGTTGAAGAACCGGCCACAACAAAAGAGTCTCCTTCTTTAAAGCGTAGATGCTCCCAACTGTTAATACAAGAGATATTAACACCAGGTTATCAATGTAAATGACTTCACTGAATATATGTCAATGAAGTAAAGCTTGCAAATGCTGAGACATATTATTAATCTACAAAACAAATATTATGATCCATTAACACCTTTTCTTTTCATTCTAAAAGCTACTGCAATATTATGCAATCTTTTTTATTTAACGACCAATTTCAACAAAGCAACTATTCAGAATTAAGTGACATGGTAGGTCCAAACTACTCAGTCACAACCTGCCCCATAAATGCTGAGTTCATCCAAAATCTGAAAGAATCTCCTGGAGATCAAATTTCATTCTTCCGTGAGAGACAATCAACTTCAAGAGATGGCCAGAGAGTCTGATGTTATTATGGAATATACTACTAAAATATGTATGTAAGATTAAAAATTATGAGTTTAGGAGACATCAATGTATAATTAGAGTAATTCTATTCTATAAATACATTTAAGAATGCTTTTTTGTATGAGTCAGTGAGATAGAATTATGGAAAAACTTGTAATTCATCTAAGAGAAATAAAACCGAACTTCTGATCAGATACAGGCTCACAAGCAAACATTCTGATGGGGGCAGATAAAAAAGTTAAATTTTTTCTTTCATCATGTTAATAACGTCAAAAGAAGTGCTTATACACATTTTGGCCACTCGACCGCAATTACGAGGGCCATAAAAAAATAAGTTCGCCACAGGCCGTTGTCAGAAAAAAAACATTTCATTGGACAAATTTATTGGAACAGACACAGCAATTGTTGAGCTATTTTTCAACATATTTTCCACTGGAATTGAGGCATTTCTCATATCATAGAATCGACAGAGAGAGCTGCAGACACAGTCAAACGCTGGTTCCGATCTCAAGCGGCTGACTTCTACGACACAAAAATTGATGCCATGGTATGACAAATGTCTCAATTCCAGTGGGGGATATGTTGACAAATAGCGCAACAATTGCTGTATCTATTTCAATAAATATTTCCATGCAATTGTGCTTTTTCTATAAATGGTCCTAGGGAAGATCACTTTTTGCACGGCCTCGTAATTGCGGTTGGGTGGCCAAAATTTGTATAAGCACTTCTTTTGACATTATTAACATGGTGGAAGAAAAAAAATTTAACTTTTTTACCTACCCCCATCAGAACGTTTGCTTGTCAGTGTATTCATTTAAATGATGCCAAAGAATGAGCAATTGAAACAGCACCATCATTTTTATTAATATGACAAAGGATTTATGAAATCCCTTGGAAGATGTGAAAGTCTTTATTCTTAGTATGTAATTGTTAGGTTAGGTAAAGATGAATTTAAGGAATAAATAAATGCTACCCAGGCAAGATGGGTTCATCCTATACAATAATTAATTAATAAAAAGAGACAGACCATGTGGAATAACGAAGTGAAAGAAGAGAGGATGAGAGCAGAAATAATTAAAAGGTATGCGATCATGCATCCTTGTAAGGGAATTTGGAGCTGTGAGGAAGAATGTATGTGAGGTCCAAGCGTGTCTCACTCCATTTTTCACCATTCCATTGCAGGAAATTTAGAGAATTTTGAAGAGGAAAGACCGGAAATAGACCTTAGCTAACACATTATGAAGAGGAAGTGCATTAAACATAGAATGGAGAAAAACGGACTGTGAGGAAAACTACGATCGAGACACGAAGTTCATCTTACACTTGTTTCCGTGGTAATGAGTGACATAAGAATAAATCTTTCATGTCAAAATGTTACAATTCGACGGGTCAAAGCAATACTATCGTAACTAGCAGAGCCAATTGTGGCAGTTACAATAGTACTGCTCTGAACCATTGAATTTATTTTTCTGTCGTTATAGGTCGAATGTAGATGTTTACATAAAAATAACGACCACAGTTTTTCTTATTTCAAGGGGAAGTCGGGAGATTATGAAAATATGAATTGTTAAAAATCTGGGATTCTGCAGGCAAGTTCTGTATAACAATTCGTAATTTACATATTACATTACATTTATATTCCTTATAAATTAATATATAAGATATAATATTTACAGCTTTTTACTACACTTCTTACCACTGTTTTCGAGTTTCACACCTGAAATGAGCTTTAAACTTTCGTACTATTTAGTGTACATGCAATGAAAAACCTTCTGAGTTTTATCATTTACGGAATTTTGTACTTTCAAAATAAATCCATTATTACAATGATTGAGAATATGTAAAACTGAAACACTTACCCATCCAGAAATCCTTCGTTCTGATCTGTTATCTCCCTAAATCTTTCCTTCATTAGAGTACCATCACATGACTCTTCCTAAAAAAAAATGACAATAAAATAGGCAAACTGTAATAACAGAATCAAAATTATTTATTACTTAGATAAACTAGTTCGAACATAGTCGTATATCGTAAATTATGCATTCTTAAATTTGCAGTACAAAAGCAGAGGTTCGTGCTGATAACATAACCAGTTATACTCCTTTCTCAGCTAGTAAAATATGACAATTGAAAATTTATAATGATGAATTTTAACTACCAATTCAGCAAGTTTAATGATATTCTGATTACTGTGAAACTCGTTATTTCTCTACAAATTAGTCCATGCAAACAAACTGTAACAAAGTTAAATAGTTGATATGAAACAGAGTATCTCACACTGCTATCATTTTTAAGTCCTGGAAATGCTTCTTGAACTGGAAGTTCTTGTTTGTACACGTTAATGACCTCACTTTCCATAAGAGAGGAATAAGAACTGTGATCCTGTTCCTTTGGTACCATGTCAATCTGCAAGATAATGTAACATATGCAATTTGTATTAATTTTCCGAAATCAACTATCTTTTAATATATTATTATGATGAAAGGCTAATTTAAATATGAAAAACACTTTACCAAAACTGAAATAACATTCTGTTGAATACTGGTAGTAAAAGAATGAAATAAATTTTATATGATATTTAAAACTCCAATGATAATCACAAGCCAATGTATGAGCTCATTGATGCTAGACTGACCAATGACAATCAAATTATATTGATAATTAAAAGCATGCTGCTCAAAATTAATGATAGTTTTATTTTACTTCTACGTTTATTTGTTTTATTTGTATCATCCCTGCTTTGATGTATCAGCAATCAAATGATTATGTCAGACTTACAGTCTCAACATGCAACAATAATTAATTACAATAATTGCACAATTATTATAAGTAAAAATGGTTTACAATAAAGTTAAACATGTTCAACATTTTTCTGGATCCTATTATCATAACCTCAAATGTTTAGTTGTTCAGGATTACAGTTGTTTGCATTCGTGTTATCTCGCCAAATACAATTCGTGATAATAGTTATTCTTTTCTTTTTAACTCACGTTTGTTGTCAAGGTAACTAAATTACTGTACCAGAAAACTACCAGCACTCATTGTATTATAGAAGATAATTAATTAGAAGATTTAACTGTCTAAGTATTCTGAGATTTATACTTTAAATTCTAGAGCAATTTGACTGGAGATAAGTAGCTTGGACTTCTTCCAGTGTAAAAAAGAAAGAAGTTTCAAAGATTGACATTACCTTCGTCTTCAAATGAACAACGGAGTAAGCATCCTACTTACCATGACTGTTACAATCACGCACATTTAACTCTTTCAACGAACCAAAAGAGAAGGATAATTCCATCACCTCTTTGTTCACTTGAAGATAAAAATAGATCTAATCTTTGAAAAGTTATATGTAAGGTATATATATATATATTTTACTTCAATAGCAATGAAATAAGTTCAAGCTACAGCTGCTCTGAAAAATCCATCAATGCTTCACCATTTCATCATTTTGAATAACTTTAATGTACATAACTACAGTCTATGAAGAATAAAAATATTACTTATACACAATACAGTAGAACTTCAATAATCCAAAATAATTGGGACCAGGGGTAATTCGGATTATCAAACATATGGAATTACACACTCTCACTGAACTTATTTTTATTTTTAAACTCTCACTGAACTTATTTTTATTTTTAACTGACGTTGAAACATACAGAAATACTGAATAATTAATGACTGTAAAGAATATTGTAAAATTAAAGAAGCAATTTCAGTTATGTATGTACGATGGAATTAAAATTTGGAACGAGTCTTGATGGGAGTCCACCTGTATGTAGGCAATAATAATTTTGAATGACTGTCCACAAGTAGCATATATATATATATATATATATATATATATAGGGACTCTTATTTACTGCACATGTGCAGTGTGTTGTAAGCGAAACTTGTACAATAAGGGCATCCAAATTTTATTTTCGTCTCTGCATATACATGTGCATACTGTATAGGCCTATAAACAATGAAGACACACACTGAGCAAAATACATTAAAATACTTCAAGCATGGAATGGACGTTAGCTGCTGCAGATAAAGCCTAATTAAGAATCAAAACAAGCGAGATATCCCAAGAGGTGGGCATGTGTATGACTGTAAATCCCCCCCTTGCAGTTCCAAGCAGTGGTAGCCCAATTTCTCATTTACTGTGCTCTCTGGTACTATACATAAACTTGTTTTGTAACATGGATTGGCATTCAGGTTACTGAGGTTTGGATTATCGAGGTTCTTCTGTATTCAGTACAAAATTGTTCTAAAATGCTTGAAATAATTAAGCTACTACGACAAAGATTTGATTGCTCATATATACACTCACAGCATGTATTTTTCAAAGAATATGAACCACTATGTAAACATTTTAAAAATCAGCGACAATAATATATTAAATTCATAGCATAACAGCCTTAACAGAGCCAAGGCTATTAGACCACTGCAAGCCTCACACCCACTTACTTCAGTAGAGATGGATAATCACCTGCCCAGTATGAGTGAAACGTGTGGTCAGCACGTTGATTCCCCAGCAAAAATAATATACTACAAACAGAAAATTATTAGATATATGATCTTTCTTATGGATATACTGTAAGTCAAATCAATATATCAAACATATGAAGTTGGGGATCATGGGAAGTTGCATGGCTGGTTAGCTCAGAATTGGTAGAGCAACTGGCTACTGAGTAAAAGGTACTGGGTTCAAACCCAGGCAATAACAGGACTTTTCTCGTTAGCAAAACTTCCAAGCAGAATGGGCCAGGATTTCACTCAGTTTCCTATCAAATTGAGTGTGCATCACCACCTCATTCTAGTAAAGAGGTCAAGAAATTATGGAGCTGTATCTCCATGCCACTCAAGCACCTTTATGGCGTGAATAGGGGATACATTTATCTTTACATGGGAAGTTCTGTTATTTGAATTCATAACTTCCTCATTCTAAAATGTTACTCTTATGTAACATTACAATGAAAGTGATTAATTTGATTTTTAGGATATAAACAAGGCCCAGCTGTAGCTCAATAACATGAGTTTTCATTAGAAGAATTTATATTTAATCACAAGAAGATTGTGAGATTTGTAGTGAACAAAGTGATCATAGAAAGGTCCCTCTATGTACTTTGGTTGTCACTGCCATTTCCATTTCACTACTGCTGTATTATCGAAATACTTCTGAAGTTTCTATAGCTTATGAGGAATATCAAGTTGAACATAAATATTAATTTACAAAGATAACTAAATTAACTTACAAAGTTATCATTTTTTACTGCTGGAAAAGTTATAGTAAGAGGAAGATCTTGAGCTTCAACATTAACGAGTTGATTAACAATAAATGAAGACATCTCCGTGATTTCTGGTTCCTCCTTCATTACCGAATTGCACTACAACAAAACAATTGAATTACACAAACTGTAGAAGTTAGTTAAAAATTACTTATAAGCAAGCTATTGTATATACATTTGCAAGCAAGGACAAAGGATTTCCTTCTTTTTCAGAACTGGCCCACTCAGATTCTTCAACTTATTACATGGACATAAATATTTATTTCTCGAACATTTAAAGTGATTTCAGAATAACATGTTAACCATTTACCTCCACTACATGCTAAGGTTTCGAAAAAAAAAATAAAGATTCTTATTTGTAATTCCAGCTTCAGATATATGCTTTCATATGTTTCTACTCTGCTTCCTGCTTTAGCAGCCAGAGGCTTTTATTTCCCCACAAACACTGTCCCAAAGAGATATCTGTAATTCTATCAAAATGCTGGCGCAAGAAAACTGTTTGCCACGCAGCCAGATTTGTGAGGAGACTGGCCTGCCACTTCTTCAATCAGGGTCAATTCTAAAATGTGCCATAAATTTATATACAAAGTAGGCCCACCGAATTTGCTTTTCTTCTGGAAGAAACCATGCTAAGAGCACAGTCTAGTATATACAGTCACGAAGCTTAATACTTACTAAATATGCAAACACAGACAGTTGAAATATGCATCCATAGATAGTTGCTCACCACCAGGATCGCTACTATCGCCTCATCACAGACTCTTTCCCTAGCAGACCATAAAATGTATTGTACTTTCGATATCGTGTTCTTTTGAAAAAATTAACACCTTCCTTCCACTATTGAAATATGAAATACATAAGGTTTATATATTATTTCCATAAAATAGATATTATATTCAATAAACTCACCTTCCTGGATCTCTCGGAAGGAGGATAACTCTAACCTATTTTTCTTACAATTTATAGTACTACAAATGTCTCCTTGTCCCATATTATTATTCAAATTATTGTATTTCAGCCATTTACATTTATTACAACCGATAACGAACATTTCACAGTTTACATAGCTTTTCACAAAAATGCGAAATATGGCACAGTCAATGCTTTTTCGATCTAGACCAGGCCGTAATGTTTGTTCGGGTTTTCTATTTCAGTGTATGGAGCTCAGTGAAATATTATATTATAACTTTATTGCTTATCATTCCTAAGCTTTATTTAGTGTAATGTGTCCATTAGTTCCATTTACTTCTTGTTGCATAATATGTTGCAGAAATAATTACAAAACTGTGTTATTTTAATGAGAAGAGAATTTTACATGTTAACATAATCTCTTTGCGTCAACATTTCAAGTTTAGAATTGAAGCTATTTTGAGGT
Source organism: Periplaneta americana (assembly GCF_040183065.1). Taxonomy (NCBI): domain Eukaryota; kingdom Metazoa; phylum Arthropoda; class Insecta; order Blattodea; family Blattidae; genus Periplaneta; species Periplaneta americana. Next base: position 186,020,579 of record NC_091118.1, read on the forward strand.
TTAATAAAAAAGAATTTATATTGTGATTTCAATTTAGCACATCTACCTTCCTTCATTTTAGACAAAACATTTACCATACCACTCCTATGAAATTAGTGTACGTACAATTGTGTTACTTCGTCTCTTAAGTAGTAGATAAATACAATAATTCAGTACTCAATTGTAGTATTAAAATACAAATTGAATGTCCGGGGTATCATACATGACATTATGCTTAATTATAATGTATGATTGTGAATTTAGGAATATAAGTTAAATATAGTAAACATAACATATAATTTTCATATGAATGGCAAGGCATTGGAGATCACTAAATTTAGACAGAAAGGGGCAACTGGTACAGTAAACATAACCTAATTTCAACATATCTAAATATCCGTGCGGTGCAATTGAAAATTATTGAATCGTGCATAAATGAATGTACAAGAATTTCGCAACATTTAATCGAAATAAAGGCAAGTATTACGCATACGAACAACGTAATTTTCACATCATAAATAATATTACATCTTAACTCGCAAGTGAATTATGTCTGAAATGTCTCATAATCATTGTTTTAAATTTTATTAATGGAATTACACTACATTTTAGAGAAACATATGTTACTGTTTATGCATTCCAACTAATTTATATGGTTGAAACGCCGCCCTTTGTGATCGGGTTAAGTGAGTTACATGGTCTGCCTTACGGCCTGTATTAGATCACGATGGCTGTGGCACAGTCTATTGTTCCTAGTACTCACAGCGCTTCAAGCTAGCAACTATCGCGAGATTTGCAAAAAATCATCCCAAGCTTCGTGACTGTATATAGTGGACTGTGCTAAGAGCTTTTATCACTCCTTAAAAATCCATTGTCTTTGCACAAGTTTTGGATTCAGGGTTGCCAGATTGGGCGATATTTTGCCGTTTGGGCTACATAAATAGAGATCTTGCAACCTATTTTTTAAGAATTGCAATTAACGCCATTTGGGCGACTTTTGTCCGGAATTTTGCGAAATTTTGACGACATAGAAAAAAAAATCACTTAATCGTTTATTTATTTTATTTTATTGTGTAGTCCATTGTTGATACAGCGCTAATCCAATTCAATAATTGACATGAAATATTAGACTTTATCATTGTTGACACGCCAGAACTTGTTTTCTTTCATCCAAGAAAACTTTATTGTACAAAGTATGCATTATAGTTGGGTGCCGAAACTTGTCACCAATCTTTAAACAAATGTATCACTCTTTCTTCCATCCCAGGAAGTAAACTACTGTACTATTTTTTCATAATCTGAGGACCAATAAACTTATCAATACTGGAACTTATAGACGAAGCATTGTAGAGAATTGTCTAACAACGTAAAAAATAACAATCTAACCGTACTTCCTACTCCAACTCCCTAAATATTTAATTTGTTCAAAGTTGTTAATATTGAGATTTGTTTAATTTGTAGTGAGGTATAATGACCTGTGTTGTGCAAAATTGAAAAAATGGGAAAATTAGAGAAGATCAGTACAAAAGCAAAGCAAAGCGTATGCCATAAATACTAAATTTATAGAATTTATTACATAAATATGACATAAAATAACGACATTATATTGTCATAAGAACATATACATTGAGATTACCTATTTTAGTGTAGAAAATTGGCGACATTGGGCTACAATATCTCCAAAATTTGGTGACTTTAGGTAAAAACAATTTGGCAACCTTGTTTGGATTTGCTAATTTCGGTTCTAGTTACAAACATGGCAATTACTACACTAATGAGGGCGACATAACTTTACATTACTCGATTTATTTCCGTGATTGTGTTGTTTCAAATAAGATCTTATTAATTTTTTAGTAGGTTATTTTACGACGCTTTATCAACATATTTGGTTATTTAGCGTCTGAATGACATGAAGGCGATAATGCCAGTGAAATGAGTCCGGGGTCCAAGCACCGAAAGTTACCCAACATTTGCTCATATTGGGTTGAGGGAAAACTCCGGAAAAAACCTCAACCACGTAAATTGCCCCGAGCGGGAATCGAACCCGAGCCACCTGGTTTCGCAGCCAGACGCGCTAACCGTTACTACACAGATGTGGACAATCTTATTAAGCAACCAAAGTAAAACAACAATGTAATGCATGTTCTAAATAATTTACTGAGTTTTGTTCATGCTACCGGTAGCCTACTTAAAAGTTAATTAACATGTTCATCATGAATCTTTATATTCAGATTTCACTTTGTTTACTTTAAGGCAAACTTCCAACACAAAGCTACTGCATGTAGCTGAACTATCACTTACATCTGTCTTCCATTCTACTATTAGACTTTCTTCATTTGTTGTACCAATCAACCGGTATTCATTAAAAGATGGCATTAAATGTTTCTCTTCGTCAGGATCTGGTTCTACTTTAGTAGCCTCCATGATTTGCTGTTAAAGAAATCCAAGTTCATTAGTATAATGTTCTTGCTAATCTAATAATGTTACTCTGGTAACAAAGAACTTTGGTACTAAAAATAAGATTTCAAGCCCTGAAGATGGAACATCTATATATATCGAAGAAATTATATCTCAAACATGGCTGGAAAGGCCAAAATATTCTTCACAACACCTACTGTTGTGTGGCGTCGTGTTATAAATCTTCAGACTGTACACACCAGACGAAAATAGATCATACCAAAAATGCAGAACTAAGGTGTACTAATGATCCACAGAAGTGTTATCAATTTGTGTTGTCACAATTTTATTTTCTAAATTCTTATGGACCTAACCTCAAAGTGTGATTTAGTTCGATATGAACGTCATAATTTTTAAACGCATGATTTCGTTGCACGAAATGTGCAGGAACAAACGAGACCTCATTTTAAATGATCAGCTTCAAGCTCTGCGGGGGGCAAAAAAAGATAAGAAAAAAACTTCAATATCTGAGCATGTACCTAACCTAACAGTATTCATGACCTTATGTTATAAATCAACCATATAACAGATATTATACAGTTTTATTTTATCAAATACGTACATACGATACGTAACTTACTTAAAATAATTAACAGAAGATAAAATTCCACACTTGGGAATATAATAGGTATATATATGAAAAAAAATAATTTTAAAAATCTGACTAGAATTATACGTATCTTGCAGCTTTCTGAACCGCAAGAGTAAAAACATCGTTACTGTACTTAATAATTAAATAAAAACTGAAACGAGAAACATACAAAGCATCTAAGCGCAAGAGCCTGACACATTCGTTAATGTATTTAGGGTTAATTTAACACATCTTATACTCAACCACTAGAAACTTGAAAAAAAATAAACTCATTCTACAACAATAACCCATTGTTCACCTAAAGAAGGACGCACATAGGTTACAATAGGCCCAATTGGCTTCAGCGTTGCCGAACAGATCTGTACTTCGCTTAGCTTCACTAAACTACATGACTCTACCACTCTAACAAGCCGTGATTCAGTTGCTAGATCATATAAATAAAAAAAATATATATTGTAATTTATCGTTAAATAAACATGCAATCTGTTCTGGTCAAGAAAAATAATATGCAAATCCAACTAGATGGAAACATTTTATCCCTACGTTTAATTCCATCTCTGCTTTTCAATTCATACAGTACAGTACCGGTAGTCCAATAGATGTGTTCCCAACAAGTTCCCCATCCATTGGGCAAACAAAACACTTACCAAAATCATAACTTAATTTTTTCAATTCTCTGCATTGTTAACGAAGTTGTAGCCTATTCTCATGAATTTAATTCTTTTAAACCCACTCATAACGTCCTGGTGGTCTTAGATGCGTTGAGTACATACATACATACATACTACATATATATGTAGCCTACATAAACTAAAGTGTAACTTAAATAGCCTAGCTACTGGGTAGGCTGAAAAAATCTGCTTAGGTACCTTATACTTTTTATAGAGCTGATGTTTATCGCCTTTTCTATCAAAAATTGTTGTGACTCAGCAGATCCCACAAGATGATGATGATGACGACCACTCATTTCCACCCTCAAACAGAATACACATATAACAATATAACGTATCTGTCTCAGAGCACCCTGTTAGCCCAGGATATTTCTTATACCATGACAATTGAAATTTTCTATTTTGTGTTCCTCCATCCGCTATTCTAATTTGTAAATGTGGTGTCGATCTCCTATCTTTTTAAGCACATTTTGTTTCATACATCCAACTAGAAAACAGTTTCTCTTTTAATTCTACAAATAATGACCTCAATGTTCTCTCAGTATGAGTCTTTTTACATAAAATTAATATATAACCACATATACACATGCACTTTTGATTAAACTAACACTCAACAACACAGCGCATTCACAGAACACCAATATAGCGCAACGTATAATTGTGAAAGTAAGGCTAGCCGCATTTCATTCCAAGATGTAGCAAATCGATACCTCCTCCTCAGTCCCCCCTCAAGCTTGTGAATCAAGATCACAGCCATACTTTTAGATGATTTTACCACAAGTCTCGCACTGAACTCTCCATCCTGGAATGATTTCCAACAGTAAACTTAATACATGGAAGGATCGGAGTGAAACCAAGTGTTACGACACATCGTTAGTATGAATCAGGCATGGAAGAAGATTATTCCCAACATTCTGATTACATGATTGTAAATGTAATCAACATGACTATGAAAATACAGCTTACTGTTAATGAATGTTCCCAAATCTTTAACAAAATCAGCTTTGTTTATTAGAACATTATTTAGATGATAATTAAATTTCAGTGAAGAAGTTTTTCTACAAAAGGTTATTGCATTAGTTTTTGAGAATAAGCTAATTTTCATACCATCATCATCCAACAATTTTGCAACTGAGTTAATATCACCTTGAAGGGATTGACAATCAGAACTACTTTTGATTGTTCGGAAAATTTTTTAAATCGTCGGCAAATAAGACAGTCAGAACTTATTCTTTTACATTATATCATTTATGAATATTATAAACAGGAGAGATCCTAAAGTAAGTCCTGTGGGACTCAACAATTTATGTTATAAAGATCAGACTATTAAAGAGTCAAGAGTCTTACACATGATTGTCTATTATAAATAATTATCGAACCAGTTTGCATAGCTTATAGAAAGGCCAATATATTCTAACTTATGAAGTAGAATAGAGTGCAGAACTACGGTACAGTACATCGAAAGTTTTACTGAAATGGAAATAAATTGAATCAGTTTGTCCCTACATTTCAATTACTGGTAAGGTAAAGGTATCCCCATCACACGCCATGAAGGCACTTGGGGGTCATGGAGGTAGAGCCCCATGCTTTCCATGACCTCAGCACTAGAATGAGGTGATGTGGTCGGCACCATGCTCTGACCGCCTTTTACCTCCGGGGAAAGACCTGGTACTCAATTTTATTGGAGGCAGAGTGAACCTCGGGGCTGTTCTGGAAGTTTGGCAATGAGAAAACAATTACTGGTACAATTTGATTTAAATAAGTGATCATGTTAATGACCGTGGATTTGATTCTAGTAAATCCATGTTGTGAAGAATTAAGTTTGTTTTTCACATAAAAGGAAATGTGTCTGTGAATATAGGTTTCAAAAATTTTTTTAAATTTATTTAGGATCGAGATAGGTCTGTGGTTTCTAACATCTTTTTTTTTTTTTTTTAATATAGGAATAATTGCAGCTCACTTCCAAAGTGAGGGAAATTCACCATTTTTCATATTAGAATTAAATACTGCTATGTGGGCTAACAGAGCAATAATCAGAGCATCCTTTATTTACCATATAAAATTTGGAAAAATCCCATCAGTGCCAGTTGTTTTAGTCGATAAATAATAATAATAATAATAATAATAATAATAATAATAATAATAATAATAATAATAATAATAATAATAATAATAAAATTCATGTAGGCTACAATTCTGATAGATAGATAGATAGATAGATAGATAGATAGATAGATAGATAGATAGATAGATAGATAGATAGATAGATAGATAGATAGATAGATAGATAGATAGATAGACAGATGGATAGATAGATAGATAGATAGATAGATAGATAGATAGATAGATAGATAGATAGATAGATAGATAGATAGATAGATAGATAGATAGATAGATAGATAGATAGACAGACAGACAGACAGACAGACAGACAGACAGACAGACAGACAGACAGACAGACAGACAGACAGACAGACAGACAGACAGACAGATAGATAGATAGATAGATAGATAGATAGATAGATAGATAGATAGATAGATAGATAGATAGATTTATTCGTTCCATAATATTCTTACATTTGCTTTATAGCATAGAATAAAGAACATGTCCAATTCTTAAGTTTAACAATAAAATGCAATACATATAAAATGCAAATATGAAATATGTACAGAATTAATACCTTAATAACAATAATATTTTATACAATGTAATATGTTTACCATTTAATAGTATTATAATATTTACATAGTCAAGAATTCATCTACAGAATAGAAAGTGTGAGATATTAAGTAATTTTTTAGTTTTGTCTTAAATAATGCAGGATTTTGGTTATGATTCTTAATGTCTTCAGGAAGACTATTGAACAATTTTATCGCCATGTAATGTACTCCCCTTTGAAAGCATGATAAATTTGATGATGGCGTATGAAAATCATTCCTTCTGCGGGTATGAAATAACTCTTGGGCCACCAGCGTAGCTCAGTCGGCTAAAGCACTTGTCTTCCTATCTTGAGTTGAACATTGAAAATACTCATTTGCAGAATAAAAAGTTACATTTCTATGGATCAAATTTCTGCACAAAGAACAAAACTAAAATTCTTTCAATAATTTATTACCATAATATACTGATTGCTCTCTTAAATTGACTGAGCATATCGGGAATTCAATCAATGCCTTTCCCAAAACACGCTATGAAATGTTCCGTATAAAACAATTTTTACCTCGAAAATAAATGAAAACGAACAAAATTGTATTTAACTTGTTGTTTGAAATATCTCAAAGAACAACCCCCTGAAATTAATGACATTACTTACGGTTCATCTTGTAGAGAAAAAGATTCTGCGCTGTATCAGATAAGCCCGCAGGCTACAGACACATATAGAATACGTCATCCAGTTTCATGAATGAAACTACAGTTGATGTTAGTGTGAATGCTTTATTTTTGTTTCGGTTTACAAATGGAGAGTAGGCCTATAGGTCTATGATAAGAAAAGTAATTAATGAAGGGCATGCAATATATTTTCTCATTATATGACGCGACATTCCGAAATTAGTCCCAGCTCACAACAAATTTTTCACTACAGTTCACTCAAAATGTTCAGTACCGGTACGTGTTTACTATCACTTTAATATTGCAGAACTCACGATAAGTAAACAAATGAGTGATCGCACAGATCTGCTACTCTCGGTGCCGAGATATTGCTGAGAGAGATTGCGAGGCACGGCTAATTGAATTTTATTCGACGTCTTCATACTCGTACCAGTACTCTACGTCAAAGAAACTTATCTAACTATAGTATTTAGAAGAAAAGGGTGTACAAAGAGATATGGAATTCCGAAACTGTAGTATTTAGAAGAAAAGGCTGTACAAGGAGATATGGAATTCCAAAAAAACACTTTTTCCTTATCAATAATGCTGAGCGTATTTTAGAAGAAATCTCTAAATAGCTTCATACGAGCCGAGGTCACCGCAGTGGTTAAAGAAAGAAAAGAGGCGTAGGCTATCATGACACGAGTATGAGATGTTCCGACCTCATATTTCTTGACATCATTTTCTTGCCTTTATTTCGTACTATAATGAATAAAATTGTAGTTAACTTCTTATTTACCTTCATAAAAGTTTAATTGCGTGTCATTCCTTACAGTAACCTATTATATACATAATTTTACGGCAACTAGTTAACTTATGTTCCTTGATAATTTTTGTGATGTTTTACCCTCACAGCGATTAAAATACCATTCTTGTTCGATTTATTATCGATATTTGGATTACAGTGGTGGCGTTTTTAAGTCACGATATAATTTTCATTGTATTTGCACAAATTCTCTTAAAAAAAAAAGTTGTTTCCGCCCGGGATCGAACCGGGGACCTTGCGCGTGTGAGGCGCACGTGATAACCGCTACACTACGGAAACGACGTGCCATACAAATTTTTTGCTATAAAGTTTATTAGTTTTAACGTTCCACTCATGTATTAATTCACATCTAAAATTTCGACTATCGTTTAAGAATAATAACATTCCAAATTTCACCCGATGTTATTGTGATATTTAGATTTTTAAGAAATTGGGGTGAATGTAGAGTATCCAACGCCATTGAACGAATATTTCACTTTTATCACTGCCAGTGTTGCGCTATAATCGTATATGCAAGGTAGGCTATAACAAAAACCTAAACTAACCAAACCTAACCTGTCAAAGAAGCAACAAGTTAGGCCTATACTAAATATGTGTAAAATTGACCTATGTCTCTATAGTGGGCGGGACAAAAGTAACATTGACCGAAATTGGTTCTTATTTGTAAGGATTGTGAACATGATTGAGAGTGAAATAAATTTAATGTAATTTATATAAGGTACGTATTCATTCATTCATTCAGTGTTCTGCCAAGGGCAGGTCTTTCACTGTAAACCCAATTTTCACCAATCTTTATATATTATAGCCTATTATTATTTTCCTTAATTTCTTGGTAATTGTTCTTTGTTGAATATAACCAAATATGTAGGCTACAATGGAATTGCTGTAGCCTATTTCATCTGAATAATCCGTTGCAAAGCAAGTGACGTCAGAAGTGTGTCGGTCGTAATTCATTGATGTTGCTTAGAACTGAAGTTAATACTGAAATTTGCATAACATTTTATTCATTTGACTCTAAAGCATTAACGTTTCACGCTAAAAAAGAAATAGATTCACTTTAGTTTTATTGTTACAAGATTATAATCTGACCAGATCTCAAACATTTAAATGATGAATGTTTCGAAACCAGAGTAAAAACTATTTTGTTTCAAAAAACTTAAAATTGTTTAACGACACGTTAAAAGTGTCAAAATTTTTAAAAAGGGTTATATACCTTAGACAGACGGCCCGTTTCGACGCCGGTTCTGTGTCATCTTCAGTGTCCTACGAACTACTATTTTGTTTCAGTCTATGCCTTTCAGTATTAATGATTTTTTACATTAAACCCATAAAATAGAATATCTACCTTCATTACTGTTGCACATAATTTTCCCCCTAACAATATTAATAACAAATATACAGATTAACTACCCTAAGATAGTCTTGTAGGGCCGTATTCATAGACATTTTTAGCGTGAGCTTCCGGTTGATGATCAGCGTTTTTCGTATTCATAAACCAGTGTTAGCAATAGGATATGATTTGAATTCTGTACTAGTAACCAGTGGATAGCCGGGGCTAGCTTAGTACGCTCGTAGCGCGTGCTGCGAAATGTCTATGAACAGCACCCGTAGTTATTAAAGGATCAATCACTCTCCTAACAAATCACCTGAGATGATAACTTTGTTTATGTAATCTCTTTATATTATCTTGTTTCTATTTAATTTATATTAGTTATTCTATTTTTTTAATGTATTTGTAAACTGAAATTTATTATGTATCTTTTCGTAGTTTTATTATTTCTTTGAAGAACTTAAGTCAGAGGCATAGCCAGGCTAATTATTTTGGGTGGGCCAGATATGCAAGGTTTACCTGACCCATCTCCTGACAATGCCGCTGCCGTCAACTCTCTTAAAACTCATTCTCGGAAGTCTTATTTAATAACATGCAAAATTATAATAAAAAATCATGCAAGGCATCTCTGTACAAACGCTTCATAAGGTGAACTGGAGCTGTCGAGATTTCCTAGCAATGAATCTGTCGATCGCTGATGATAGGTCCTTCAACAAATCCCAACTTTTCTCCCTCTCAATGGATAGAATTGCTATTACAAAGCCTTGTGCTTGACATGATTGTCGAATTTTTCTTCGTTTCAGAGCTTTGAAAAGTTTCATATTATTGCCTTAATGAAGGACGAACATTTACTAATATCCATTTCTGGAGACTGAGGTGCTTTCGATAATGAATTTGTAAGAGCAAGAATATCGTCTAAACATACCAAATAAAATGAGGTGTCAATTACTTGAAAATGATTAGAAATATCTCAAAACGGATTGCACCATTGATTTTTTCAGAAAACTTCACATGATTCTGAGTGCCTACATGACACCCTTTCCATTTAAAATTTCGAAGTTTCATCCAAAATGGCAGCTTTTGAGATAGCTGAGGGCTAGAATCGAATGTGTCACTGGTAGAGCATTTGGTCTTACAAATACTGGTAACACCTATGTAATCGAAAATCAAGCATATGGAAGATATTTATATGGTTCCAGACTTTTGATTCACCCTGTATATTTCTTTTGAATTTCCATTCCATGGACAGAATTATATGTAGTAATTTTTTTTTTTTTTTTTTTTTTTTTTAGTTGTAAGCAGGCTGCGGTTAAAGCCTTTAGGTCCCTCCTCCATAAAAAAAAAGTAGTCATCTTATGCAAAATGAGTGCCATGACCTTCAAAATCATTCATTTTGCTACAGTAAAAATACGAGTAAGTCTTGTAGATTATCATACTTGCTTAGAAAAATACTTATTGCAATCATCCTACATGTTTTGGTGGATTATATCCTTTTTTTTTTTATCTTTTCTAGTCGTTGTTTGGTACAAGCGATAAATGTGTTTAAAAATTAATCTAATGTAAATAATGGTATACAATAATATAATAATTTAACAGAAGGAGCTAATGAAATAAAAGAAAAAAAAAAAAGAGCAGAAATATTGGAATTTAATTCTAGCACCTTGTGAGATTGTGGTTTTTCTAATTTGTGATTGCCACATGTATACAGAGTGGAAGTGAAATAACCTTGTAGTTTGAAAGAGTACACATAAATTAATAGAAAGCCTATCGTCGCTAATACTCTCTACTCATGATACAAATGTAAGAGGTCAACAAATTCGGTGAATCTCCATACGTAAGCTGCATTCTGCCGAGAAGTAGCCATTAAATTAAATTTACACGGAAACCATTCATGCTATTGAAATACACCAGAGGGATAAATTCTTTATTAGATTTCCTATCGATATGGAAAAAAATCACGATCCTACTCGCAATAGTTACCCAATAAGAGATTGTTAAATATTTGGAGGAAAAAAAGAAAATAAAAAACATTTTTTCTGAAGAAACTATGAACTTTCCACCAACATGATGATATAGTTTTTTGTTACATATAACATGAGCTATTCACTCTGGAAATCTGCAAGGCTATTTCACCTCCACCCTGTATGTATCCGAGTCATAAGCCACCTGGCTAGCTCAGGTGATAAGCGTCAGTTGCAATGGATGCTTAGAAACCCAATGGAAAAGTTTTGAAAATTTATTTTTCAGTAGGGGAGAGAAGTAGATCATTTTCGCCTATAAACTAGGTGTGAAACAACCTACTCCTTACATTCTACAATTTAAAATGATTTTCCATGAAATATAATTTTCCATAATTTAGCAAAACAGCGAATTCTGGAGGAGGAGGAGGAGGAATTTACAGATGTTGAATTCCATTCATAAGAGTGTGTACTTAGAAGATAGAATAATTACTCCCGCTGACATGCTAATATTGAGAATGAGGAATAGCAAAGTGTAATTTTTATGTGTATGAGGATTGGCCCTCTTATTCAGAGATACGACTGACCTACAACAGGGAAACATCCAGTTTTACTTCCCTTCTTGGAGCCAAGCTAGGCATTTTCATCATCCTCGATAGGCTTTGAACACATGAACCTTGGATTTAATGCAGGGGCAGCTCATCCATAAGAGCTGCAGAGCTGCAGCACTCCCTGCTTTGACAGGAAAATAAAAATATTTATTTTAATTTGTAGAATTGTTACAGCTTTTATTGGTAAATTGCTTTATATTTCATCTGGCCAGGAATATGTACTATTATCTTATGCATTATCCTTTTGCGCGTCGACTGTACTGGAATTGACACTGCATTCAAAGTCGTCCTGGGATCTGCAGGGTGGGATAGATCATAGAGTGTGTGTCTTGATAGGTCAGGGAGTAGAGAGGTGAAGGGAAGCAGAGGGAAACTGCCGCTGTTTAAAACCCGTATTTCACTGCAGTGGCTTGCAGAGCCAGGCCACAAGGGATCTTTCCTCCCCTCTCACATCGCTATTGTAATGCTGCGTCAAATGGATTCTCTATTCCCTTGAAACTTAATGACAAAATTTTTATTTTCTTTTCACATACTTATTGTTGTAGAACCTTATTGAGTTAATATAACGAAATTAATATTCTCTTTTGCCTTATTATTACGTATATATCCAGCCTCCAGCAGAACCTAATATTTGCCTTAACTCAAAATGATTGCACGAGTAGAATCCTTTTGATATAGCACGTAAAATACGAAAGAGACTTCTTTTCCAGTTTTAGAAAATTGTTGACCATCAGTATATCTGAGTGTTGCTTTGGTGTGACGTCTTAGTACCGTAACTTAACCAGTGCAAATTTGCAAGCATGAGTGTGTGTGAATTACAGGATATTAATTTTATTTTTCTAACTTTCCCTTGCGGAGAAGATTGATGTAATAAAGTGAAATTAAAGGGTTGTCCGTTACCAGACTTAAATCTTACTCAAGCTTCATCCAGCCGAAATAGTGCATATATGTAAGGAAGTATAACAATGAAATTTACGCTAAGCATTTGTGGTTACGTGGATGTGAACAAAAAAAAAAAAAAAAAAATCTGTATTTTGTTTTCCTTGCCTCCACTTCGGTGGTGATGCTGCATGGACTAGGAGTGGTGTGACAGATTTAGGACATTTGCCCCTAAAAAGCAAAATGCACGAATCTTCGCAGTCTCACCTGAAAATGTTGTTTCATTGGCTATGTTAGGAAACATTAATATTGCTGCGCAATTAAGTGAAACGAACAGAACAAACATTCTCAAACATAATCAAGAAGTGAGAAAAAAATCGTGAAATTATTTTTAGAAAATATTGAGTGTATCTAATTTTGTGGCCAATATGAACTTCCCCTTAGGGGACATGATGAAAAACCGATTCGAAGAACCCTGGTGTATTTCATGCGTTGCTACAGTTTGCGAGTAATCTAAATGAGCCTCTCAAAAATCATTTGGAACATGCCACTGTTTAAGGTTATTCTAAAACAATTCAGAATGCACTGGTAGATTGCAAGTTGAGTGTCTGCCGACCTGAAATTCAGACTGAAATCGATGGTATTAGTTTTTTAGCGATTAGCAAATGATACCACAGACATCTCCCAACTAAGTCAGGAAGTTTTGATTTTTCGATATGTAATGCATTTATTTTTGTCCTATACTTATTAGTAATGGTATCAAGAAGTGAAATTTGTATGTACCAAAATCTACTGCAGCTCTCCCAATCCACAAGTTCACGAGCCGCCACTGATTTAATGGTAATATAAGGAGTTATAGTTCGATAGGAAAGAGTCCTAAAGCATACAATTAATAAAAAAAATCTGCAAGAAATGGAAAGGTTTTCTATAAAACATATAGTCATGTAAATCATAATTTCTTTTAATAAAAGCAATCCTTTATCCCAAAATATACATCTTGATCTTATACTCATATTCTGATAATTGTCAAACTCTGGATAGAAACTCTTAACATAAAACAGAAATCTCTTCTAAATAATATAATTCCTCTGATAATATACACGTGCATATGAGGTGAAACTCTGAATTATCTGGAAGCTCGTGATATTAAAATGTCTATTGGTAATAATAATTATGAAATAAATTGTCAAGTTCACATACAGACCATACACATATATTCCACTCTTTCTTTTCAGAAAAATGAAAAATAAACTCTTAAATTTATTTAGTTTTGCAACATGAAAATAAAATTGTCATTATAAAATAAATATTTTATTATGCCAATATTTACGTTTTAATTTAAAAGAAATTAAAGTACACATACATCTTAGTATGAAGAAAGTTGCAAATCATACATATAAAGTAATTACATTTCCACATATATTGTAAGCTTACCTAGGTAATGACTTTTTATAGCAATATATTCAGCACAGTTACATTAAGCATAATGACTATAATTTGACATAAAGTATTTGTAGAAAACTAAAAATTCTTGTATTTAGAGAAATTCACGCACACTCACTAACATATATTCCATCTCAACATACTATCACAAATTGCACTTGTATTTATTTATACACATTGTATTATATATTCGTTTCCAAAGTTTCTTACACGGTTTTCTTTTATTCCACATTTAATCACGCAATTCTCATATGCACTTGTATATATTGTCATCACTATAAAATATTTCTTAAGGGTAAAATACACTTTACCATGATTTAGCACATCTCTTACTGGTTGGAATGGCAATTTATGTTTATATTCCCTACAATAATAATCTGAGATACTGCAAGCAGAGGTAAGCTACAAAATGTGCAATACCAAAACTGAGTTCCAGAGTGAAAATTGCTAAGAATTGGCACAGTAACATGCTTGAGGACTTAAATCTTAATTGTAAAGAAAATTTCTTTCTGTTATGTAATGTTAAATACAAATTTTATCCGGTATTCTGAAATTCATAGTTAAAATTAAAAAAATTAATTCAAGAATTTCTTGAGGGAAAATAAAATTAACATGTCAAGATTTTTCATTACAGTTGAAGAATATTTTGTGATTAATAATTTACAGGATTTCAGAATTAAATTAAGACTTCGACTTGCAGATACCTGAAGTGATTCCTCTGAGCAACCAGCATTATTGCTTCGTTAATGACACAGAATTATTGCACAATGGGACTAGCTGCATTACGCTTCCAACCTGAACAGCTTGACAGAATTCCATTCCGGCAACATTACTACTAATGATACTAACTTGTTTGGGAACAGAATTTGAAGGTGCCAAACCAACTCCATTAGCGTGATTATTTGCTAGGACATGGTATTGTCCAATTACTGGAAATTTCAATTCAATTACATTCATTCCTTTCTTTACATAAAATACTTTCGGCACACTGCCGATATTTGTAGGTAAAACTACATTCGAAGCCTGTTCAGGTTTCACAGAATGTGTAGATTGAACACTTGGAACTAACTGCAGTAATTTGGACTTGGTGTTAGTGTTCTGAAATGCCATATTTTTTGAAAATGACTCAACGCTTGGTAGAAGTGGTTTCAGATCATTCACATGTGATATTGTTGCCTGTGGTTTAAATTGCAGTGGTGTCACTTTCACAAGTTTCCTAGTCACCTTCATTTCTTTTCCTAAACCTTGTATATTCAAAACAGTATTCTTCTTGTGAGACTGAAGTGATCTTGATACTTCTATAGTTTTGGGTTGCTTTTCTGCAGGTTCACAATGTGGCTCTCCTGTTTTAGTTGTTTCTTCCATATGTTCCTTTTTTACACTCATATTTTGATCCGTGCCGGTTGCCGGCTCTTTTGTATTACTCTGTGACTGACAAGATGTGCCAACAATGCAAGACTCTGAGTGGTGTCGTGGGAATAGTTTCTTTCTTGCAGATTTCTGTAAGTTTTTCGTTTCTAGGGATTCTAAACGTTTCAGTTCCATCTCTGCAACCTGAAGTATCTCAGTGAGGGATCTTCCATCTGCACTGCAGTGGCGAGCTTGTTTCTTCACTGGGCCAGACCAAACTTCACTCCTTGAGCGACTGAACTTCTCATAATTTTCTGTAACAGGGTAAGAGTTCCAAGGCAGTATTTGTTTATGATCATATTGTTATTTATTCCTAGACATTCTCCTAACAATGAATAATAGATAATGAACATAAGAAGTCTGATCACTGCGTAAGAAATATAAATATCAAAACTGAAGGTGAATTACAATTTTTTGTATTCCTTTCTGTTTAACTTCCTCCTGTTGGACTCACAAGGGAAGGGTTTCGACTCGAACAGGAATTTCGTACCCAAAATTTGTATACAGGCCCATCTTTACATCTCTGTAAAGCTCCCAAAAGCATTCGTGTGTGTAATGTGTGGTTTGTCTGTTAGAGCACTGTACAAGTTGAGGGGTGGGGAGAGCACTGCACAAGTTAAGGGGGTGGAACACCTTACCCGTAAGCCTAGCCTAGCCTAGAAGCTAGTGCGATAGTAAATGTCTAAAGCCCATTTAAGAACATAAATATTGCACCTAATCAAAAGTGTACACTGTTGTGTGATTCATTGAATGTGCACAAGGACACAACCTTAATAAATGAATCATTCCAAGGCTAGGACATAGAATGTATGATCATTCCACCTAAAAAAAAAGCTAAATATACCAGACTCTGAATATCTATTTCCTTAGACAATACAAAATATATGCTCAGAGGATAACAGATTACATAAGGACTCTTGCTGGGAATCCAGAACTTAAATTGGGAAATCGAATGTTTATAATGAAAATGCACTCTGTTATTCATAACCAGTTTTCTGCTCCAGTATTCCTGACAGTCAGCTGGCTATGTGAATCCTGAACAAGTCTCGGACTTCAAAAATTGTAATTCAGGTGGCATTTGATTTTTCAGCAATGGAGTGTGGTTCAGAAGATTGTTCAGGTGTTGCTTCTGCGTATTGTGCTTATTGCTCCGCTCCATGCTGTTTCATGCATTTTGTAGACAATCCTCATGTACATCATGTAAATCATTATTATTATTATTATTATTATTATTATTATTATTATTATTATTATTATTATTTTTTAAGAAGTGTATTGACCAATACCAACCAAACAGAGTTACACAAATGAATGCTTTTACGGTCTTCATCATCAATGTAAGGTAAGCCTCTGTACAAATTTTTAACCAAAAATTCCTGTTCGAGCCGAAACCCTTCCCTTGATAGACACCAATATCTGTAGGGGAGGGGATGATCATACAGGTAATTATAAGTATGGACACTTCGCATTGGTACCTTTGATGTAGCAGTGACTGATTTCAATGACCTTCAAACCAGCTTGAGCGTGAGATTCTGCTTTTTCCCTAGAGTTGGTGCTAACATCACACTAACCAGCAGTTGACACAGTGGAAATATACCACATACTTAAACATCTAGGTACATTATGTACTCAAAATAAATTGGACCGATAAAATAATAAATCCGTCATTATCTGTAATGTCTAGACTCTTAGAGTTCCTTTATAATGAGAGTTGAGACAGTGACCCCATCAACATTTAAAATATGTAATGATTTGATAGTGCTGAAAATAGAAAAACAAAATTCCTATGAGAAGTAAAACCATATGCCCATATAATGTATACAAATATTAAACGAATTTGATACATAATTTTTTAATTTATTACATTATAACCCATACTACCAAAAAAGTGCTTTCCATACTACATTCCTTAAACAGCATTCGAAAATTTCTTCTGCTATCACTCAAGAAAATACTAGTGGAAACACTAGTAATGCCCCGCTTCGATTATTGTGATTTTCTACTGACTGACCTCAATGTCAACCAGTCGCAAAAATTACAACGTGTTCATAATTCTTGTGTTCGCTTCATCTGCGATGTCCGTCGCGCTGACCACATTACCCCATCCTTCCAAACTCTAAACTGGCTATGGCTTAACAAACGTAGAAATTTTAAATTTTCATTCTCTTGTTCTCCTTTTCCAAGTCCTTCACACTTCTATACCTACCTACCTTGCCTCCCGTTTCAGTTACTTGTCATCATATCATATCCTCTTGACACGCACGCAAAATAGCTGCATACTAGCCATACCAGCACATAAGACATCATCGTATTCATCATCATACACGATCTCGCTCTCGCGCTTGTGGAATACCCTACCCAGTGACATCAGAGACTGTCGGAATTTAGTAGCGTTCAAAAGCAAGCTTATTAAGTATTTTCTTACTGCGTAGAGTAGGTTTAATTTGTACTTAATCAATAAAAGAAATGCTTCTCTCTTCTTAACTTTTACAATAAACTGTCTAGCTTTTATTAATCAGTTAATCTTTTAGTACTTTGATTTTTATTGTATTTGTAAATTTAATATTAATTGTAATTATAATTGTAATTGTATTCTTAATATTGTAGTTGTAATCCCCTGATAGAGGGGAAGAGAAGTTCTAATGGCCTTATCTCTACCAGGTTAAATAAATAAATAATTATTTTATAATATAATTTATTATATATGTAACATAAAAATTATTATTGCAGCTAGTTTATCACTGATAAAAAAAAAACTATTAACTTGAATTTATTGGAAGCAAAGCCATTACTGGATTATGCAACAAGGTAGGTGATGTTTGGATCCTGTGTCTCAACTCTTATATTCAATTATTACCGAGGAACTCTTGCATGTGCTCGATTACACTAACCTCTAGCACTTGAAAGTGGAACTAAATGCCAACATAGCGCATGGACACAGAAAAACAGAACAGGAAAATTCGCTCAGTATCCATTCTATATAATCCCTATTTGCTGGGACAATTCTATGGACCACACACATTATACTCTGGCCATTGTAACCTCGCACTTGACAGTTGAAATTTGCGTTAGCAACCCTTCCTATGAAAAAGTTTAAGAATGCTGTTCTGTAGCTTCCTGGACCAATCAGAATGTATCGTTTTCTATCATCTGCTATATGGAGCATTGCTGTGTTGTCAATTTGCTACATTTTGTGGTACATGATGTTACTACCACTTAGTAATTTATGTGTTAGTGTTATAAAGTTATGGATAATTTGTAGCACTGCTGTGAAAAAAAAAAAAAAAAAAAAGAAGTTATTCAGAGAATGATAACTCATGTAGTGAGAATCCTTTGCGTAAAGGTATAACATTAGTCAGGTGTCAAAATTGGTGCACGTAACTCGTAAATTTTAGCAGCAAGAGAAGGAATCTGCCCCTATATAAATATGGGCGTCACTCCATTATATTTTCATTATAATGTTGTTGTTGTTTTCTAATGCCAGGCGTTTGACAATAAAGTCATTTGACCTCTTGCACTCCAATATTTTTCAAAGATATTATCAAGTTGATTCTGTGCCATTAAAGTAGTCCCCGCCCGGAGATCCGATTGGGGGACTATTTTACCTCCGGATAATTTTACCTTAATGGTACTCATTTCATATTGGAGTGAAAAATGGCAAGTTGTAGCCGATTTAAGTGAACACCATATTTTAACGTTTTGGTGGCTACTTCATTCACACACAACCCCCAGAATGTCTGGAGGACCACACCTGCTGTTGGTCGACAGGTCCATTGGACCTAGCTGGGAGATCTTGTTGATCACCAGCTTTCCCTCCTTAAGCCACTGGAGGACGATTTTAGTGCCATAGCAGGTCAGCACTAGGAACAGAAAAGTAGAAAGAGGAGGAAGGAAAGGGAAATGAACCCCTAGGCCTCGAATGCTCTAATGCCGTCAGGGTCGAAGAAAGTAAGAGTTCAGTCAGAGGACTGGATAGGAAAGGGTAAAGAGGGAATTAGGTATTGGTTAGAGGAAAATTATACCAAATTCAGTCATTAACTCATCAAGCTGACCAGTGCTAATTGATGAGTAGCCCCTCTCTTTAGTTCAGCTTGTAAAATTATGCTTACTAACAGCTGCACCACGGAAAGGTAGGGATGGGACATTGGGTATTTGTCCAGGTTGGTTCCTTAAAGCCTTCAATGGGAAGGATTAATGGCTCTCCCCCCTGTATCCGACAGATACCCTTTTGCAGCCATGTGCTTGGTGATTAGTATTAATTTGAAGAAAAATGTTATACAGGTATAGGTCTATTAAAGTTCATGTATAAAGTTCTATAACTGAATACGTTCCCCCGAATATAGGGAACAATGTACCATATACCCTTATTCCAGGTGGAGGTATTCAATTATTAATCATTATAATCAGTGCTTTTTTTCTGGAAAAAAGTTTACCGGAACTCTATCACTCGATCACATTATACAACAAAAACGTAGGTTTAAAAATATTAGGCCTACACAACTTATATTGCAATAAGTTCCAAACGGAGCTCATTGATTTTAGGCATAACAGAAATTTTACGATTCCGAGCTATAGTTTCAGGATCAATAACGGAAGATGGCAGCACTAGATTCCATGAGTTACTTTTGCACCAACGATAATGAGAAAATGTAAACTCTTGGACTCGGCAGTGGCGGTAATTTTAATTTTCAATTTCGCTTATAAAATATATCTCGTTGGAATTTGTAATGGCAAAAAGTTTACAGGAACGCGTTCCGGACAGTTCTGGCTGAAAAAAAGCGCTGATTATAATCAATAATATGTGATATATAATGTAAATATAATATTTAAGTTATGTGATTAAATTATTATTAAAAGTCAGATAATAATTACCATTTGAATTAACGAGCACAATAACGAACTCTGCATAAGTTACGTCATCTGTTGTGTAGTACTCAATAATCATTGTGGTTTGTGGCAGAGTTGCATCTCTCGCTACCAAAATTATGCACAGCTATCAGGTGTAAGGTTACAATGGCATAGGTATAGACATCAAAACATAAAAGATATGGCTAAAAAGTAATGTACAGTTTCCCTAGAAAAGGATGAGACGATTGAATATTCCTAAGTCTCAGATGTAAGACACTGCGCATGATCGGAGACCAGAGCACTGATACACAAGATAACGAATATTGAGTTACTTAAATTCAGGCTATTTGGTTCCTTACTAGCATCGTTCCGAAATTCACTTCAAAAACTGCAAAAAATATGATAATATTACGTAAATAAAAGATAAATATATACATAAATCGCGTAGTTAAATCGACAATGGACCTTCATGACTAGATCGACACTCCGCACAGAAAGGAAAGCTTTCGTGTCGTTTCCATAGCTCAGACTCTAAGACTTCTGCGTCTCGTGTAGAAGAGTGCGAGTTCGATTCCTAGTCTACACAACAATTTTTTTTTTACTTAAATAACTTTGAAATAGAGTTTTACAAGTTTTAAGTGTTAATGATCACAGACAATATAAAATTACAAGTTATAATATTGTAAACGTTAATCTAATGAATGCATTTATACATACACACATACAATGTAAATGCATATATATTAAAAACTAACAATTAAAATGAAATTAAAAAATATCCCTAAGCCACACAGACAAACTTTTACAAAGGTTTAGAGTCCTTAGGCTATATCATTTGTTGAGTAGTTATTACAATATTTTATTAGTAGCTTTCCCATATGTGTAAGAAATGCACTCGCACAGAACAATTTTTGTTAAAAGTGTGGCTTTGGATTATTTCATTCTCACCACTTCAGTTGATTTTAACTATTTTATCTACGTGTTTGCAATAGTGTTTAATTTAATGTTCATTCAATTTTATTCATGTTATGATCGAATGAAAAAGCACTGTTGCTGTTATTGACTAATTACATATATTAATACTAATTATTAAATGCATCTGTTAAATAACGAATTACAGTATCTTTTGCAAAATCTTGAATGTTTAAGTTGTCAATAATATTTCTGTACTATATACTATAAGACATTAAAAGAATTTGCAATAGATTTGGGGTCCTCTAGTTTATAATCACTGGTTTTAATGAAAAAATATTTTCTTTCTTAGAATATCTACAAGTTTAACTTCAATAATATTCCGAATAGCTTTAATTGCATTATCTGAATGTTGTACTTTTCTATTCGAATGTATTCTATTTCCCTCTTTCATAATTTTTTATAAATTACACCGTACTTCTTGTAGTATTTAAGAACATGAGGATCATTACATTGCAACTCATTACATATGGATTCTTCTTTTTAATACATGAGATTTTTAAGTCCCTGCATTATCTACATGTGTTTACTTTTGAATGTTTTCACAACATTGAGTGGAGAACATCCACTAAAGTGATTCTGAAATTAAAGTGAAAAATACAATACATTTACTCTTAATATCGGTAGTACCAGTATCATATACGTTTTTCCAAGATTCATTTTGTAGACATAAATGTGAATAGTCACTAGATACAGCATTTACGACCCTTTTTTAGTTTTTAAATTAATATTTTGAAATTGTTCAGTGACATTAGAAACACTTAGGATTTATTTATCATGTACAGACAAGCCATTGATTATAGGTTCTGTCGAATAGGAATTCAGTCTAATTCTGTGTACAAAACTTTTATCAATGGCTGTGCTACTTCAGCTTGTATGCGAGTGGGAAAATGGCTCTACGACTAAGGTTTCCAGTTTCAAGGAGTGAATTTAATTTACTTTTACGGAAAAGTTCCGAGAGATAATCTATGTTTATGTCACTACAGATCACAAATTCCATAATAGATTTCTAAAGTCTTTTCTTTACAAATTCAATGTTGGCTATAAATATTAATAAATAATGTAAGAAATATGAGTGATTGTAGTTAGAAGTCTGATTTACATTATAAAAAGCAAGAAGTTACATTCCGCGGCAACATTCGAACTTTCGATGTTTGGTTTTGTCGTCCAACGCATAAGCACGGACCTATGCAATGCTTATGTTAATAACATAGAATTTAGCTGTAGCAATGTGGTGTCATAACTTGGGATTTGTTTACTTAACGTAATTAGATTTAATTTAATTAGTTTCGCAACAATAATTGGACTTCCTGTTATATCCTGTTATTTAAATATTTAATTTAGGGTTGATTTATTAACTCTTACTGTGCAAGATGCCCCTTATTTCAATAATTCTATATCACGCTAAATAGTCATTATCTACACTAAAGTATCATCCCTCATTTCTCCATATTTTTCGACAAATTATACAGTCGAGGAACTCTGAACTTAATTACACCTCAATAAAAAAAAGAGTTTTACCTGGGATCGAACACGAAACATTTCGGTTATACGGTGGAACCGACACGCTACTATATGAGCTACCGAGACAAGACAGTAACAGCAGCAGTCCAGAATGTAGATCCGATAGCAGGCATTTGCCATTCGGTACAGAGAAGCAATGATATTTTGTTACCCGAGCTATGTTGTGAAATCGTGGCCTTAATGGCTGTCTTCTTCGTGATCCTTATTCTGGTCCTTGTCCTTGTGGTCCTTGTAACAATTCTTGTTCTATTTGTCATGGTACTTATCGTTATACGTCGATATCGAGTGAACCGCGCTGTAGAACTTTAACTTCCGACAACCAAGAATCGTCTCATTCTTTTTAAGGGTAACTGTACATTTTGTTATTAGTAACTTTCCTACAAATCACCATTATCCCCTTCAAAGTAGTTCTTTGGGGAAGCCATACACCATGGGAGACGTTCCCATTCCTGGTAGCAGTGATGGAAGTCTTCAACTCAACTCTGTTCAGTCACAACCTTTGGGATGTTATCCACAATTAAAAAATTACTACCTTTGAGTGGAAGTTGATTTTTGAGAAAAGGAAGAAGTCTCACAGAATTAGATCTGGAGAGTAGGGGGAGTCTGGGACAATTGAAATGACCTTTATGATCAGAAATACAGTCACAGAGAAGGCTGTGTGAGCACGTGTATTGTCATGGTGCAGCATCCAAGTGTCTGCAATTCTGGCTCGGTCAAAATGTCATGAATAATTTGATGACTCAAATGCAACTCACTTGCGATAATTCTGTCAAACATCAATAACATTTTACAATATCCCTCACGTTGGTCATATTTTTGTCCGTTTTCGAATGTGCAAGGTCTTCCAGTACAAGGCTCATCTTCCACACTTTCACAAAGAACCAACATTGCTTTATACCACTTAAAAAACCTGTGTTTTAAATACAGCATGCGCTCCATAGACCTGTAATTTTTCGTAAGTTGCTGTTGTGCTTTCATTGAGTTTCACGCAAAATTTTAAAGCACAGCACTGCTCGAGATTTTGTTGTCCCAGTTCATAGCACATCACTACACACTTACACAATTTGTTAAGTTAGACAGGTTACCACTATCAAGGTGAAACTTGCACTGGAAAAAAAAACCACACACACGCACATGTAACACAAAAAAAAAAAGAGCATTGACAAAGGACATCCATCCAGGCAGGATTCGAACTACGAATCTTCGGGCCGCATAGCCATCTGGTCCGGCAAATTACATAGTAAGTGAAAATAAAATACTAATTCTGATGCTATAAAACTACTACATCCCAAGAAAAAAATAACGGAAGAAATGGTTGATCGTATACTAAATGCATTCAACGAGAGCACCACGGATGTTTGCCTGTTTGTGGAATTAAGGATCCTATCCCTTTAATTTTTTATTTTATTGGGTTATTTTACGACAACATCTAGGTTGTTTAGCATCTGAATGATATGAAGGTGATAATGCCGGTGAAATGAGTCCAGGGTCCAGCACCGAAAGTTAGCCAGCATTTGCTCGTATTGGGTTGAGGGAAAACCCTGGAAAAAACCTCAACCAGGTAACTTTCCCCGACTGGGATTCGAACCCGGGCCACCTGGTTTCGCGACCAGACGCGCTGACTGTTACTCCACAGGTGTGGACTCTATCCCTTTAAGACAGTGGTCATTAGCACTTGCTGAAATGGGTAGAGTGCAAGGAGTGCAACAAAATATGCTCTGTCGTGCAGAAGGGATAGAGAGACAGCATACTTGCCAGCAGACACAGGTGCATGCTGGTGCTGTAAGAGACCTGTGGGTAAGAGACGCTAGCCCGAGAGTGCAGCATGCTGATGACCGCTGCTTTAAGAGTTCTGTCCCACTGCAAAATTTTATTGATTTCGATGTAGGTAGATCCACGTTGAATTCTAGAAGAAATCGGCATCAAACTCTGGTAACAGATTTAAATTCATCAAGCCGAAGCACTGCACTACACTTTCTGAAGTGGTGTCCACATTTTACATTCAATTAGAATGATTGATGTTGACTGTTAGCAATTTGTCACATAAATCGCAATGATATAAATGGTGAACAATTATTTCTTGATACCTCAAGCCTGGACTGGATGTATTATTTAAATAAGAATGAATTGCATAATCTTCGCACCAGAATAATTTGTGTTACCTCAGAATACACACCTGTGTAAGCTAGTTTCCTCTTGTACTGCTCTCTGTTTTCTGACTTATGGAGTGTCACATATGGTGCAGATCCCAGCAAGGAATGTCTTGTAGCTTGAAACAACTGCACATCTGCATACATTATAAACATTGCTTTCTTTAAAATAATTACATTGCAAAAATAAAATGTTGAAATAGTTACACTGCAGATATAAGACATAAATTAATTACCCAACTGTCAGTACAATATATTGCTGGAACAAAAACAAGCCATGGGACAGATAGTAGAGTTTTCTGTAACGACTTAACTATATAATGAGGCACATTCGCAGAAGTAGTGGGGATAATGCAAGGTCCAAGTGCAGGCCTTGAACAAAACATCTGTAACCAATTTATTCATTGGTTTGATTATAATTGTTGTTTACGAATGGAGTAGATGTAGGGAAAGCTGACATAGATGTTTGCAATGTTTTTATTTGAGTTTTTTCCTATAAACTCTCATATAATCTGCACAACTGTGTCCTGTACACATGTTTACCTGCGCATCACGACACATGTTTGTAGTTATTAAGGTTATTACATCATGCTCTCAGCATAACAAGTGCATAAACCACACAAAAATGATCCTAACTCCTAAACCGTAAGAGATGGATCAAAACAGATTCATTTTTTAAAAAGGTCCATTTATTAACTTATTTCACTCGCAATATGCCCAGATCCATCTTTTACAGTTTAGCCATGGCAAACTGCTGAAAGTCCGTAAAATTAGAAAAAGTATTACATATTTTTTAATTATTATTTAAACAATGTTCAATTTCGGGGGGGGGGGGGATAAAATAAACATCATTTTTGGATAGATTAGTCTTCAGTCTTTCATTTACATATAGAGTAAATGCAAGAAGAGCTTGCCATGGAAAGCTCCGTGAACCTTCGGAAACGTTCGGGTGCACTCGACCTAGCTTCGATTCAATTGGCAAACTGTCGTCAGTTCTCAGTCGTCTGCTGGCTTGATGTTTCGAGTGAGATTTATCACAGCGCATGTAATGGAGCCTAAACCTAGTTGCAGAGTAACTAGTAACATAACATTGTTGAAAATACAGAAGCACGAATTCTTTTACATAATTATAAAATCACTGAATGAAATGACAAAGATGTTATAAAAAATATGTAATCGTGTAATAATTGATATTTGGCATTGTAATAAAATACTAATAACTAATACTATGTGATTTTATTAAAATGTTTCGATAACTAGCGTGGTACTATGGTCGATTTATTTTAATCTGTATATACTCCTTACGTTACGAGCGGAGCCTGTTTCGTTTTTCATACATTTATAAACGTTATAAATAATTCCCTAGTTTGACTGTGTAACGTTTCATTAGCACTTCCTAATTTAGAGCTATGTTAAGTACATAGAATGTTATACAGAACACACTTTGAACTACATAAAACTACTGATATCAGGGATAAAACGCAGAATATGTAACGCATACGCTGGCTTCTACCCGCTCTGCACAATACATTTCACGATACGAACAGCTCAAGACCGTGCTTTCGAATGTGCCCTGTAATCAGCATTACGTGATTCATAGCAGCCCTGTAACGAGCATGACGGTACGAGGACCGAATATCATTCTCTGCGCATCAGTCAAATGGGCAAGCTTTCTTTGCGCTTCCTCTAACATATTCATACATATAGTAATATCTCGGTAATATGAGCCCACTTATTACGCTATCCCTTGTAATACGCTTTTTTTGTCCGGTCCCTGAACATTTCATATATAACGTTTTTATAAAATACCCCATTTGTTGTGCTCAAGTCCTGCATAATACGCTATTTTTGTGGAATATTTTCGACGTAATTTTCAGCAATGTACTGTAACAGCAATGAAACATTTTGGCCATTGAACTCACTGGTGCAATTAACAGTGTTCGACCCTTTACTTGCACATATAAATCTTCATACTGTACAATACCCCACCCTCTTGTTAGTCTCTTTACTTGCACGCTTAAAGCCTACATACAGTTACAATACCCCACCCTCTTGCTAACCCTCTCTCTCAAACAACATTCCTCAGTCAGCCATAATAAAATTCTGGAAAGTTTTGCTGGTCAATTTGTTGTCCTTAACGTATTGAAGTGTCTGTGAGTGTGATTACAATGTATGTGTCGGAAAAATTGGAAATCTTACGAAAGTACGATGAAAAGAGCACTCGTAATCAGAAACAACTGTCTGATTCATTAGGTATCCCATCAACGACATTAAGGACGATAATAAAAAATCGCGACTCAATCACTGCAGCTGCGATGTCAGGAGGATGTAAGCACAGGAGAGTGAAGTGTGGTAAACATGGGGACTTGGAGAACACGCATATGGCAAACAACTATAAATGACTTTTTCCGAAAGAATGAAGTACAGTACACACAGAATTGTAAATGTCTTTGATGTACAGTACAGTAATTACATAATGGAGTAATATTGTATTACATTTCATTAATCATGCATTTCAATAAAGAAAAATGCTAATAGATACTGTATATAAGTTAAAATTAGTATACCCGCCTAATACACAGTCCCTTGAACAGCATCTTATTGGGGTTTTTACTGTATATGACACACATAATAGTAGAGCCTGGACGTTTAGGCATTTATTTTGGTTAAAATAGGCAGGCATATAGACACTAAAAATAGTAAAAATAGGCAGTGAAACAGACATTATTCACGGAAACAGACAAAAAATAGACAAAAACTTAATAAACTATCCCGTACGGTACTCACTTTCCTTGGTTACATGTCACAACAAGACGCTTTTTTAAATTGTCAACTGTCATAGTGAGCTGCCTGTCAGAGAGAACGTTTTTCATGGTGGAAAAGTACGCGTGACTTGTGCGTGCAAGCGACAACAGTAACGAGACATGGAGACTTGCTTTAAATACTTCCTTCATCCCCTTTCTTTCGCTAGTAAACCCTGAAGTGACCTGAGCACTGAGGGTTATACTGTTCAAACATCTTTGTTAAGTGATATAAAAGATGGAATCGGTAGGGGAGAAAAGTTTTACGACTTCTTCGAAACATATGTATTGCTGGAGAATAAGATTCTCAGCAAATATTTGTGTGAGGTGAATATATATTTTTAATTTCAACAGGCCATGGTTGTTTGGCTAAACACCTGCATAGAATTGGAATATATCAGTCCCCTAACTGCCCATTGTGCAACTCAGACCAAGAAATGGATTCGAAACACCTCAAAATCTGTGCTTCAGTGGCTGACCACGATAATATCTTTGAAAAATATTGGAGTGCAAGAGGTCAAATGACTTTATTGTCAAATGCCCGGCACTAGAAAACAACAACAACAATTTGTACAACCGTTCTTTTTTGTTTTTTGATATAATTTGTACGGTTTATTTTAAATGCATTAAAAATATAGAAAATGTACAATAAAAAAAGGCTAAAAAAAGGTATTTAACCTTAAAGTAGGCAACAGGAGCTAAAATAGGTAAAATAAAAATTGGGCCTATCGTCCCCAAATGTGTGGAAATGTGTTTATCTCTATAGGTCTCTCATACATACACTCAGTTTAAAAAAGACATTTTGCCTAACATCCGGGCTCTAGTAATAAGTTATTAGCAGCCAAAGATGGAGTTGCATCAGTGTTATGCGAAAATCTGTTTGTTTCATCCTTGTGACCCTCGAATAATGTTATTCCATGTTAAAAAGTGAGTCCAAGAATATTATAAAAAAATGTGCAACAACAAAGTGTTTCCTACTCACCACGATCAGAAAACATCACTGCTTCCACATCTGGTCCTGTATATTTGAATGCTGGTTTGCGGATACTGTTGTCTGTACTAGAAACCTTGCGAATCAATCCAAGTGATGTGAGAACATTAGCTATGTCGTACAAACGCCTCACTTTAGTCTTCAACCTTCCAGCTTTCATACTACTCAGTTCTGACTCCCCATCGGGATCTGAACGCTGACAACATGGTAAAATGTCGCTGCTGGTGTTACAGTCCTCTCCCATATTCTTGTCTAAGATGTTTTCACTAATTAGTATTGTAGCTGCTAAATCAAGATTCACCAACTCGGACTACAAAGAAAAGTAGCAAACAGAAACAATGAGAATTACTAAAAAATAACAGAGGATATTAATTAGTTTCAATCTAAACTAAAGCAGCCAAAGCTGACAAACACAAAAAATACACATTACTTACTTACTTATGGCTTTTAAGGAACCCTGAGGTTCACTGACACCCTCACATAAGCCCGCCATCGGTCTCTATCCTGTGCAAGATTAATGCAGTCTCCATCGTCGTATCCCACCTCTCTCAATCCATTTTAATATTATCCTCCCATCTACATCTCGGCCTCCCCAAAGGTCTTTTTCCCTCCAGTCACCCAATTAACACTCTATATGCATATCTGGATTCGTCCATACGTGCTACACGCCCTGCCCATCTCAAACGTCTGGATTTAATGTTCCTAATTATGTCAGGCGAAGAAAACAATGTGTGCAGTTCTACGTTGTGTAACGTAACTTTCTCCATTCTCCTGTAACTTCATTCCTCTTAGCTCCAAATATTTTCCTAAGCACCTTATTCTCAAACACCCTTAATCTCTGTTGCTCTCTCAAAGTGAGAGTCCAAGTTTCACAACTATACAGAACAATCGGCAATAATAATAATAATAATAATAATAATAATAATAATAATAATAATAATAATCCGTGGCGCTACAGCCCGTGAAGACCCTAGACCGACCAGCCGGCTGCTGGCCTCACGCCCACATGCCGAAGCAGAGGTGGACGATCATCCAACCAGAATGGAAGTATCGTGTGGTTAACACAATGATCCCCTCAGCCATTATAGCTGGCATTCACAACCGGATTTCGCTACCTATCGTAGTTCCCCAAGTGCATCACGATGCTGTGAGGGCACTGATCCCATACACTGGCCGAAATTTCATGAGAAAATTTCTTCCCCCATGAGGATTCGAACCAGCGTGCATTCCATAGCGCGAGCCCTAGGCAGGATGCCTTAGACCGCGATATCACGGCGTGGGACGAACAATCGGTAATATAATTGCCAAATTTTCCATCACTAATAGATCATCTATTGACGTTACCTTCTTAGAGATGAGAAACAGCATCATAAACTTCTGACACATGATGCCCAATGATCGCTCTGTGCAATTATCCAGGAAAGCTGGCCCATCAACCTGAGAATGTTCACTGCTTGCACTTGAATCCTGAAGCATAAATGGTAGATTTCTTAACTTTATAAGTATATATTGCGACAACAGCATGTTAAGTAAATGGCAGAAATAAAACCAGTACAGCTATGGTAAACATATTTCAAAAAATTCAGAAAACTTCAAAATCTTCGTACCTTACACATGTTATGGCAATGAAATCTAGTGCAAAAACGCAGGAGTACAAAAATGTAACAAAATAAATGGCATCACCAAGCAATATTGTAGGAAATAGATATAAACAAAAACAAAATTATATATAATTATATATAATTATTATATAAAAAACAACAATAAAATGCCAATGAGGCAAGGGCTTCTAACCAAACAAAAATTGAAAGCAGCAAGAATGAAGTTTCTGAAACCGTGACCAGAATTAATTGAACTTAATAAGAAAAGAACTAACGTATTTATTCACTTATTAAATTAAAGCCAACCTTAGGTTGATCCTGATGTAAACAAAAGAAACTGTGTTCATCCACGGATGAAGACTGTAATTGGTGCTTATTTGACACTACTTGCAGCAAGTTGTCATCGAGATCTGACTCATTCTCAGGATGTGTATTGTGTTGTGCAAAAGACATTCCTTTGAAGTGATGTCCGCTGATGATCATAACTTAATTAATCACTTATGTGTAAACAAAAATGAAATACA
Organism: Periplaneta americana; assembly: GCF_040183065.1. Lineage (NCBI taxonomy): Eukaryota > Metazoa > Arthropoda > Insecta > Blattodea > Blattidae > Periplaneta > Periplaneta americana. Next base: position 186,051,456 of record NC_091118.1, read on the forward strand.
CACTTAAAAGATTGTTCCCATTTCGGGACTATATTTCAAAGTGCACAGAATCGTTCCGAGGAATCAGTCTGCCAGTGATGAGTGAGTAGCAACAAGTGCATATGTTTTGCATATGTTTACATCAGGGTCAACCTAAAGCCAGCAATAGTATAGACCACCTTTCTTCCTCTTTTTTTTTTTTTTACTGCAAACAACTATGTGGGGGGGATATTTTATACGCATATGTAAAAACACAACAAGGAAATAAGAGTTTTTAAAGTTTGGTAACAGTAGGCCTAAATAAAAAAAAACACACACACACACACACAAATGGAACTGACAGAACAGAGAATAGGGTATGTAGTTTCAGACAAAGAGAGATGTTCCTCTTTGTCAGTGTAAAGACAATTGGAGGAGTATCGGGATAACAGGCCAGAGGATGGTTTCAAAAGTGGGTTTTGCCTGGCAATCTTTCTGTGAGCATGTGATTGATAATGTACACTAATCTACAAAAATCTTAGGCAGGAATTAAGAACTAGAGCTTTGTATTGTACATATGTCACGGAGGTATAATATGTACATGTTCTTTATTATTATTATTATTAATTTTTAATTTTTACATTTTTCCCTTAAAGTAGAGGCGTCTTATATGCAAGGAAGCCTAATAAACAAGATATTCGCTGAGAAATTAAAAGTTGCTGAGTATTCCAGAGGTGACAGGTCCTAGTCTTTCAAAGACTATAGTGGCATAGAAGAGGAGGACGATGTATTGCAGAGGAGAGCTATCTTTGGTAGCCCAGTAGTCTAGAGCTTGTCGCAGATTCAACTCCAGCTGAGGGTAATTAATTTTTAGGTTGAAGAAATAGTAAGTGTAGCTTTCAATGAATGAGCTAGTAAAGCACTTATCTCCAGTAGCAAATTTACTACATGCTAAAGAACCCTTACTTCGTCAATAAGGGACTAATAAGAGCAAAATTCTTTGTCCAGGACTGCCATTCCAATATTTGGAGACTGCTGTTGGAGAAAAGTAGAAAACGACATTAGAAAGGTTTAATGGCTGGGAAAGTGCTGTAAGATTGAAAAGTATCTTTAGGTTATGTAGTACAAGACATCAATCCTAAACTTGTACATGTTTACAATAATAATAATAATAATAATAATAATAATAATAATAATAATAATAATAATAATAATAATAATAATAATAATAATGAAATTCAGTGCTCAGTTATAATTGTGAAGACTTACCCAACTTGAAGAAGAAGCTTCATTCTGTAATCTTGACTGTGGTGGAGTGTGTTCGCAAGGGTTCAGGATGTTGTGTGTCTTTGTGGTGATCTCATTTGGCTCCATGACATGCAATTCCATCCCTCCAGCGGAATCAGTGATGGTACCATCACAATTATCTGCCACTACACGCACAAAATTTGTCTTCTGTTTCAACTGCAGTGACTGCACCTAAATAATGACATCAGCAAGAATATAATAGAAAATGCAGTATATTACTTAGCAACCATCTATTTTCAAATCAAATATTTCTTCCTCTCACCAGTAACGGGGGCTTGCTTTGTTTGGCTTTTTGCAAGCTACAACAAACAGTCAAAGAATTTTACTGTGGGTCTTCGTCTCACAGTTTTATTTCCTTTTGAAAGGAAGCTATGCTTACAAATTTTATAGCCCTTAAAACTCCATTGCCCCCAATAACCATGATCTAATGAAAAACACTAAAAACTAAACTGATGATACGACAATATGGCAAATTGAGATACATGCAATTTAAGATTTTAAAACGCACCTGAATAAAATGTTATACATGCACGCACGCACGCACGCACACAGCCCTGTCCTGCAGGTATGTACAGTACAATCAAAACAAAATTTCGCTACTATAATTATTCACTACATTTTAAACTGCTTTCCTGAAGAAGGGCATATAGGTCTATCCACCTTTCTTCCGGCAAAGCCCTCAATTCTTCTGCAGTTTGCGAGAGCATAATTTATCCTGTTGAGTACTGCATACTGTTTATATTCACATAAAATATTGAAACATAATTAAAAATTTTTCCTTTTTTATCACATATTTTTCCGATTTTTAGCACATAAAAAAAATCAATATTTTCCCCGATATTTAGCACCTAAAATCTGAGCCCTAGTTATGTTATAAACAAGCTTTGCTTCCTATATGATAGGCCTAATTACTACATAACTAAAATTCAAATTTATTATAGAGGCATGTACTTCTAGTATCTATGTATTAATCATGCTTAAAGTGATGCAGAAATTGATATACCTAAAAGTCACATATTTAATATAGTATTGTGCAAATTTAAAACACACTGGTCCCTACAACAGTAAACTAAATTTTAAAAAAATAGGCTATACAGATGTACATAAATCCATGACCTGCTTTCAAACAAACACAAGAAAAATACATTTTAAACCCCTACTTTGAATTTAGAATACAGCACAAACTAACATGTGGGGCTATTCAATATTCTTAAAAACCCTTTGTATGTCCCATTACATAAACATTGCCATCTATCAGTTCGAGAGAATATTCACTGTCTTCCCAATGTACCAAATGGGAATTGTTTAGTAGATGTAAGGTTAGACCTAACTGTGGCTAGTATGCTGGGAAGAAAAGATCAGTTGACAGACAATGACAACTTTTCCACATCTGCACAAGTCATGTGTATTCTAAAGCTTACTTGAATGTCAACTCCTGAAATAGTTATACCATCAAGAATAACAATTAAAACTTTCTCATTTATGCAGCCTTGTACAATCTTTGACTGAAGAAAATATACAGGAATTTGTAAGTACTGCATTAATTTTCCGTATTATTTATTGAGTGGGAAAGGAAATGGGCACTCTACCCCACTATCTCCTACTTGGTTGCCTCATGAGTGATGAATATCTTACTGGTGTCACTTATGAAGTTCCAATGTCTCTTCAAATAGTTGTCTAAACAATAATTGTTGAGTAAAACGGTATGATGCTATAAATAAGTAAAATCAAAATGCGTACTTTCCATTATAGTCTCGAATTTCTTTCTATTTCTGCATTAGACAATTTTCACCAAATACGAATCTACAGTGTGTGAGAAATACTGGAGAGCAAGAGCCAAAACTCAGGATTAGTGAACAATAACTAAATACGAATAACTAAATACCAAATAGATCCCATCGCACCTCATCATACTCATCCTCTTTCACAATAGCCCTGCCAAGACTCTGGAATTCGCTACCTGCTAGCATCAGGGAATGTCGAAATAAAATTGAATTCAAACGCAAACTTACTAGGCACTTGGTCAGTAATTGATTTCTTGTAAATAGTTTCCTTCATCTATCACAAAATATTTCAATATCCAGTAATTTCATCACTATACAATTTTGTTATTCTAGGTTTAATTTGTAATTCAGTAAATATAAAATATTCTTTGTTTTTCTATGATAAATTATCTAGCTTTAATTAGTCAGGTAATCTTTTCATACTTTGATTTTTATTGTAATTGTAATTGTAAATTTAATACTAATTGTAATTTTATTTGTAATTGCAATTGTAAATTTAATACTAATTGTAATTTTATTCTTCATATTATAGTTGTAATCCCCTGGTAGAGGGGCAGAGAAGGCCTGACAGCCTTATTTCTACCAGGTTAAATAAATAAATATTACTAAATACTAATAGTTTAATATAGCTTGTAGCAGTAAATTCATCAGCCCGGGAAAAAACCCCTTATTGACAGATTTATGCTTAAAAGCAAGTTCTGTCAGAAACAAGTTCTACTGTGCTGCTAATAATAATAATAATAATAATAATAATAATAATAATAATACATTAATACATTAATACAAGATGAAATAATGACAGGGGACAGTGGAATATCCCATGAAAACATCTTCAGTACCAGCTTTGAACATTGCAAATACCACTAGGAATCATTTTCAGTTTTCAAGATCTGCATACCTGTTCCTGTAGCCCAAGTCGTAATGCCAATCCTTTCAACTGTGCCAAAGTAACATGCAACTGTTGACACCCATACCACACATACCGATTCTTTGCAACCTGAAAACATGTGAAAACTCTTTTCAAAATAAAAAAAAGCTCCCATGAAACTAACATCTAAGAACTGTTAGCGCACTTAAAGTGTCCGATTATGATGAAACAGTTTTTCTCTAAGATTACATCACTGATCGTAATATTGGCATATATTTAAAATTCAGATTTCTGGACCTATCTGTTTTATTGGAGTCCATATTTTGCGAAATACTTCTCTTTCTTTATACGTATATTATTAGAAGAAAACTCAACTGAGTTCAATTAGTATATTGTAATTCAATTTGGATTTTTAGTCAATTTAATGTAGATTACTTTTTTGTTACATTTTTTCCTTTTGCATTTTCTATATCTGTGACAATCATCAAACTGTACATAATTGGTAACCCAAACTTGGCTAGCCTGGAAGGCTAAGAGCTTTTATTATGATTAATATTCTTTTCTTTTGTGGGTATTCTTTCCAATCCACTGTTATGTACTTTGTTTATTACATAAATACGATTTAGTTTTGGTTTCATTAAGGCAACTCATTAATAATTAATTATACATCAATATCTTCAATTGGTACAAAATAATTTCTCAATTTGTCGCAATAAACTTCACCCTATTACTTTTATACTTCCTAACCCTATATGTTTTTACCTTTGCAGCCATCTGTAAGCTCTCCAAAACATTGATGATATCATATATTCTTCTGCGTTCTGTTCCCAGTTTGCTGGCAGCCTGATCTAGAGAAATCATCATATGTTCTCCTGATTTCATTTCTAGAGGAAAAATTTGTAAAAACCTGAAAGTCCAAAAGTACATATTTTCTTGATGAAGCTTCTGATAAAAAGCATTAACTGTATTTTTATTTTCGTATAAAAAACCAATGTAACATCGTAGAATAATCATTATGATTATCCTCAGATTAGGACTAACAAACGTGATTTTATGTTTAATTTACAAGTTCAACACAATCTACAGAGTAATTAGCTAATTCTCCATAAAAGCTACACTGATGCCACATATTCCCTCATCCCAAGAAGAAATCAGGCGATGGGGAAAGTAGATGTTTTAGGATAGGGGAGTGGAGCCATCTGTGAGGACATGGAAGTATGGGGGAAGATTAAAAGTTTGTGTAGACCCGAATCATCCATTCTTGAATTCATAATCTGAAACACTACCACATGCTACTATGGGAGTTGCCTATAAGATTTAAGATGTTCCTGATATCTTGCTGAGAGGTCCAGGGAAAGTAGTGTTTGAAATAGAAAGAGTAACGTCAATGACATAATGAATGGGAATTATGAGTAGAAGGGGAAGGAATAACATTGGTGGTACAAGTAATTAGTCTGGCACGATAATGATGCACTATCAGTGTAATGTAGGATTCTTTAATTGTGTGGAAGTAAACGAATCAGTACACCAGTATGTGAACTGAAATTTTTCGACTATTTTACGGAATTCTGAAGGGAGAAGCTTGTTAGTTAGTATGGCGTACTTTTGTCATCAGTCCATAAGGATATACAGATAATTATCAAATTATTTTTATGTTGAAAGTATTTGTGGCTTCTAACTAAAACTACGTGTTTGTCACTATATATATCCCACAGTAGCCACTGAAACAAAAATAAATAAATAACATAATTTAAAAAAATGTAGTGCAGTTTTTTTTTTTTTAAATTACCGCAGAAAAGCTTATTACAATCACATAGCCATGGAACAGTTAAGGTAAGAATTAATATGAAGCTGTAGAGTGAACACTTTGCAGCATTTACACTGAAAATTCGTATCACTGAGAGGATGTGTAGGTATGTAATTTACTATTGCATTCATCTAATTTCTCTGTATAAGAAACAGAGATAAATGGGTGTTGCAATGGCACACCCACATGTTACAGATCCTCCTACTTCAGTTCTAATGTCTCCCAACAAGCAGTACAGGTTAAGAAATAGGTTGACACTCCCAGCGTCACCGCTTCTAGCAAACCCACTAGACTAGACGGCATTTCAGAAGGCGGTTAGCTTCTATATGCGCCGTAGCATTTCTGGTATGTGACGTCACAAGCTTGTACAGTAGAACCAATCAGACTCAGTCTATAACAAGCACTTCCTGAGTTCGTTTGTTCATGTGCGAGTGTTTCAATACATAGAATAAGTAAAACTAACATTTACTGTGTGTATGTAAGGTAAATAAATGGAAGAAGAGACTGTAAAAAGACAAGTATTACACAAGCAGGCGCGGAAAATAGTGTTCAAGGTGTTTAATTATTTTAAAAACGTTAACGAGCAGAATGCTGCTGGCCATCTTGATTCTGGCAGCAACGTTGCCAACATGCAAGAAACGACTGCAGAAGCATGTGGTGTGGGATTGAGAACCGTGCAAAGAATATTGTTAGTGAAGGAAAGAGAGTTTGTTTGGTGTCATGCTTACAGTAATTAACGGCTAAGGTCTTTATTGTCTTTTGATGATTTAAATTCTCTCCTGCGCTATTTGTATTGCACGTGCTCGTGAAGTACGATGTGGCAATGTTGTACGCTGCCTTGCTCTCTCTATCTGTCTCTCACGACGCAAACGCTAGCAGATAACCGCCTTCCGAATTGCCGTCGACTCTAATCATCATTCATAAATCTGAGAATGGTTTATTTCAATCTTTATTTCATTTCACTGCAAAGTCATTTAAAAACATAAAGAGGTCCTTTTGCACACTCTATAATGCTACATACAGGTCTCAATTTAATAAACTGCACTGAGGACCTCATCAACAGCATCTGCAAAAAACACTAAGGGCCATATTCATAGACATTTTTAGCGCGGGCTTCCAGTGGATGATCAGCGTTTTTCGTATTCATGAACCAGTGTTAGCGATAGGATATGATTTGAATTCTGTACTAGTAACCAGTGGATAGCCAGGGCTAGCTTAGTACGCTCGTAGCGCGTGCTGCAAAATGTCTATGAATAGCACCCTAAAACACTAACATCTATAAAGAGACAGCTCTACAGGACATCATTACAAGCCAGGAACTTTGTACCAGATAAGATCACGGTAATTCACGAGTTAATATGTATGAGCTAAATCTAGTATAATGCCAACTGAGCTACTGAAAGGAAGACAGGAGGCATGAGTGCAGATAGTTATACTACACTGCTGGCAGTTTAGAATTCCTGGAACACTGCTCAGCTGGTTGATAATCCGAGTCCCATGCAATCGCTTTCATTCTCCTCCTTGAAACCACTACATTCTTGCAATCTACAGTCAATCATGAGTGAAATTTCATAGCAGTAAGACAGGTGTAGATGTGAGTGAGATTTCATTAGAGTACAGTACAGTAGTGTTGTGCAATGACCAGATGGCATTCACTGCATCGTCATATACAAAATGGGTCAAAAGTCACTTTCCCCAATATTCATTCTTTTTTTATTTTTTTTTATTTTAGTCAACATCTTAGGTTATTTAGCATCTGAATGAGACAAAGGTGATAATGCCGGTGAAATGAGTCTGGGGTCCAGCACCGAAAGTTACCCAGCATTTGCTCATATTGGGTTGAAGGAAAACCCCGGAAAAAACCTCAACCAGGTAACTTGCCCCAACCGGGAATCGAACCCGGGCCACCTGGTTTCGCGGCCAGACACGCTAACCGTTACTCCACAAGTGTGGACTACTCATTCTTAGTTTCATACTTGTACACATATACAGATGTCATAACTTGAACAAAAGAACAGCTGGTATAATAAGTGTGAGTTGGGAACCATGTTCATGCATCAACTATTTTCCCAATGTCATGTCTTGAAAACAGCCCTCATTTTACCGTTATGACAACAGGATGGAGCACGACCTCATTTTGATGTAGAAGTGAGGGACTTCTTGAACCAGCAATTCCATGAATAGATTGACCGTTGTGGCACAACAGAATGGTCGCCCAGATCATGCGACCTGACGCAATATGATTTTTTGCAGTGGGGCATCCTGAATGAAAAATGATGTTTTTTCCCCAGCAACCCCAGGATCTGCATCAGTTGCGACAGATGATCGAACAGTCATTCATGAAAATTGATAAAAATTGTGAGTTATGTTCTGTCATCTGTATATCAATGTCTAAACATTGTGAATTGTGTATCGAGAAACAAGGCCTCTATTTTGAACAAAATAAGTAAAGGAATGTGTGGTCAAATGTAAATTGAATGTAATTAAATGTAAGGAAGTGTTTGGAGAAAGCAACTTTTATCCCACCCTGCATTCATCATGAAGACATGCACTTAGCGGCTAAAAGAATGGGCTGACTCTTGGTCGATAGAAATGCTAAGTTCTATCACGTGGTTCACTCATGTAAACATAACCCAGTGCAAGGCATTGCTGTAGTGTCTCTTCATTGAAAGCCGTCCTTCTATAATATAGTGAACCTTACGAGCAGTGTGTGGCCCAGTGGTAAGAAGTCTGACATCCATACCAGAGGTTGTGAGTTTGCCTCCTGGTATGGTAAAATTATTTTTTTTTATTTTAACTTTTACTTAATTTATTAGTTTAAATGTGAAATGGCATTTGTTAACAAACTTCGTTATGCCTGCCTTGTAAAAATATTATTGCCCATCACCTGTGGGCTATTAATAGGTGAGACCTGGTCTATATAAACAAAAATACTTGTTTCACATCCTAAAAAAACGGACGCATATCAAACACAAATAAAAATTAAATTAACAAAAACAACAATTTGTTAATATATTAACAAAACAAGGCTGTGGTGGGGACTAGCATCTCGTCCACAAACCACCTGCGTCAACATCTGCCCTCATTCTGTGCAGCATGGAGTCCACAAGATTATGAAACAGGTCTAAATTCTTGGCCATCTTCTCCCTTGCATCTAGAACTCTGTACATAATTCCTCAGGTGTCCGATTAGAGCGTACGATCCTTTTGACTGCAGCCCACAAATTTTGAAACAGATTCATATCTGGTGAATTTGGAGGCCAGTCAACTGGGTCGACATCTCGCCTCCTCGTAAACCATCTTTGAATCCGGTTGGCGGTGTGTATCGGATGATTATCCTGCTGGAAGAAAAGTGTTCCTTCTGGATATCGTTTTCGGGCGGAAGGGATCATTACATTTGCCAAAATGTGTTCGTAGACTTCTGCCGTAAACAGACCGTGGATGCGTTCCAGAAGTCCTGCCCCATCGTATGCCATCCACCCCCAACACGCGACCCTCACGCGAAGCGTATCGGTGGTCATTCATACAATAAACTAGGGCAGTACTATCATTGGTATTAGAGACAATTATCTCGTCGGAGAAAACGACATTTCTCCAATCAAAGTCCTGTCGGAGAGTAGCATACACAGAATGTTACTGGAGACAATTACCTGGTCGGAGAAAATGACATTTCTCCAATCGAAGTCCTGTCGGAGAGTATAATATGCAGAATAACCTATGTAAACTAAGGCAATGAGTTATTGTTTCTGTGCCATCTTCAAGCATAATGACGAGACAGAACATTATATTAAAAGATAGCAGTATTGCTTGAAAGAGAGAGGGAGGTTTTTTATTATTATTAGAGTTTGGGCATATTCTAAGATATATCGCCACATAATTATAGCTTTGCGAGACACATATGATGGCAAATTTGTAATAAAAAAAAAAGAAGATTGGGGGAGATTCGAACCTTGAGCTACTACTACTAACTTGTTCAATATACCAATGCCGTAACAACTTACGCTACTGCAACTGTTTATATCAGTTCAGCATAATACATGGTTTTCCTGTTCATATTCGCTCAGGTTGATTTTGTATTTATCAATTTTATTATTATTTCACTCTTCAAGGGCCCTGATGTATCTAGAACCAACCCGCCATTCGATTTTATTACATATTTTTGCCTCTTAAACAAAATACAGCAAATTCAAATAGTTTAATTATGTATTACCTAGTGAACTATGGCGTTGACGAGACGAGCATGCGCAATGTTATGTCTCTGGAACTTAGAAATTGTCGGCCGCCCCATTCTTTTTGCCGCTAAGTGTACATTAACTGCAGAAAGTTATATGACAGAGCAAGACAAGCACTTAGACGTAAATTTCTCCATTTTATAACACTATTGTATTTTCTCCTGTATTTTTTCTAATTAGCCTACTACTGTATTTTCATTATTTTACTGTAAACTTCTATATTACCATACTGAAATTTTGCCAATGGCTGCACAACAAAACTGTCTACTCTGATGAAATTGCATGGGGCTCGGGCTGCTGAAATAGAAATATTATCAAACAAGGTTGTATTTTTTTTTAAAGAATAATGAAGGGAAGCATTCAACAGCACTGTTAAGACTGCAGTATTACAGACATTTTAGAACACTGCAGCACGACATTTTTGGGTTTTTGTAGCATGTCACAGATGCAGAAACAATCAACGTTTCGGAATTACGTATCACATCCAACATCAGAGAAAGGAAAACCCATCTGTTGGACTGTTAACATGAGGAGTGGAGGAAGAATAGTTCTCGGTATGGATCCAACACGTACTTTCCCTGCCTCTGAAGATGGAGCTGATACGTTGCACAAAATGCTAAATGGGAACGACTCTAGAATACAGGTAAGTAGCTAAACACTGTGTCATAATGTTGCGAGAAATCATGGCCAATTATACAGCGTAAAGTAATGATGGAAGATTTGCGGTAAAAGTCATTGTGGGAATCGAAATTCGAGGAAAGGAAGAGGTAAATGAAAACGTGTCGAAAACCACTAGGTGTTTAATGGAGTCGACCGTACTACCAAACATTTTTTTTTGTCCAGAATATTCCCCGTTCATTAGCTTTTTTTGACCGAGGGAAAGTACAATTTTTTTGGTCCAGGGAAATACTGTCTTTATTCGCTGACGAAACACATTGCTCATTTCAACTTGATAATTATTTTACAACAAAATCTACTAAGCTAGCCGTCATTAAACTATCTTCTTGTTACTAAAACAATTAACTATCAAATACTTTGAAATGTGTTGTGGCTGTGATAAAAGTATTGAAAATTGGTTTATACCGCCACATTGGCAGTGCTAAAAGTGTGCAATATGCGTTCAGTGGCCGGTGAATACTCCACCTTGGCGTGTCCAAACTTCATAATTATCAAAAATTAATCATCAAATCACGCCCATTCCTTTTTTCCCCGCTAATGATCTGTTCTTGTTTTCCCTCTGGCTCGACACAGAATGGTCACTAATGTTAGGACAGTTTGCTTACTTACATTCTACAGTCTAACCTTCTGAATGTTTCTGCATCTATAACATGGTGCAAACACCCAAAAATCTCGCACGACAGAATACCGGGAAGTATTAAATCATACTTTTTTCTCTTTCCTAAGATTCATCGTGTTAAAAACGTGTGTACTGTACATTACCTATTACATAGTAGACTGAGGGATTTATCCTTTCTGGATTTCGAATTTTCTTCTGATTGATGACGAACATAATATAATGGTAACACCTCTCCAACAGTAGCACATTCGGTAATAAAATTGTCTTTCTTTTCAACATCACTGGCAACTTTTGTCAGAAGTTTTAAATTTGCGGTTGGCGATAAATTATTTGAACAATCTTCAATTCTTGGAGTGTGATTGATTATTTCGCCCAAGACTTTTCTCCCAGGAGACATTGTTTGATATGTTTTTGTTATGATGTCATTCTCCATTTCAATGTTACCTGAAATATAATTTAATATCATGTATTAAGTTGCGTGTTTGATATCGAAATTGTACACAAGCACACATTACTAAATATACGTACTTTCAACGCTCGAACAGTTGTCTACATAACTTCCAAACCTTCAATTAAGCATGCAATTAAAATTATTTAATAATATAAACAAATACCTTACCTTTTTCATGCATTTACTAATAAAATTGTTCATTTCTCCACACATTCGCAGTGAGTTGGCAAAATTATTATGTTTTCTAATTTTGGCGCGAGATTCCACTCTACCGCACTCTGTGTCAAGGAGTCAGTTCAAGGTCCTCTGTGTATACCAACGAGAAAAATATACCGAGGCAGCCAAGGATTACATCATGGCAACGAGACTATATAATGTTCTTATTCTTGTTTTGTCTACGGTTGAAATTTCTCACAGATATTTCTTTTTTTAGTTATGATACGTCTATAGCACGAAAAATACGTACGTATACAATTGTCGAGCAATATTCTATTGTGATATAAACCACAGGGGGTAATAATTATTGCAGAAAAATCAATAGCCTTGGAGGACATTGTTCTCAGTTTCAACACTAGATGTCACGATGTCAGCAAAAGAAAAAAAAAGTTAATCCGCGTCACTGCTGCCACTATTGCCAGTCGAACACAACAACGTTGGAATATAAGAACGTATTGAATTGTTTTTATTTATTCCGCTATACTGGAGAATTAGCACGGTCACTTTGAACCGTGCCGTTACGTTTACCACCAAATTTAAGTAAATACACAATGTCACCAACATAAGAACATGACGTTGGTGTGTGGCGTAGTTGGCGGGAGAAATTTTTTCTCTCTCTGTCTACCTCCTTCGTTCTGAACATTATTGAGAGATAGCACCACTGTTAGCGACAATGTGTATTTGCGTAAATATTGCGAGTAAATTATGACGAGTGCCTTAAATGAGAGGCTCGGGACAGAAACAGTTTTGCTGTAGCTCATGCGCGGACCTCTCATGCAGTGGGAGCGTGATCCTTATTTGAATTTATTTTTGCGTGTACTTGCAGATTAAATGATTGAGATCCCTTCTTGCTCCGGTTACAGGCCTTGCATTTACGAAGGTTATGTTAGGTTAGCTTAGATTAGCTTAGCTTAGGTTAGGTTAGATTAGCTTTGGTTAGGTTAGATTAGTTTTGGTTAGGTTAGCTTAGCTTAGGTTAGCTTTGGTTAGGTTAGGTTAGCTTTGGTTAGGTTAGCTTTGGTTAGGTTAGCTTTGGTTAGGTTAGCTTGATTTGATTCGTCCATGTAGTAGTTAAAATTATATAATATTACAGTTTTTGATTCGTAATATTGTTAAAAAATAATAGGCCTATAATGAAAGCAGTGAATAATTTCAAGGTCCTTAAATTTTTTTTTCGTAAAAGGCTAGGTATTTTTCTATAGGCCAGAAATAAAACAGCAACGCCGTCATAATTACGTACTTTACGCTTTGGCGAACATTAACCGGAAATTTACTTTCCGTCATTTTAATTGTATTCCATGAAACACACCTTTTTTCCTGTTAATTTCCTTGTGATAACCTAGTTTATTATCTTATTACATCTTCATTTTCTTTTAATGCATTCAAAAAACCGCCGTTGTACTACATAAAACCTTGAACTTGACTAATGGAGTGAATTATTTAAGAATATAGTCGCGAATTTGACTACCACCATTTCGATTATATTTTGTTTGATACGGCTCGGTACGGCCCGGTGACTAGTGGCCAGCGAGTAGAGTCGACTATCGATATTGGTCTGCCGTGCGTATTATCCAGTTGTTCCATTTATTCTTGTACAATCCAAACCAGAGCAACGTCCACCGCTGGGGAGTAATGGTTAGCGTGTCTGACCGTGAAACGAGCGGGACCGGGTTCAAATCCTAGTTGGGACAAGTTACCTGGCTACTGTTTTTTTCCGTAGTTTTCCCTCAATCAATTGAAGCAGAATTGCTGGGTAACTTTGGGCGTTGGGCCTCAGACTCATTTCGCCATCATTTATTCACAATTCATCATCACGCATACCATTGCCCGGGTTAAGTTCACAGTGCAGTGTGCTGTACTTCTGCAAAAGCATGACCATTCGACTACCCAGTCATTCACAAAATAGGAGTGGTATGCGTAATAAGCCCCAGGCTGCAGTGCAAGCCTTCGGGTCCCAAAAAAAAAAAAAAAAAAAAAAGTGATAAAGCAAAAAAAGTGGCAGAATATTTCAAAGACAAGATTATGAGTCAAACTATACTAGTACTTAGGCTAAAGTTAGATCACATCGAATTACGCCACCTTCCCTCTTCCCCTCGCTAAGGGCTCCTGGTTATGACGGGAACGCAGCGTTATATATGAAATACCTCTCAGCACGAATGTAAATAATTAGGAACAGTCAGGAGATCATCCTAAGGATTTCGATACTGTGTCAAAAAGGAGATGAATTAAAAAAATCTCTATGAGAATCAGGGTGCCAAAGTTGTGTGTAAGCTATAAAAGAATTGTGGAGTGGCCTCTCTCAGTAATATCTCTGCAACTAGAGCTGCTACAGAACTGTGCAACCACTCTTTGGATTTGTAATCTGGAGTTCTGCAATATTAAAATTATTACAAGCCTGAGGTTGCAGGTTCGATCCTGGGCCAGCTCGATGTTATTTAAGTGTGCTTAAATGCGATAGGCTCATGTCAGTAGATTTACTGGCATGTAAAAGAACTCCTGTGAGACAAAATTCTGGCACACCAGCAACGCTGATATAACCTAGGCAATTGCGAGCTTCGTTAAATAAAACAACTTTTTTTTCTTTTTTACAGTCCAATTTGAGTCTCAAGGTGGTCAGCCAGAAGAGGTCAATTTTGAGAAAAAAGCTATATATAGATTCTTACAAACTAAAGTACAATCTAGACAATTTGACAGTAACAGGGTTGATGGTTGCAGCAAGGAGAACCATTCCAAAATTTTTTGCTAATTTCTGGACATTAATGGGATTAGATAAAGCATTTCTCCTTCAATTGGCCATTATCATTATTAAGGGGTCTGTTTCAATTTTGAGAAATCATTTTTATGGGTTTAATAATTGTGTTCTATTTAAGGTTTAAGATTGTGATGTCTATTTAAAAATTGTAAATCTCATATTTAATTTGTAAACAAATGTTTTACATTCACTAAATTTGTTTTATAACACTTTATCCTTGTGGCATCCCTTTAACAGGAGAAGTTTGTAGCAATGAATATTCCCAAAATTGTGTCAGTGTATGCCTAATAAGACACAGAAAAAGTTGCAAGCCGTGTTCACACAGAGGTTAAAAGTAGCATGCTGCACAACTCCAGGTTTAGAAGTTGCAGTTGGAGGTTACAAGAATGTTCACAAACAAAACACTACTTATGCAGATGGACAATAGCTGCAGCTTTTGTATCATTCTTGTTAGTTTTTCAGATGATGAAATGCAAGCAGCAGATTACTTACCAGCCGTATTAATATTATAAATCGAAGAACCAGATATCTCACTACCAAAAGAGAAAGATGCTGGATAGATAAATAAAAACAGAGAACAATATAAAGTCAGAGTCTCATTCGAAAACTACAAATATAGGAGTTGAATAATGTTATAAAACTTTTTGTCTCTCAGGAGGATTTTATTTTTATTATTATTTTGTATTTGGTACAGTAGGTCGTCAACTGCTTGGTACCGTACTGATGTCCAAAACATGTGTTAGAAATTAATCACTAACTTTTGAACAAATAAACATAGGAAAACGAAAAGTTTACCACCGTGTAGATAAGGGGTCCTGTAACTGTAACATCTGCATGAAACCAATCAGACCCTCAAGGTCAGCAAGACGGCTAGAGAAAACATACCTCGAAAACTGCATTCCAGCAGTCATTTTATGTACATAACTTCGTGAGATCTGAACTGATCCAGACATTTGAAATGCTGATCAATCGAGCACAATAAGATTAACTAAATACAAGCGAAAAAATTATCTCGAATAAATTGGACCCCCAACTTAAAAAAGAAAAAAAAAAAAAAAACAGTCGTGTAAATCTGTGAACTTTTAAAATGCTTTGAAATTCAAATTTCGAGAGAATGCAAAAATGGTGACAAGCACAACAGGGTGAAAGGACATCCCAAGACGAATCAAACAAGACCATGACTGTCACTGCATAGTACAAGTGATGACAGAGAGAGCAACAGCACTTGCAAGTTCTGTGGACTCTGTGGTTGTAGAATGACGAGATGTGTTACCGCAGCTGTCTACATCAGCTAAAACAGGGAGTCTGACTACTGTTTGTCTGTAAGCATACTATGTATTCATTGAATAGGCGAAATAAATTCAAAGCATTCCTTTTGCCAATTTTGCCCAGAACTGTCCTCACTGACAATAGTTCTACATTTGCTTTTAACTCATTAGGCAAGTATGTTAAAAATTGATTATTATACATAATGTGCAAAAAGTATCTTTAACACTGACTTCAAATTGTTTGTACTGATTATCAATTGTTTTCCACCAGATCTCACATAGTAGCAATTGCAGCCAATCAATAAAGTGGCAAGCTTACTTTAAAAATTACTGTTTCTAGTTAAGAAACGTATACAAATTAAATAAGTTGCTTCGACAACTATTTTACTGAAAACTATATGAAAAAGTTAATTAAATGTAATTATGAAACCTTCAGTTTTGTAGTGGGATGCTATAACCACTGAGCTACACTTTTACTTGGTTTTAATGTGAAAAAGTTTCACTATTACAATGAGGGGAATACAGCACTAAAGAGGGGAAATAGTTTCTATACCAGAACAGACAAATGGCCGTCTAAAAAATATGTACTGCAATCTTCGAATTTAGGATAAATACCAAATAATGACGGCTGCTGGTGAACTACTTTCATGTTGTATTATTGGTTCTGAGGAAAAATGCCAAAGCAGTTTGTTGAGGGCCATAATTATTTACCTTAATGTTGATGTATATTCTGATTGAGTTTCTGGCTGCTATGTACAAGTATTATCAGGCAGTACATCTCTCTTGACGATATGTGTCAGAGGAAGATCAATTGTTTGTATGCATCTGAAGTCTGATTAGTGTAATATGTAGGTAATAGGCGATGTATGCAATGAAGGGGGAAAGGAACTGGCCACCCTACCCCATTATCTCCTGGCCTAGTTGCTTCATAAGTGATGTCTTGTTGGTATCACTTGTGAGGTTCAGACCTGTCTTCAGACTGTTGACTAAACAACAACAATGTCGATGTTACAATAGTGTATGAGACATAATTATGTTAATGTTATATTATTTTGTCCATAGTAAAAACCATAATATAAAATGTTTGTTGTTTAGTCAACAGTCCAAAGACAAGTTGAAACTTCATAAGTGACACCAATATGGCATCACCCATGAGGCAACTAAGTCAGGAGATAACGGGGTAGTGTACCAGTTCCTTTCCCCCACCATTGCATACATCACTGACTAGTAACATATTCACAAATCAGACTTGAGATATAAGCAACAACTGTTCTTCCTCTGACACACAAAGTTTTTTGACGAACGTCAGAAAACCGCAGAAATTGACCCAGCATTTTTCCGCACCCCAGCGATGAACGAGGAATGGAAAGCAGCCAACTTCGACCTATGTCACCATTACACAAGGGGAGCAATCCATGGTTTTCACTACCGCAACTGTAATAGAAAAGGTTTTCACCAGGTGACCAGTGATTGTGTGTGTAATCTGTGGACTGCATTGCCTGCTGTATCATGTCTTTGAGTGCTCACTAAGAACATTGCCACTGTCGTATTACGCTAAATATGAGTGACAAAGAGCTGTGTACAATATACTTACAATACTCAATATACACAATGTGTTTATTAAATCTATTATTATAAACTATTTATGGAAAATTTGTGTGATCACACTGCTTGCAACCCTGAGAATCCTGTTCGCACATCACTACTTTAAAGCTGTATGCAGTATTGAAAAACTGCGAACAGTTGGCTCAGTAGCTGCTGATAATTTATTAAAATATATGGTACTTTTACAATGAGGCTGCAAAAGGGTATCTGTCGGATACAGGGGGGAGAGCCATTAATCCTTCCCATTGAAGGCTTTAAGGAACCAACCTGGACAAATACCCAATGTCCCATCCTTACCTTCCCGTGGTGCAGCTGTTAGTAAGCATAATTTTACGAGCTGAACTAAAGGGAGGGGCTACTCATCCATTAGCACTGGTCAGTTTGATGAGTTAATGACTGAATTTGGTATAATTTTTCTCTATTCAATACGTAATTCCCTCTTTACCTTTTCCTATCCAGTCCTCTGACTGAAGTCTTACTTTCTTCGATCCCGACGGCATTAGAGCATTCGAGGCCTAGGGGTTCATTTCCCTTTCCTTCCTCCTCTTTCTACTTTTCTGTTCCTAGTGCTGACCTGCTATGGCACTAAAATCGTCCTCCAGTGGCTTAAGGAGGGAAAGCTGGTGATCAACAAGATCTCCCAGTTAGGTCCAATGGACCCGTCGACCAACAGCAGGTGTGGTCCTCCAGACATTCTGGGGGTTGTGTGTGAATGAAGTAGCCACCAAAACGTTAAAAAAATATGGTGTTCGCTTAAATCGGCTACAACTTGCCATTTGAATCTGTGCTTCATTGGCTGATCATGATAATATCTTTGAAAAATATTGGAGTGCAAGAGGTCAAATGACTTTATTGTCAAACGCCTGGCATTAGAAAATAACAACAACTTTTACAATGAGAGAAGCCACCACCACCACCGCCGCCGCCACCACCTCTGCTGCTGCTGCCGCCACCACCACCACCACCACCACCACCACCACCACCACCACCACCACCACCACCACCACTGCTGCTGCCGCCGCCACCACACCACCACCACTTATTAACTAAATCTAATTACCTTAATATCACACAAAGGCTTTATATCATCTACCAATAACATTTAAAGAAAACAAGTCTTTTACTTTTTTTTTTTTATAAATATCTTTATTTTTTTCCTAAAAATAGTGTACAATAATACTCACTTATTACAGGACGGAATCAGTTAAGTATAAGGCAAGTTTTTTGCCTTCACAACAGTGCTTTGCAACCAATGGTAAGAGGTGCAATCTATTGGATGTAAAGGTGTGGTTGTATGTGATTTTGTTAAAAGAACTAATTTTCTTAGCATCTTAATTCTGTGGTGTTTGTTCAAAACATGGTAACTCCAAAAAAACTGTTTTGAGATACCAAAGATTTTTATTTTCACTTTTCCTATACAAATCACAATTCTAGTTTACATACAAAGGTGAATGAAAATATCACGGAGATATCACGGCTATACCAAATGAAAGAGAACTGTTTTTTTTTATATAGGGCTGTGCTTTCAGGTAAAAGAGGCATTTTTGGACTTACTATTTTCTGACCAATCATCACAGAATTAAGAAAATATACAAATTATTATGTAAAGTACTACTAAACGATCAATAAAGCAAGCTATCATTCAATCAATAAGCAATCACATTAATAACGTAACAGTATACCATTTTCTGGCTGCCAAATGCCAAGTGAATCACCACTTTCAATCTGTAAATTTTAATCAGCTTAATTTGCCTGGTTAATTCATTCTAGGTCGTCAACTCTTCATCTTTCTGAAGAAGTCCTCTCTACTGTGTGTTTGGATAGTCTCTTTCGTCATTCTTTTTAAGTAATTAAACCACATATTAAGTTTAAAAATATGAAAATTCAAAAGAATGCTTTCTTTGTTTGCACACTTAAGATGTGTGTAATGATATAACAATTCAAAATTTTTTTATCGACTACAGTGATATCGCTTCTAGTATGAAACAGTAAGCTTATTCCATGTGTACTCTATGACAATCCACTGCATTGCTTCCCACACCACAGCTAAGTAGCCAGAAATAAATGATTTTAGATGCTTATGGGGACGTAATTATATATATACAAAGTAGCAATACTACTTTATAGTGCATAATCTGGGCTCTAGTTGGCATAATGTATTGTCCAAATAATTCGAAACATACAAGCCACCATGTTTCGAGATATGAAAAGACAAATAAAGCACAGTAAATTCCGAATGAGATTGATAGTGATGGTGATAGATACATAATAAATAAGTACATAAAATAAACAAACAAAAATAAATAAATAAAATTAATTAATTAATTGATAAAAAACGGACTTTGGTTCACTAGTCAGTTACTTACTCTACCAATTCAGCTAATTTGGCTCTTACTCACAAATGGCTTTTAAAGAAGCAAAATTTGCACCAGGGAAAACTAAAAGTCATAATTACAGCTAGTCACTAAATTCATTATCTTCTATTGCCCTTCAGTTGTATTAGAGACTATGGTAATTTACTTACTTAACAATATCTTGAACTCTTTCAAGAAGAAGTTAAACTTGGAAAGAACAGGCAGTCTACTGTACTATGAGCCTAGGAGAACCACAAGTGAAAATCCGTCTCTGGTGCCAATTAAATGACTATGGTGATTTGTAAATTTCCTCTACAAAATATATAATTTATTAGACCAGTGCTCCTGACTAGAAAGTTGCAATAATTCGCTTCGAGAATACTGTGATTGTGCAATGCAGCACGCCAATATCAACCATCAACATTATCGTCAGGTTCATAATGTTGCAGCTTTTTCCTCAATTCTTTCAATTGTTCATTTTTCTTGCTTAGCATTTTCTTCATGTTAGCATAAGCAGCAGTCTGACTGAATTTTCGCTCTAGTTCCTGAAAAAAAGTTGAGCATTTATAAGCATTGATGATCAATAGTTATAAAAAGTGGTGAGATAATACCAACTGAAAATTCCTCTCTCTTGTATTATACCTAATCTTTGTAGAAATTACACCAAACTCAGTTCATGCAGTTGCATCTGTTCACCAAAAGCTCTAATTTTTTTATTGGTTATTTTATAACGCTTTCTCAACTGCTATGGTCATCTAGAGTCTGAATGAAATGAAGGTGACAGTGTCAGTGAAATGAGTCCAGGGTTTACAGACGAAAGTTACCCAGCATTTGCTCTTAATAGGTTGAGTGGGGAAAAACTCGGAAAAAGCTCAACCAGGTAACTTGTCCCAATCAGGATTTGAACCTTGGCCCGTTCGTTTCACAGTGAGACATGCTAACCATTATTCTACAGAGGTAGACAACAGCTATGCCTAATTTGTTATGCACTCTCTGAAATGATAGATAATAATAATAATAAAAAAAGACTGATATAACTTCATAAAATTTATCCTACATACAACACTATCAATGAACTGAAGTTGAGACATGAATACTAAGGAATAAAATATATTTTGTATATATATATATTACTTTCACGTTTTAATTTGAACTAAGTTTTAAAAATACCTTAGTTAACACTCCAAATAACAAATATCTCCTAACAATACAGTGTTGTGATGACAAACAAAAACGCCACAAATATGCATCAACCTAATATATATATATATATATATATATATATATATATCAACTTATCAGATTACCAGGAAACAAATGGCATTCATACAGTCCTCTCTGTAGATTGAAAACTCAAAAAAGTTTCATATTCATTGTTGAAGAATTAAAACAGAAAATCAATATCCCGAATTTAAAAGAAAACTTACAAATTAAACCAAACCCTTTAACTCTATTAAATATAGAATATAATCTAAATTTAACAGAAGAAATACTGAAATCAGAAGTAAACACTAAAATAACGAAACAATTGTCTTTAGAGACAATTAATATTAGGTACCCTCCACAAAATTGGCTTCATTTATACACCGACGGATCCTTGATCTCCAGAGAACAAGGTGCCTGTGCAGGTGTTACGTGTGTCTCTTCTCACTTTATAGATCTCTTGGATATGGAACAACAAGTTTTGATGGTGAAATCATTGCAATAAGTGAATGTCTCAGGAATCTTCTATGCCACATCAATAAATTTAAGAATGCAGTTTATATTGTCAGACTCCAAAGCAGCTATTCTATCAATAGTCTCTAAACACACACCTTCATCTCAAACAGCAGAAATAACTAAAATGCTCTCTCAATTAATATCACTCAATAAAAGAATTGTATTCCAATGGATACCATCCCATTGTAGAATCCTGGGAAACGAGAATGTGGATGCTTTAGCAAAGAAGGGCAGCACTGCTACTTACAGACCTGTTACTAAATCTACGTATTACTCTGTGAAAAGATTTATTAAATCTACATACTTAGACTTCAACAAACAAAATTTGACAACACAATCCCAAGGGAAAAAATGGAACTCTCTGCATCATAATCCACAGTTAATTCCCGATTTACCACGAAAATAGTCTGTAGCTGCATTTAGATTGGCAACAGGCCATGACTGTTTGGCCAAACACCTGCATAGAATTGGACTATATCAATCCCCTAACTGCCCATTGTGCAACTCAAACCAAGAAATGGATTCGGAACACCTCAAAATCTGTGCTTCAGTGGTTGGCCATGATAATATCTTTGAAAAATATTGGAGTGCAAGAGGTCAAATGACTTTATTGTCAAACGCCTGATATACGAATTTTGCATTTAAATTTAAATTCTATATATATCAGTGCGCTTGCATAATTTCTGAGTCTTCAGAATATGCAGTTTTATTCCATTGAGATATAGTCTGAAAAGCTTTCCTTGTGATCTACTTTTTAAAAAATTAAAAAATCCAACCCAAAGATAAGATTGAATTGCGTTGCAGCAGTAGTCTTCAAATTGTGCATCATAGCCTTCAATCACAAGAATCATCATGTTTTTCAGAAGAATTACAACTGCAAGCCATAATAACACGCAGCACACCAATGATCTCTAATTTATGTCTTCAGAAATGCAACTGATTTTTCACCAGATTTCAAATCTTTATAAATTTACATATAAAGATGGCCACCATCATATACTTTTAGGCCAATCAATATAAAGACACACATATACCAGTTTTGCTGCCTCAGTTGAAATATATAGTCGCGAAGCTGTTATTCCTGGCATGACTCCTCCTCTTTGCTTACGTCTTAGGAAGTGAAGGCTCTATAAAGTCTAGGTAGGTAGTATCGTTCGCCATTTTTGTTCTTTTGTTGCCGAGCTACCATACGAGGAATCTATTTGCCACACCATTAAACATTATCATGTCGTAGCTCCTATGATAATAAATCAAACGCACTGTAATTCAGCAAACAATTGAGTGGCAAATAACGTCTTCGTGTGCTTTCCTGAATGCTAACGAAAGAGCCAAAATGGCGGCCGATTATATTAAGTATTTATCGAGCCTTAAGAAATGAATGACGTCTTCAACAGCGAATCACAAGACGCACACGTTTAAATGTAGCCGACCTGCAATATGATTGGCTGCTGGAAATTAAAGCGACGGGACAATAGTCGATCATCTTTAGTTTCAGAACCAGCACAGCTTTATTTTATACATCACTGTTCTTTTAAAAATGCAAAGCTCTATATCTCCACTTAAATTGTAGCACAGCTACCTCTAACTGAACATCTAATTACAGGAATACTGATTAAAAAAAATAAACTTATCTTTGTTTTACTATTGTAAAATATAACTTCATAAGAATTCCTTTCTTCAGTTAAAATACTTTCATAAATGTTTCATCTCATTTTTTTTTTTTCGAAAAAAGATCCCACCACAAATTAGAAAATAAGGAAGAATTATTACCTGTTCAGCCAATGATAGTTGAGCTTGAACTTCTGCAACTTTTTCTCTGGTTGCTGACAGTTCCAATTCAAGTTGTTGCTGATTGGAGACAGACTGTTCCAGATTTGTTGCTAGTAGATTTTTAACTTGACTCAACTGATCTTCCATCTGTAATAACAATGTGTAGAGAGAACAAAAACCTTTTTTTAGTTCGAGGATCTTTTTGCTGTCCAGACCCAGATGCACTGCAGCTTTTTGGCTTATTGTGCTCACCCTCATATTATTATCTACCCCTTTCCTGCTTTGTCAGTCACAAGTTACTAATTGTAATTTTATTCTTCATATTATATGGCTGCAAAAGGGTATCTGTCGGATACAGGGGGGAGAGACATTAATCCTTCCCATTGAAGGCTTTAAGGAACCAACCTGGACAAATACCCAATGTCCCATCCCTACCTTCCCGTGGTGCAGCTGTTAGTAAGCATAATTTTACGAGCTGAACTAAAGGGAGGGGCTACTCATCAATTAGCACTGGTCAGCTTGATGAGTTAATGACTGAATTTGGTATAATTTTCCTCTATTCAATACCTAATTCCCTCTTTAGCCTTTCCTATCCAGTCCTCTGACTTACTTTCTTCGACCCAGATGGCATTAGAGCATTCGAGACCTAGGGTTTCATTTCTCTTTCCTTCCTCCTCTTTCTACTTTTCTGTTCCTAGTGCTTACCTGCTATGGCACTAAAATCGTCCTTCAGTGGCTTAAGGAGGGAAAGCTGGTGATCAACAAGATCTCCCAGCTAGGTCCAATGGACCTGTCAACCAACAGCAGGTATGGTCCTCCAGACATTCTGGGGGTTGTGTGTGAATGAAGTAGCCACCAAAACGTTAAAATATGGTGTTCACTTAAATCGGCTACAACTTGCCATTTTCTCCAAAATCTGTGCTTCAGTGGCTGACCATGACAATATCTTTGAAAAATATTGGAGTGCAAGAGGTCAAATGACTTTATTGTCAAACGCCTGGCATTAGAAAACAACAAACAACATTCCTCATATTATACGAGGGGGGATCCAGGAAATAACGACCGTTTTGTTGTAATAATTAAAAAAAATATATATTTATTTGAAAAAACAAAGTCTGTTACATAACTGAAGCTTCCTTTACTTCTCTACATAATCACCACCTACATTTAAACATTTGTCGTATCTGTTCACTAGCTTTAGAATTCCCGTGTTATACTCCTCTGCCGCCAGTTCATTAAGCCAGGTGTTCACTGTCTTCAACTCTTCATCACTTCCAAAATGCGTACCACCCAGAAAGTCTTTCAGCTTTGTGAAAAGGTGAAAATCGCTAGGAGCAAGGTCTGGACTATAGGGCGGATGATCAAAGATTTCCCAACCGAATTGATCCAGCAATTCTCGAGTTGAAGCAGCAGTGTACGGGCGGGCGTTGTCGTGAAGAAGCACAACTCCTCTCGAAAGCATTCCTCGCCTCTTGTTTTGGATGGCTCGCCGTAGTTTTCGTAAAGTTTCACAATAACGATTTGCATTGATCGTAGTGCCTTTTGGCATGAAATCCAGCAAAAGAACATCTTTGCGATCCCAAAAGACAGTAGCCATGACTTTTTGTGTTGAGAGAGTCTGTTTGAATTTTCTCGGTTTCTTGGGTGATGAGGGATGATGCCACTGACGTGATTGGCGCTTGGTCTCTGGGGTGTTGTGAGACACCCAGGTCTCATCACCAGTCACAATTTGATCAAGAAAGGCGTCTCCATCTGTGTGATATCGCATCAAGAATGTCAATGCTGAGGCCATTCTCTGAGTTTTGTGTTGGTCACTCAGTTGCCGTGGAACCCATCGTGCACAGATTTTGTGGTAGCCAAGATGTTGCGACACAATTTCACAAAGCAAAGAACGAGAAATGTCAGGAAAGGCAATATGCAATTCGTTGAGTGATGTGCGCCTGTCTTGCAAGATTCTGTCTTTCACTTTAGTCTTCAGGTCTTCTGTGATGAGTGATGGGCGTCCGGGTCGAGTTTCATCGTGGACATTTGTTCGCCCATTGTTGAACATTTCGCACCATTTTCTCACATTTCTTTCATTCATTACAGTATCACCATACACTTCTTTCAATTGCCGGTAAATTTCTGCAGGTTTCAAATGTCGGGCATTCAAAAATCGAATCACACTCCTCACCTCACAGTCGGCGGGTTTATCAATCACGTCGTTCATTTTGAAGTAACACAAAATGCACAATGGCGACTTGTTGCAACCAGTACTCACAACATTATGAGAACACATGTTAAGGAAGCCAGTTGACCTTCAAACAAGGAAGGGGAGTCAGTTGCGCGGCAGGTATGCGTGAACGGTCGTTATTTCCTGGATCCCCCTCATAGTTGGAATCTCCTGGTAGAGGGGCAGAGAAGGCCTGACGGCCTTATCTCTACCAGGTTAAATAAATACTAATAAATAAGATATTAGGGACATTGGCCTACTAAGCAGAAAAAGGATGTGGAAGACAACAATTCGGCAGTAATAATACATACAGCCTTCTCACCAGGGACAATAGATCTCCGACATGGAAACTCAGTTTTATTTCCCTTCTGAAGACATTCAATTGGGTTTATCCTGCAAACCTTGAATGTGATTTGGCAAATAAACTACAGATCACCCACGACTTCATTAGACATACGTGAAATTTATTTTCCTTTCAATATAATGTAAAATAAGTAGAGACACCCTTATTACAGACTGTGGAGATCCACGGAGTATCAGGAGGTTAAGTCTCCGACCCTTGTAGACAATTGGAATTATTAGCAGTAGGGATGTCAGTCCTAAGTGCTTGTTGCCTTTAGTCCAAGGAAAACTCCTTGGTACTCATTTCTGTCAGAGGCTTAGTTGATTCCAAGGCCGTATTGTAAATGAATTAGATCAATTCGAAAAATCCATAACCCCATTGAGGATCGAACCAGCGACCTTCAGATTTGCAGCATGACCACATATGTAAAAGAGTTATTTTAAATTAAAATATTAGAAGGTTATAAGCTCATTGAATAATGATTCCCAGACTGAGTGTCCAGTGACATTTCGTCCACAATATTTACATCCACCATAAATGTCAGTCCAGTTAAGATTTTAGTCTACAGTAATTTTATGTCCGTAACAACTTTGTCCACCTATTTATGTAAACGTATAAAAATCGTCCTCTGTATGATTTCGTCCACCATTATGAAATGTCCTCAGACATTTTTGTTCATTTTATATACATGGCGATTCGTGAGGATTTACTGAAGACATTCTGAGCAAAAAAGTCATATAAACATTTGTCCTAATCTCAGCATTTTCAGAGATACACTAATTTGAAGTTTGTAAAATACTGTTATTCTTGAGTTTTAAAGATAAAAGAATATTACAGACAAAGTATGAACTATTCAGGAATATAATTTCTTTAATTAGCTAGTATTCTGAAGCTAAAAATGTGTTGTGAATTCCATAGTTGCTTTGCACAAAATATTTTTTCCGATTTTTAACTACAAAATTACATATTCTTACACATTCATCACAACAATTCTTACAAATCACGCCACTCTTGTAAATTCTTCAAGACTGTACATTAGGGTGCATAAGTAAACTGTAAAGAATCAAGTTCCTAAAGTGGTATGATTTGTAACAATTTTTGTGATAAGTGGATAAGAACTATGTATTTTTAGTTAGAAATTGAAAAAAAAAAAAAAAAAACACAATCTGTACAAAGCAATTAACAACACATTTTTAGCTTCAGAACACTAGCCAATTAAAGAAATGATACTTCTGAATAGTTCATTCTCTATTTGTAATATTTTTTTACCCTTAAAACTAAAGAAGAAAGGTATTTTACAAACAAATTCAAATTAGTGTAATTCTGAAAATATCGACATTAGGACACATGTTTATATGACATTTTTGCTCAGGATGTCTTTGGAAATAAGCTCCGTGAAGGTAAATTCTCGTGAATCATCCTGTATTTTTAATTCATATTTCTCAGTCCACAATATTTATGTTCCATTGTAGGATTAATGTATTATTTACAAAATTGAAATTAACTAGGAATTTAATTTCAGAAGGAAATAAAGAAAAATTTAAATAGCATATTAATTATTTTCTGAACACCAATTAAAATATCCCTCATTTCTCATGAAAATCAAGAAGTGAACAGACTACAGTGGACTTCATGTTGCCAGCAAACAGCTCGATACATTAAGAAAATTGATTGATTAATTATTTTCTACTTCTTTGATCATCCTTCGCTTAGGTATTATACAATTTTAATCTGTAGTTGATGGCACGCAAATATAAATCGAGCACATTTTCTGTTGACAGTACGTAATAATGACTTTCTTTCTGATAAATTCACTAGTATTTCCTGATCTTCAGGGGCCTGAATTTCTTCCCTTTTTATGACTGCAGCAGGTTCAGCCCTTCTTTTGATTCCTGCCACAATGTTTTTCGATATTCCCAATATGTAGGTGCTTATCATTCTTAAAAAAAAAAAAAAAAAAAAAAAAAACATAGGGATTCATAATTTGGAATGGTATTTAACTGTGATTTTATTCTCCTCGTATATCTTATTTATTGATTACACAATTCGTAAAATCGTAATTTTAAAAATGTAATTATTTAGAAATATCAAAACATGTAATATTACAACCTATGTAATGGGGCATGTTGAAATATATTCACACCACACACACATACACACAGAAACCTGCAGAAAAGTATATTCTATTATCCATGTGCTAAAAAGGATAAATGTTCATCTCCCCTCTTGCTTAAAAAAGTCCCTTGTGCAGACACTTGCATTTCCCTATTTCGACTATGCGGACATTTTACTGACAGACCTCTCCAGCGACAACAAAATGAAACTTCAACGTGCTCATAATTTGTGTGTACGTTTTGTAAGCAATGTTCGTAAATATGATCATATTACCCCATCCCTGGAAGCAATAGGTTGGCTTAAACTAGATAAGAAAAGAAATTTACATTCACTTCTCTTTCTCTTCGAAATCTTGAACTCTTCTATTCCTTCGTACCTGTCGTCTCGCTTCACTTACCTTTCTTCCCACCATAATCTGAACACACGCTCTCGTCATGAAACAATACTAACAATACCATCCCATCGCACCTCCTCATACTCATCTTCTTTCACAATAGCCCTGCCAAGACTCTGGAATTCGCTACCTGCTAGCATCAGGGACTGTCGAAATAAAATTGAATTCAAACGAAAACTTACTAGGCACTTGGTCAGTAATTGATTACTTGTAAATAGTTTCTTTAATCTATGACAAAATATTTCAATATTCAGTAATTTCATCACTATACAATTTCGTTATTCTAGATTTAATTTGTAATTCAGTAAATATAAAATATTCTTTGTTTCTCTATGATAAATTATCTAGCTTTAATTATTCAGGTAATCTTTTCGTACTTTGATTTTATTGTAATTGTAAATTTAATACTAATTGTAATATTATTTGTAATTGTAATTGTAAATTTAATACTAATTGTAATTTTATTGTTGATATTGTAGTTGGAATCTCCTGGTAGAGGGGCAGAGAAGGCCTGACGGCCTTATCTCTACCAGGTTAAATAAATAAATACTACTACTACATACATACACAAAATAAATTAGAAATCATTCCCTTGAAAGACAACTGCTAATGCATATTACTCCAGTAATTTATATACATGTCTTCTTTAATAATGAATTAATTTTTTATCAATCTGTATTTTATAGGGAGAAACGAACAAAGAAATGCATAAATTGGACTAGATAAATCACCATTAACAAATGCCACAGAAAAACAGGCCCTAGACTGGAATCCTCAAGGCCTAAACATTGCACACTGAAACACACGTAAAGGCACATCACTGATGAAGAGGAACAGAAAGATATAAAAAACATGACAACTGACAAGATTACATGGTGGCTCCCCCACAAATACGCTATATTTCAAAAGGAAAGATAGGAACTAAATCAAGCAGATCAAAACATTCATCAATTTTTCCTCCATACCGAGAGGTTTTCATTTACTTTCTCCATTTCTTATTCGTAAGAATTATTGGAAATAAGTTTACTATCACTCTCTATATTACAAAAATAGTGAACTTAAAGTCAGAATTAACACAAGGTTGAAAATTATACCTCATTCAGCTGTGATGGCTGAGGAGCATTCAAGGAGAGTTCTTTCAAAGCTGTCACTTCATCCTGTGTTGATCCCAAATCAATCTTCAACTGGTTCAATTCTTGTAGATATTCATTAGCCTATAAAACAAAAATAACATCAGAAATAAATTTAACTCTGTTACGAGTAGATTTAATACAAAGTTCGGAGGAAAATTATATGTTAATGTCCTACTGTTCAGCATTGTAATTATTATTATAGTACAATCAGTGGTGACTGACAATTCTTTAACTAAGAAACCTGTGCAGTCATGCGGCCAGAGGGAGCAAGAACTTTCCTTTTTAAAATCTGTACACAAAGAAAATCATTTGAATGTGTCTTACTACTCCGCTCGTTTGCACCACTTTTTTTTATTATTATAATACTTCATCTACTTAAACCGATAGGTACAAAATAATATTTATTTTTAACCATGCCATGTGAATAAGTTAGGTTCATTTATATTCTATTTGACATTCTAACGAACATTGTTCTTATATTTTCTAATCTTGAATGACATCTGCAGCTATTGCAGGCAGAACACAATTAGTTACATTACCTTGGATTCCGATTCTTTGACAGAATGGGAAAGTTTCCCATTTTCTTCCTTCAACCTGTCAATTTCCATATTTAGCAGACGTACAGATCCAGATGTGTCATTCATTGGAACAAGTTTCACTTTTGTTGGCGTTGGTGGATTTTTATCTGGCTTAACATATAGAAATTCATTATTTTCTAGAGCTTTGACAACTTCCAGTTGTTCCCTGTGAAATTAGAACATATAATTGGTATCAGATTAGGAGAAAGTAGCGAACTTGAAATATTACTTCCACAATTGAGAATTTTAACTTGTAGAGATGGACGATACAGGATCCTTCTCATTCTACATACTACTGTATTTTAAATAAAGTTTTGTTCAATCAATTATCTACACTAGTATTCTTTTGGATCTCCTATGTATATGCACACTTAAAACCAGTGGCGAAGCTCTTAAGAGGCTTTTGAGACTTAGCCCATCCAAAAAATTTTAGTCATCATACCTAGTAACAGCAGGCCTCTAAGTTCGTAATAACGATTATCATAACATTGGGTTTCACTCTGATTCTTCCATATATTAAGTTCACTGTTGGCAGTCATTCCAAGATGGAGAGTTCAGTGCGAGGCTTGTGGCAGAAGTCTCTGCTATGATGGCTACGACCTTGACTCGCAAGAATGAGGGGGAAGAGGTATTGATTTAGCTCAGTATGAAAAGCAGCTAGCCTCTCCACCACTATAATTCATCACACTATATTGGTGTTCTCTGAATGTGCTTCATTGCTGAGTGTTAGTTTAATCAAAAGTGCATACATGTGTGTGTGTGTGTTACATATTTAATTTTGTATAAAATGGCTCATGCTGAGAGAATATTGAGGTCAGTATTTGTACAATTAAAAGAGAAACCATTTTCAAGTTCGATGTATGAAACAAAATGTGCTTACAAAGATAGAAGATGGACACCATATTTACACATTAAAATAGCGGATGGAGGAAGACAAATAGAAAATTTTAATTTTCATGGTATAAGAAATATCCTTGGCTAACAGGATGCTCTGAGATAAATACGTTATATTGTTATACCTCTATTCTGTTTGGGGATGAAAATGAGTGGTCATCATCTTCTTGTGGGGGGACAAAAAAGAGAGGGGGGGAGAGGGAATGGAGGGGGAGGGGAGGTGGATGTGAGGGGGGATGGAGGGAGAGTGGGAGAGGGAGGAAGGGAGAGAGAGAGAGGGAGAGAGAGACACACACACACACACACAAAAAAGTGATAGGAAAGTCGAGAAACATCTGCTCTATAAAAATAAAGTAAGCAGATTTTTTAAGCTGACCCAGTATTTACACCTTAGCTTCGCCACTGCTTAAAACACAAATACATATATAAAGTAAAAATGAGAAGAGCAAATGACAATTAATAGGCCTATAATGCAATACAAAATCGTTTTTATTTTCTTTTCAGCATTTGAAAACAATAACTTTGTTGCTTCTCTGTAGACTAAAGAAGCAATGCCAGTAGTTTGCTTCCAACATAAAAGGTTTGATAGATATGTATGTACAAGGAGGAAATTAACATTTCTGGAAGAAATTAAGTAAATCAGTTTAAATTTACATGATTTATTTTATAAACACTTTTATGAAATTGACTTTTTATGATTGTGATGATGGAATAACTTAGAATATAATGATGCCCTATGTATGAAGACACTAAATAAATATAAATGTGTACTCATTTCGATGAATGTATATAATTTCAGCTGTTTCTCCTAAGATGCACATAACATCGAATTTATGTACCAATGCAAAACTGATTTTTCATTTCTGTACAGACTAATGAAGTAATGACAATTTGTTTTCAACAGTGAAACTTCGTTAAATACACAGTGTGTTAATTAAGTATGGAATATTGCTAGTAACTCTTTATATATTCATTTTATGAAAAAAAATACCAAAAACTACAGTTGTTGGAGGTATCTAACTAAAACTTATGGCTGTGGTCTCACAAAAGTATTGATTCATGTACAGAGTGTGGTAAAAAAATAACACTTTTTTAAAATGACATCCTATATTAAATTTTACATATTTGAAATCTCCATTCAATTTTACATAAAACAGAAATTTGACTCAGCATAAATTATGAATACTGTCTTGTAAATGTTATGGTTCTTTCAAATGCTTTGATGATGTAATGTAGCTTTACTTCCCTCCCAGAGGAAGCCATGATAAGGATTTCATTGCCCTTTAAAATCTAGCTCCCTATGTCAAGTTTGAGCCTGTGAAACTTCAATAAAATGACCAGAATGACAACTGCCAGAACATCAAGGACTATTAAGCCTGCTTCATATAGCGAGAAAGTAAAAATATCCAACATTCAAAATAATTATATTAAAAAGTTATTTAGTCAGACTATTTGCATATAAACTAGCTCAATTTCAAGTCACCTATAATTCAATACAACATACAATGTTCTACAATTACCTATTCTCAAGCTCTGAAAGATCTGCTTGTAGTCGTAGGTGCCACTTTTCTGCTTGTTCAAATAACTGTTTAAGCAATAAGATTGTCATGTGCGTGCAACTGATCAGTTCTGTTTCAATGTCAGCTCGAACAACTTTGCACAGTCCAAGTAATAGCTCTTGTACTTCATCACTCGTATATGTCTCCTCCAGCAGCCTGAAATTGTATATTTAAAACTTCTGTTCATACAAACAATGAATACCGTAATGAAAAGTCAGATCCAGATTAAAATCTCTTAGAGATCGTAGTGTTTGTGGTGGAAGTAATCTTTGCCTATAAAAAAATCCACTGGGATATATAAACATAACATTAAGTACAGAAATGGAAAACAGTTAATCGAACCGGACACTTATCACAAACATGTCTTTCAGTCTTAACCAGTTGAAGTTGTATTCCTTGTGGAGAAAATGTTGCAGCAGAGAGTTGACATTGGTCACTCCAATTTTCCTCATTATTACACACTTTCTCCATCATTCTTTAAAATAAAACGAGTACTAACTTTTTCCCCTACACAATGCAAACACTGTGGAATATCTGAATGGAAAACATCTCGTGGAAAAAAAAAAAAAAAAAAACAAATAGAATTAATGGATATACAAGTCTTGAAAGTCACTTAAAGAATGCCAGTCTTATTAAAAGCCACTGACGATGTACTTGATTACTACACAAATTAGATATGACTATTTTAACACAGAAGACACACTTATTTTCTATTTTATAAAAATGCACTTACATTCTAACCAAAATGCTAACCTGTAAAACTAAAAATGTGAATCCCGTAAGTGTGTCCTTCTTATAGTTTTTCTGCGTTCAGGAAGAACACACTGCACTGTATCCTCAAATATAGTATCAGGATCTTCTCGTGCCGGCCACTTGAACACATTTCCAGCCACTTGTTGAGCAAATACAATATCAAAATCTTCTTCCTCTTTCTTTACCACTTTTCACACAAAGTAAACGACAAGTTTTCCTCACTGTATATTTCACAATGACCCAAGATCCGTTTTTCACATGGTTCTCATCACCACTGCTTTGGTTGTTGCCATCTTCCTTAGGAATGTCCAAAGCCATTAGAGTCCGATGATGAAGTCTGGAATTCTAGCTCTGACTCAGAGCTATATGACTGAAAGGCCTCTCGTTTTTTTTAGGCTTTTTGCCATCAGACCTTCCATGATTACTTTCGTTTCTTTTCTGTTGTCTTTTCTTTACATTATCTTTCCCTTTCTTCATTCTTGTCAACATCTAAATCCTAATGACATTGTAGCCACC
The DNA here is from genome assembly GCF_040183065.1 of Periplaneta americana. Taxonomy (NCBI): domain Eukaryota; kingdom Metazoa; phylum Arthropoda; class Insecta; order Blattodea; family Blattidae; genus Periplaneta; species Periplaneta americana. The sequence continues at coordinate 186,085,341 of NC_091118.1, forward strand.
TGTTACTCATAATGCCATGTGGTAAACATTTTTTCTAGTGCATTTCTTCTCCATTTTGTTGTGCTTCTTCAACATTGTTGTTTTTATGACAAGTCAATATGGCATCATCAGCAGTGTTGTTGGTGCCATTGGGTTGTATGTATATTTTAACCAATTGTAGAAGAGTTCAGATGCTATTTCATCTCCAGTTCATTTTTAATTAGGTGCAACAGCTCTAAATTCTTATGCGTGTCCAGCTTTCATAGCTGATTCCAAATACAACTGATATTCCACATTAAACTTTGTTGATTTTATGCTCACACTTCTATTTCAATCAACACATAGATTCATGGCTCATGCATCGAGAATAGTCTACTGCATTTGTATCAAATGGAAAGATGCTGCATTTACGAAAATCACTCTGAATCATTTTGGAGTGGCTCTTTCATCAAACACTCTCTCCAGTGACTGACCAAAATTTGTTTTTGATACTGCACATTGCGGTAATTTTAAAGATACGATGGAAAGGTATGATGTCATTTATGATGTCACTACTACCGAAATACAAGTACTTAATTAAAATTATTCTCTTATCTCCTCTCTCCCTCTTCCTTCTCTACTTACTTACTTTCTTCCCTTTACTTCTATCTTCCTCTTCTCTATCTTTACATATCTACAATTACACTCTAATTTTATATAAATCACATACATTACATTACAATTTTACAATTTACTTACTCACCACTGCCGACGTTGGGATTCAATCTAGGTCCAGGAATCTTCACATCTTTCACATCTCATTATTTGTCCAACACCTTAGCCAGTAAGCCAAGAATAAAAGTTACAAATCAACCATCAAAATCATCTATCTGTAGAATTGTAACAACTATTTCTATGATAATTGTCTATAAGCAAAACAACAGATGGCGTAATGTATACTTAGTACTAAATACGTTGACAGGTTATAAATTCGTATACTACTTAGTAGCAGACAGTTCGACTATGGAAGCCAATGCTAGTATAATAGTTCAACACGAGGAAAATATACGACAGACTTTAACGTGGATAGATATTATATCATCACTAGAAAGTGAAAAAAAGTATTCAGTTCTGTAGAGAATGTAATACTGTTATTACCAGACATTATTTCAAGTATGGAAACAGTGGTAGTAGTATAGTGCAATGAGAGAAAATATACGACATACTTTGACGTGGATACATATTATATCGTCACTAGAAAGTGCAGAAAAAAGTGTTCAGTTTTGTAGAGAATGTAACTTACTTCCATCAGAAGAAACAAAGAATTGTGTGCATTGTAAAAACCAATTGAAAGTTAAAACTTACAAACGATCGTCAAAAAATACTTGGTTTGAAGAGAGTAAATTTTCAATTTTGCAAAACATTGTTCTTATATACTGTTGCCTTCATGAAATTTCTTTAATAATAACTAGTAGTGAAAGTAACTTAAGCATAGTTACTGTACAAGTATGTGTTTCTTACGAGACATCACCAAAGTGTACCCAAGATACAACAAGCAGAAATTAAGTTCAAAAGATTTACTACTCGAATAGTCGAAGTGAATGGTGAATAAATAGAATGGTGAGTACTAAACATTATATACACTTAATTTAATCGCATTAACTCTATACTATATAACCACATCGTGAATTAAAAAAAAAAACATGGCTGTATATAACTATTATAACTACCTTCTGACGTCATCAATGACATCTTACCTTTCCATCGTATCTTTAAATTTACCCACATCCCTTATTCTCATATGACAAATCCTCAACTACATTTTTCCAACCAGCTTTCAAGGACCGAAATAGAGTAACATCAACAGGTTGTAATATGTGTGTAGCATTTGGAAGCAAGCAAACAGAAGAATTTTATTTTCTACACACAATTTGGCAACTATGGTGACCATCAATTAGGAGCCACTCTATCCTTCAGCTTATTAGTCAAAGTGGATGAAATGTAGTATTCCATATTTTATTGCAGTATGCGGAATTGGAACAGAATCATTTGAGCATCCTTAATGCATTATTTAAAGATTGTTTTGTATACCGGTATTTGAAGAACTTTTTTTTTTCCATTTTTTGACCTAATCACAAGAAATAGTTGCAAACATTTAAAACATCTACATAATTTACACAAAAAATCAGGAGCACATTTGCAAGTGATGCACAACTACTGAATATTACTTTATTTTAAACTGGTCCAATAGCTCACCGGTCTGGTCACACTAACGGTGCTTGATAAAAATAAAAAATTAGTAAATCATCATCTCTATTAGCCTAATTATTCGTAGGAACTTTAAAAATTGAAAATGCGTACTTACATAGTTCCTAAAGCTTATGTAGAAAGCAAAATATACATTCATTCAATATAATATAATCATGTTTCAGAGATGTATTCAGATTTCTGTACACTTGCTACAACACTTGGCTAATATCAAGCACCAACTGAAGTCACATTGCAAACACTGCTTTCTGTAATAGCATAATTTCCTGTTACACTACTGTCAAATAAAATAAAGAGATGCTAATATTTTGCAATGTTGCCAGAATGCTTTTTAAATAAAAACATTCCCATGTGGTCAACTACTGGTGAGTTCACCCTACATCTCACAGAAGCCAGTAAAACAAAAGAAAATTGTACCTTCCTCAGTGTAGCTTTCTGGAAAATTACAGTGCCAAAATGGCACTACAATATATTGTATCTCTGAAACGATGCCGTAGTTTAAAAAAAAAAGTTATAGTATTTGTATTTTCTGTTCACCACCTAGCTTTTCATAAAAACGTTTTGAATCACCCTTCATAAAGCTCCTCACTAATATTTTCCTATTATTTGAACACAAGCGAAAAGGTAGACTACAGTTCAAACGAAAATTTTGTTTTAGACGTTAACATACTTTCATTGAAACATTATATTAACTGCAATTAAGTTATAGTATGACATTATGCAGCTGTTCCTCCACCTGGGTCACCCCACAAACAATACTGCGTTTACCAATAAGACAGCGCAAGGTCTTTAAATTTAATCTACCCCACCATTAAATATGTAAATAATACCTGGAATCTAAAACATCTTTAAACGCGTATTCAATTGCTTTTAAATTCTGTGTACGCTGATATCTTGCAAACTTCATGTAATTCATAACAATCATTTGATGGTGTTCATTTAGCCCCAACTCAGTCTGAAACAAACATGAAAAAAAAAACAATTTTGAATCAATGTTTACTACAAACATGAATAAGTTAATTTGATTTCAAATACATATTATTAATTACCATTGCTACTGCATAAAAACACCATAAAAATCAATTTTCAACTTCCCACACTTCCTTCGCAATCTATTGGAGACCCCAGTGTTTGCTCAGGCTGTTCCAGTGTATCTTCTGTTTGTTTGAGCGGCCGATAGCAACCAAACTCACAAAACATCGCTAAACCCCGCCTACCATTCGTTTTCTGTTCGTCAGATTTTTATACTTCTAATGGTTTTTACAAGGAGGCGCCTCTTCGAATTTTCATGTTAGCCAACTGCAATCTGTAGTTGCATCATCAAGTTGAAATAGAAATTGCGCGAAAATGTTGTGAACAGCATTGTTCATATAAATGTACTGATTGTTGATAATAATTAGTCTGCATAGCTTATTACGTAATTCTTTAACAACGCAAAGAGCAATTTCAGGGAATTAATAAAAGCATATAATTTTACAATATTAACTATAAATCATATGTTCGATATTAACACATTTTATGTTGCCTATACTGCAAACGATCCTTCAAGATGGCTTCGTCAGGTTGGTGTGGTGGCTGTTTGTCACGTGAACTGAATTGGGTGTATTGTTTAAAAACTGTCGACAATTAATATCATTTAATGGTTTTAAGAATTTGTCCTCATTGTTTCTAATATAGTTGATATATTTTGTGAGCTATGAAATAAAGAGAAACATGGAAATTTGTGTGCCACCTGGAGCGTTCGTTTCATGAGTCACCTCGTGGCCGTATATTGTTGCAAATTGCATCGCAATTTGTAAACTAGTTAGGATATTTGTTGCAATTTCTTCAGGAATGTGATCAAAGTTTGATGAAGTATTGAATCAAGAATATGCATAGTAGATTATGATTTTTTCTTATTTGTATTTCATATTTCCATGTATCCTAAGATTTGTGTGAAGTACCTAGCGTAATATTTCCTTTTTAGGGAAAAAGAGCAAAAAAATCAAGGGTAAAACCCTTGGTCTGACGGAATTTTTAGCCGATGGTGCGTCAGGCCCTGGTGCTGGACAAACTGTTGTTACAAGGAAAGCATCAAATTGGGCAGATGATGTGGAAAATGAAGATGGTAAGTATAGACCTAAATAGGCTTAAATGTTTTGTGTAGCTACCTGTACGCTGAACATCTCTGTGTTAGATATTTAAAGTAGAATTAAGGGGAAAATTTCAGTATACGGATTCCTCATTGACAATTATATCTTTAAATACTACAAAGAGCAGATTTGTCTGCGTTTGTCGAATGCGCATCATCATCATCATGCTTACGAAAAGGCACTTTTCAGTGCCAATAATTTATTTTGTGTGCACAAAGTTGGAATTTTAAAGTAAGAGGGAAAGGAAGGAATCCGTGTTTTGAAATTTATTTTTTAATTAACTAATTTAAGTTGTGTATGTAACTCGTTGGTTTTTTATTCTCAAAAATTGTGTATGGACGTCACGTTCACTTCTTTCCCTTTATATTTGAAGCACAGTACTTTGAATATCTCAAAACATAAGATTAATGAATCCCACTTCAAAAATTAAGTTTCACATACTGTAGGCCTACTGTCAGACTATGATCATTGACATTTCTCCAATAATTCGATGATAATACAAGTTGCAATGATAGGAATTTCCTAAAAAAAAAAAAACATATTCAATATAAAAACACTTAAACTTTCGTGAGGACTTCAAGTGTATCTTCAATAGCCTTACTTTCGAAACCCTGAAAAAACTTCCAAAAATTAAAATTCTTTATAACAGCTCTCATAAAATAATGCTGTTTACTTCAACTTGTATGTGTGGTAATATTGCAACATAATTGCAGAAATTATGAACGAATTTATAATAAGTGGTTTGAGCAGAGTTAAAAATCGTCTTATGTCATTTACATCTCTTGTTTGTGAGAATGGAATAAGTGAAGGAGTTAGTATATGTTCGTGTGACGTCATTGAGCGCTAGATTTGAATATTCAAGATACGATACTCTTGTAATTGTTTTATTTCTAACATAAACAAGCCTACTGAGGCAGCTCTTTTCTTCTGTATTTCACTGATCCAGCTTTATTTTTCCATATTATAGCTACTGAACATTGAAACTGTGATGTAGGCTATATATCCTATAACGAAGCCAAATGCTAACTAGTAGAAAAACTGAAAAATCGGTCATGTTCCAGTAGCCATCATTTTTTTCTTCCCTTCACGAGCTTAGTTTGATGCTCTGCTGTGTACACGTATGAATGAATTAATCCTGAGACTACTGATATGTGCTGTCGCATAGGAAGCAAATTAATGACGACCAAGACACTAAATTTGATGCACATCTCCGTATGCTGCATGCTGTGTGCTAGGCGGGAAAAAAAAGAACCAGAAGGAATGCGAACTCTGTGTTGTCAAGAGGGAAGGCACTTCCAGTCTTTCTAAAAGTATTTTCTTGCATATTTGCAATTAAGTTTGGTAAATCTGTAGCCTGTTAAGGCGACTTTTTTTTTATTTTTCTTTTCATGTTTTTTCAAAAGCGAAATTTATCGAGAAATCGCAGAAAACACAGCAGTTCAAATCTCTAAAATCAAATAAAAATTCTGTAGCTATAGAAGATGTGGTATTTTGTCTTTGCAGGCTAATTGTAGCCTACTTGCTAATAGGGAGAAGATATGCTTTTGCAATCACATATTTTAATAGTTCTGGCTTGAAGGAACATTAATGATGTAAAACTAAGTACAGCAAAACTAAATTATACAAAATGCGAAGATTGTAGAGTTATTATTGTAGTCTGTCTCCTTATAGTTAATATACATATCTTCTTTCACCCTTCATCACTAGCTGTGATAATTCATTGCATAGGCTTATGGGCAAGTAATGGAAAGGTTCCGTGTTCGTGAAGTTTACTTGTGTTTTTTCTTCCATGTCGTTCTACATTTGAATTACTGTAACTTATTGCTATAATTTAATATTTTTATTTAACTTTTTTATTGGGTTATTTTACGATACTGTATCAGCATCTCTGGTTATTTAGTGTCTGAATGAAATGAAGGTGATTATGCCAGTGAAATGAGTCTGGGATCCAGCACCGAAAGTTAGCCAGCATTTGCTCCTATTGAGTTTAGAGAAGGCTGCTCGCGCTTTATTTATTCAATCACATGTTCTCTAATCTTCGGTTCGCGTGGCTTTCCGAAACGTCGAGAGGATTGCGCTCTGAGAGGCTTCCCCTGCTCTCTCTGCTCAGTCGCAGTCTCTTTTCTTCCCCTCGCCTCGCACCGCGCCACAGTGCCCACTGAAGTTCGAGCCTCGCCTTCCACGCCTCCCCCTCCGCTGGACGCGCACGTAGACTCCCGAGGCAACGAGAATCTTCCAGCAGTGTTGTCACAATATAACTCAGATCCTGGCATTGCTATGAAAGATCTTGAAAGACTTACTGTATTTACCCAAATATAAGACGAGGTCTCCCTCTCCCCATTTAAAAAATGGGGTGGAATCGTCTTAAATTCACATATTATAAAAAAAATACACAAGCTGCGTCAATTTTTTTCATATCCTATAGTACACTAAATAATGCCACATGCATAGTCGTTTCTGCCACAGCCTGCTTCACAATGGTATCAAGTTGTGCGATACATGACAAAAAAAAGAATTGTTCCAAATGTTACCATATTCCAGCTTCAACTCCATTAAGCCATTTAGTTAGTGTGTATAGTTTTTTGTAAGTAGAATATTTAGACTGTTAGGCCCTATGGTGATACAAATTTCATTTCGTCAAGAGGCTATCTATTTTGCTGAAGTAAGTGAACTTGAAATTTTATGTTCTGGAATCATCACAGTTAATAATGGATTAAATTGTCTGAGAATTCATCAACTAAAATGCCTTAAAAATTAAATACTACAAAAACCATTGGAAAACTGAGGGTTGTCTTAAATTCAAGATCTTATATTCAGGTTAAATTTTAATTTATATATCTTCTCACCATTCGTGAGCTGCCACAAGGGACGAAGAGTACAGTTATCCTTAGTGTTGTTGAAAGGAAAATTTTAAGGTTCATTTATGGACCAGTTAAAAGTTAATGATGAATGGAGAGCTAGGTATAATAATGAATTACAGTCGACTCCCAATAATACAATTCGCGTGTGGTTAATTTGCTTTGTTGGTAATTTACTGTCATTTTGGAAGGTGGGGAGGAGGCGAGGTAACTTCATTTCCATATTTACTCGATTTGAATGGGTTATTTATGAAAGGGCCTAAGTCATGAATACTAAATTGTTGGCAATTTAAGAAAAACTGCTTATAGGTTGTAATTTTGAAATTAAGGCTGAAATAAAAATTTTATCACAAATTCTACTTTGAAACGAATTTGACCAGTCAGGTATTAACATTTTGCCGATTATATTTTTTTTTTAGAAAAAAAAATTTGAAGTCTGAAAACTTAGGCCCTTTCATAAACAAATATATAATGACCAATTTTTTTTTAAATAATATTTTATTTTTTCAAGGGAAAACACACTTATATACTATTTTTGTGAAAATTGAACTTATTTTATTCGCTCAAGGTGTCCATTTAATTCTGCGCATCTGTACTGCGATGGAAGTGTGCCCAGACTTAAGGCTGGTTCCAGACAATTATTTCTTCATACCATTCTTTGTTTTCGTCATTTATATACCTCACTGTTTTCTTTATGTCTTCTATCTTCTCTTCCTTGATCTCCACCTTTCCATTTGGATACGCATTCTGAATGGGCAACATTACTGTAGAGCCTCGTAAACCAAGTAAAAATGTTTGTTGAAATCCGCCAATAAACTGTGAAGCAATGATTGTACCTTTTCTTTTATGATCATACTGAAACTCCATGAATTTACTGATCGTAGAACACTGTCTCTTGTCCCTAGGTGTCTCAGGACCACTAGTTTCTAAGGAGTTATAACTTTTTTGTAGTATTTGGGCCACCAGTCCTTAAATTGAAAACAGTATTGAGGCTGCACCATATGAACTGTGAATTTTCCAGGGTATGCTGATGATATTATCATTTCACATATTTGTTTTGGTGTATAATAGCGATCATGCTTCTTCAAGAATTTCTTTATATGACCAAACTCCCGATCACACGGGAGAAATGAATGTCCCCTTATAGGGAACCTATGCATGATTTTCTCAAACATATTTAAATCAGTCATGGGCAGACAAAACCGTAACAATGTGTGAGTCTTGTTTTGTCCCCCACAGTATCACTATAGAGATGAAGTTCTTTTACTGTACTAGGGACATTGTTCTTTATGTAGTGCAAAAGAAACGAGCAAGTTTCATCAGGTCCTTTCTTAGCCTCTCCCTCATGATAAAGATAAAAATGTGCTTTACCATCCTTCAAATTGTGTATACAGAGAGGAAAAACTGATAGCTGGCAGAGGTAAAATAGGCCCTGGACGGGGTTGTTTGGTAAACTAATGTTTTGCATAAAGTCAAAGCAAAGACCTAGCACATGTTCATCGTTTTGACACACTTTCTCGGTTTCTTTCATGCACTTACAGAACTTTTCACTTCTCCTTTTGTGTACAGCCTTACACGTTTGATTTTTTTCGCCTTTATAATCACAAATGTTTCTTACACCTTTCTTTCTCTTTTTATCAATCTCAGTATTCATCGTGAATTTCCGTACAGATATAATAAACTCTCAACTGCAATACAGAATAACCCGATTCGCTTACCCAACAATGACAAAATAGCAATTTAAGAGAAAAAAATCGAATGTCTTTTTCTAACATTTCAGTGATACCACATGCTGAAAACTTATATTTAGTTTTGAAACGATCAAAGTCATTGACTTAGTTCCTTTCAAAATCAAACGACAAATTCTAGGTCATAATACTAAGCATTAGAGTGCGAAATTTAGTTCTCTTCATATCTAAATCGATGTGTGTACACTCAAAGAGCAGTATTCCATTAAAAACTCATTTTCACAAAATTAGCGACTTAGGCCCTTTCATAAATAACCCATTCATTTATGCTCGCCCTCCTCCCAAACTTCTCTTCTCTTCCACTCCACTCAAACATTTTTCGACCTGCGTTTCCAACTGTTGCATAATTATGTTACGCATAGCATAATTCACGTCTTGTAGCATAACTTCCATAGTATAATGCAAAAATGTGTCATAATTTCATTGCAGGATGTTCATTGTACTAGAGTCTATAATGTGGGAAATTTTAACATTGTTTCATAATGGTTTCACTGTTATTTGTAACTTACGTTGTAAATTTTGCATGTTGTGATAGATAGACGCAATAAATGAATATGAAATACATTTTGCACTTGATTTTGAAGTGTATTTTAGTAATTAAACCTGTCAGAGTAACTTTTACGGGTTTAAATAATAATACAAAATTTTACGGAAAATTCGCAATTTTTTATATTTCGCGGAAATTTGTGTACTGTATTAATTACTACGAATTATCGGGAGGCGACTGTATATGATTTGTACAGAAAGCCTGATATTGTGACATTTATTAAAATTTCTCGCTTGCAATGGGCTGGACCAGAGCCTTCTTCAGTTACAAGCCGGAGCATGGCTAGGTTGGCAACTCTGAGTGGAGGCGGGAGATGTAATTGAGCATGTATTTATGCTTGCTCATTGCTTTCGTTGTATGTAACGTGTGTTTTTTTTCAATATTACTTTATGCACAAAGGTAAGATCAAGATTCAGAGTAGTGATGTAAATTATTATGGATTCGAAAATAGTGTTTCATTGCAATCAATTAGCTATACTTCAGAATACGGCGTAAGTAGGGTACTTACATAGAAAGACTGCCACTTAAAATAATTACAAAAAAAAACATGTTTTATTTATAGTATAAAGGTGAATAAATAAATAAATAAGATATTCCTTGCACCGAAAATAATAAAATCAATAATGCAATAAAGACGTAAGTTCCTACGCAGTATTCATAAGTTCCATTCAATTAACAAATTTGTGGCTAGCAAATTGACAATGTTTTGCGACTTTATGGTGTTTCACCTGTAACGTGAAAGGTCTAGGATACATTTTAATATTATCTTATGCGATTATATATCGTGCTTTTCTATAAATACAGCATTTCAGATGCCCAGGAAGCCAATTTCAGTTTGAACCTGGCCAGTCACAATAACAATACTATTATCCTAAATTATTTGTTATAAACTTTTTAAGATATAATTTTAAATAAATATAACTACATAAAACAAGCTAAGAATATAAATTATGCAAATAAAATAAAAATGTAAATAGGGGAAACTATTGACATATTATAATAAAACATGAGCATGTAAATACAGTTAGGCCGAATATAAAGATCTATGAAAAAATGAAGAAACATACCTTCAATATAATACGTAACAAAACACATAATTATCTATTAAGTATGTACCAATTAGCGTAAACTCGGTGAACTTTAAATCCTTTAAATACGAAGTAAAAAGAAACACGTTTATAATTAATTTATTACAAAAGAAATAATATTAATCAACAAACCTTGAAAACAACAAATTGAGTGTATGCATCTACAAATTATAGGTAGTTCGGACGTATAGCAGGCATTCCGAATCTTCAACAAAACTGCAACATTTGTGGGATCACAAAACAGCTGTTTACAATGAACTTGAAAATCAACGGCGTACTTTATTGATATAGCAGGCGAGATCCAACAATTTGGCTAGAATTCTGATAAACCACAAATAAGACTATAACAATGTAGTTTATACAATATTTAGAAGAATTGTCAATCATTTTGTCATTATTAATAACCGTAAAAATTGCCAAAGACTGCAGCCATATTTTCATTTGTTGTCTTGTTTTTATCGTCAACACGCACTTGGTTTATAATACATCAACAATTAACGTTTGGTACGACCGCGAACATAATTCCATCGACACACACTTATATCGTAACATTAATTTACATTGAAAATAGGCATTAGCACAAACACGTGTTCTGTGTGGTAGGCCTTCGGTTGACAGTTAATTACAGTGTTGCCGAAGTATGGCTCCGGCTTGTAACTGAAGAAGGCTCTGCATGAAACCATTGAGACTGCAACAGACCACTAGGTCTAGTGCTAGAATTGGATGATGATGATAATAATAATAACAACAATAACAGCGACTACCTCCTCACAGTTACTTCCGGTCTAAAGTCCCCATCTGCATATGAACTTTCATACCTTGTTATTATTAGTTTGTTATGATTTTAGTTCAAATGAGACTGATAACTGACTTGCCATATTCCTACAATAACTAGCTGAGGTTTTTTTTTAACATTAAAAATTCTTTGGTTATAAATTTTCAGAAATTAATACTCATTGTGTCATCTGTCTTGCTTTTGCACAGATTATTTTGATAGTGGACGCAAGGAGAAGGTTATTCTTCCAACAGCACCGAGAGCCACCAGGAGCCCTGACTTAGATGACGAGAAAGTTCCAAAGAACCCACCATTTCTCGCTTACATTTCCAACTTGTCATACGATGTTGATGAAAACGATATTGCAAGCTTCTTTCGAAACTTGGAGGTAAAATATATGTCTTCATATTGTCTCCTGGAGTTTTAAAACATTGTATTGTTTCAAGTTTTATACACCTTGTGTTGTGTTTTTCAGGTTACAAACATCCGCCTACCACGAGATGAACGCAAGCCAAAGGGTTTTGGTTATGTTGAGTTTGCAAGCCGTAGTAGCCTTATCAGTGCCCTTTCAATGGTTGATACAGTATGTACTGCATTTTAATATGAATTTTATGCTAAGCATGTGATCTCAATGTAAGAGTAAGATGGTTCCCTAATATTAATGTTGTTTTAATTAAAAACACTCTTTTGCAGTATATTTAGCACTTCTCCAGTAAATTTTATAATTATAATACATCTGTATGTAGAGAAACAATATATTTTGAAGAGCCCTGAAATGTGAAGCTCACTTTATGGTTCAGACTTGTAATAGAATTATTGTGTATGTTTTGCATCGGAGTTTTTATTCAAATCATTTTGCAGGTGGAGAAGTCTGATATTTGACGAGCTTATTACTGAAGTAAAATGTTCTGATAAAATTATAGTTCACTTCATTTTTGTCTATTAACCATTAGAGGGAATGTCTGTGAAAAATACAGATGTTCATTCTAATCATTAGAGGGAATGCTCATTATTCATTAAATATAAGTTATAATACTAAAATACAATCATCCTCAATGTCTAGTGATTATAGTGCGTGTCTTCGAACTAGAGAACCACAGGTTCGAAGATAGCCTAGTCCCTATATTAGCCCAAGTTTGTGAAACATTAAAGGAATTTATGACATTTTAGTTTGTAATGTCGTAATCAAATTTTCTACAAGAAATACTGAAAATAAAGGATATTGTATTTATGTCTGCATTTATTTCCAAGCCTAGATGACTTGTCAGCTAATTCATAGTGATTGTATCTGGTATCTGAAAGTTGTAATTGTGTAGATCAGACGCCTCAATAGGGCCTTCTCAGAGCACTTCCTCCTCTCTCTCTCTTTTAATGTAAGAGTGGAGCAAGATGCAGGAGCAGTTCGTGTATCTCCGGATGACGTCATTGACTGCGACGTTAGAATAGACATCTGCAACCGCTACGATGAAGTAATGTCCTTATTACCCCAAATTTCTGAAGAAATAAAAAGCTTTCATAGGGAAGGTGAAATTGTGGGAGTCGCAAGTTTCAGTGGGAAACTGTTACCACTTAATTAATCTAAAATTGTTACCTAATTTGAATCATGACCAGTGTAACAAAATAATGAAGTACTGAAGGACTTGAGAAAAGAATTTGAGACCAGATTTAGCATTTGAATAGTTCTAATTTAAAATAATTGTAAATTTCTAAGAAGTTTTGGTTATTGTTAATTATTGAAACCATTAGGAAACATATTAGTTAATTATTATTGTAATATTAATATATTAATATTGACGTATCATAAAAACATGTACCTTAACAACCAACAAGTTTAATTGTAATTTAATTATTATTATTTAATTGAATTTTATTTTTTTAAATAATATAGTATAAACTTAAAAAAAAAAAAAAAAGATACCAAAAACCATATATTAGAAATGAAGTACTGTTGTTGTTTAGTCTACTCTCCGAAAACAAGTCTGAAATTCACAAGTGATACCAACAAGGCACCACTTATGAGGCAACTAGGATAATGAGGTAGGGTGGCAAGTTCCTTGTGCTTAAATAATTACGTAACATGTAGGCCTATGGTTCTTCATGCTTCAGATGGCTTCTTTTTACTCATTAATATATAATTAGAAAATAAATTTATTATTATTGTTATTGCAAACTACTTAAGAAATTTTATTCCTTTCGAAAACAACCGTCTTTTATGACAGTACAACTCCAAAAGTGCAGCTTTGTGGAATTTCTCCCATGACAGTTACAACTTAGTTCGCTCATGCGTGTGACGTGAATCAGCGATCGGCTATCTTCGAGTATTGCGCTTATCTCTTCAGCTGACTACACTATCTACATTTGCTTTCTGTAACAACTTTCATGCATTGGCCTTGGTGTAGATATTCACTAAGTGATACCTTGATACCATAGATACTGTCAAGTAAAATCACATCCCCACAGTTGTCACTCCGAATTGTGTGTAATCCATCAAGAATTATAACAGGGCATATTCCAAGAAGGAAGGGCATACAATTTGTGAAACATGTTTGCAATTATTATCTGTAAGCATGAATTTTTTATATCATGTCTGGTGCCCTAGAGGCCTATATGGTTTGTCCTTTCCAGACTTCTTGGTTGTGTTGGTCATCTCATCACTCATTTCTGCTGATAACTGTAGTATTATGAGATGGACAAAAATTCAGTGTTAAGACATCAAAGAAGTAATCATATTTGTTTACAGGTCTCTGTCACTTTATTATTGTTCTGACTGATCAGCAGAAAAGTTAACAATTTTTACTGTTAGTTGCAATGTTATGCAAGCCTCTGTTGGTGGTTCTGATTGGAAAATGTTCTAATTTCTCATAATCCCATCTCTATACTGTTCGCGCAACTTATCTGGGCAGCTAAAAGAGCGGGGTGTAGCGAGGTTGCTTGTAGCGGTAGCGTGGCAGGAGAGGGAAGGAGAGGGGCAGCGAGAGAGCACTAGGGAACCCAAGTGCCTAGATAAGTTGCGCGAACAATACCAGGATGTCTGGAAAAGTAGCTTTTACAGTCATCATATCTGCCATTACTATGTAGGTGACATCTTTCGTCATAAATTATGCCATAATTTAGTGTAACTGATTAAGACATTTGTTAAATAATTAATAGGGGATGATATGATGATACTCCTAATACAACATTGTTCTAAAGTATACCGGAAATAAATGTTCAGTAACTTCCAAAATAGATGTGACATTTTCCTCGAATATATTTTAAAAGTTGCCCAGTGTAAGTTTAACTTTTTGTAAGTGTAGATTGTTTCGTATTTAGGTGGTACACAAATGGAGAATAAATTGTATGTTAATCAGTATTAATATTTAATATTAGAAATATTTGCTTTGCTTCGTAATAAAAAAGAAGTATGGTTGGTTGTCCACTTTAAGTTCTGCTGACTTGAATCCTTTTCCCGAATTAAAAATTGTGTCACCACTGTCTTTACATAAGTACATTAAGTGCACATTAGAATTTCCTTCACATTTACCTTGCTGTCTAAGATAAAAGTTAATAGGTCGGTAGAAAAAAGGCCTATCTACAAAATTAAACATTTTCAGGAGAGAGAAAAAAGTAAATACCATTAATATTATTTCCTAAGCATCAGCACAACTTTCTTCAAACTATGAAAGGTTTGGAGTCTACTTAGTGGGTCTCTCTTCTAGTCAATGTGTGTGTTTCATGATGAACTGTATTTTAATGCAATAAAACCATTTTCAGAAAAAGTGTAGATGGATCCTTTTTCTACTGAGCAATTCTTATACTTCTATTATTCAGCACAAGTTATAATGAAGTAGTCTTACAAATGTTCAAGAAATGTACATTTTTCTAATGGGAGCTGAGTTGAGATATGTTTTTGCACACAGACAGTTAAGAGCAGACGCATGCGAATTGAGGTGGCGGAAAACAATGACAATGATCGCCGAGGCAGAGGGCGTGACCGAGGTGATATGAGCAGAGATCGCCCAGATGGACCAGATAGGACATTGGGTGATTGGCGTTCCAGACCAAGAGAAGAACCAACACCCGATCCTGATGGTGATAGAGGTGGTGGTTTTGGAAGAGATAGAGATGGTAATTATATTTCTTCACTATAGTGGCAATGAAAAGCTTGTAGATTATATCTGACTACATACTTTGAATTGCAATGAATTCTTCAAGGTTACACTGAATACATTGTACAGTACCAAAAGTTTCAGTTTGCTCAAAATTTTCTTCTTTGCTCCTTAAATGCATTGTGTTAGAATAGAATGCTTTTAACATTGACATTGTACCTGGTAAATTTTGAAAATTTTTCTGTATAACCTTTGGGAAATTATTTTTTTATGAAGTGTATTTCATGTATTGTTTGTATTTAAAAAATTGTTGTCCTCATGGTCTAGTGGTTACCCAGAAATCCTATGTTACAGTAAATTTGTGACATGCAAAAGAACATTATGACATTCGATAAATTAATATCATAAGTGAATTTCTGAATATAGCCATCAGATTGCCTGTGTACAGTTTGTAGTTGTAGATGTGGTTCTCTTTCCGAAACTCCTGGCATCTTAAAAAATGAATGCTGTGAAAATTCTCTAAATAATGTATCATTGTCAAAGATGTCATTAACTGGGTACATGCACTGGGACTGAAGGATATGAAAAAAAGTGATTTTTAACACTGAGATACACAAAGGGAAGTACAGAAAGGCTTATAATAATGAGGTATATTGTGAAACTGTGGCATAAACTACCACAGCAGATTGGTGACCCAACAAGAAATCCATAAACTGATAGTCCAGTCATATATGATTGGAAGTTGGTGCTAAACTGAAAACCAGCTGAGGAAATTAATGTTACTTGGTGAAAGATGGCATGGATATGTTCAGAAAATATCTGAAGGAAAAAATTAAAGAAGTAACAGCTGAAATTAAAAGAGGATACCAAAAGCAATTGAGAGATACATCACTAAACTTGTTAAATGATGAGAAATACTTAATTGATAGGAGAGAATACTGTAACTATTATCCATCCAAGTAAAGAGTGAAACCTGATTTCAACAAATGCACGTGTTGTGATGTTTCATGATGTTTGGTTTTTTACAGAACATGAAGCTTTAAAATGCACGTTTCACAAAACCTTAAATTTTATTTTGAGTTGTTTCCCTTTTGAACTGGACCGTGGAAATGTTGTATAGCACATGAGAGTAAACAGATTTTTTTGGACTTGTGTAAATTATCACCCTCTGCTTTACCTCAGGCACTAAACTTTCCACTGGCAAATAAAACCTGATTTTACTCTCTCATGCTATAAATTACTATAACAATAGTAATATGCGTTACAAGAGTGGTATGTTGAAGTTTTCATGTTCGAGGAAAAGTTTGAAAAAGCGAAACGTAGTTGAGCTTTTTTAATTTCCGAGAATTGAAAGAAAACATACCGCTCGTGTATCGTACATTATTTTGTGTGAAGATCGTTTATTACATACCTGAAAGAGGAATTTCTAATTAGTTGCAATGAAATCTCCATCTTGGTTTCTGTTCAATGACGGCAAATTTGCAAAACAAAAATATCTATCTTCAACATTGTTGCTTTAAAATGTTTCCTGTGTTTACTATACTCCAGCAGGCCGTGATATATGTCTGTCTTTTTTCCCCCCCAGTCTGTGATGAGTCTGGAATCTTGTTGATTTTTTCACGGCTTCCTTAATGTTACTTGCATCACGAATGCAGTAACTTTAGTGGAGTTGTAGAGTTTACTTAATTTTTGTAAATATTTAAAAACGATAATTAACAGTGCAATTTAGGTGAAATTGCAGTGGTAAGTTTCCAATTTATAATTATTACTATATTGAACGTCTCTAAAAATAATATGTTAAAAGCCTGAAGCAGTAAAATCAATATGTCACTTAAGCGGTAAGAAAAGGGAAATTGTTATGTGTGTTAGGTTGGGAATACTGAATGTGGAATTTTAGACTTTCCGCGGATTGGTTTTGTGCGGAAACCAAGCAAATACGCACGATCTCGCACAAAAAATATTTAATACATAATTGTTGTCATAGCAACCTATTTCTTCATAGATCATATCAAACTACCCATAATTACAAATTTGATGATGTACAAAAAAAAAAAAACGCATTGTTATACAGTTATTGCACCCACCAGAATTAGAAAATTTGCTTCACTCATTCCCTAAACATTGACTCGTGCCATAAAGTATAACATTATGAACTTGTTTTATATTATACTATTATATTATAACATTATTTATTTGAAAATAAGATATAAGTGGCAAAATATGATAATGAATTACTATATTTTTAAACCAGCAGTTGTACTGTGGTAGATGGCCAAACATGAGACTTCAGATTTAACTCATGAATTGAATGGATAATATAATGGAGATTGAAACTCAACAATAAAATTGAGGAGGTTTTGGAGAAGTAGGGTAAAAGTACAGGAAAGTATAAGTTACTTTCTTGTGCCAAACACTTGACAACCAAGTTACTGATCCTTCTCAGTTGGTCTCAGCTAAATTTATAAGCGATTTCAGTTGTGCACATATTAGCGCATCAGCAGGATTGTTACACACAGGGCTCTGATCAGCAAGATTGTGCATCATTCTTCATCTCAGGTCTTTATAGTGTGTTATCAAAATGTTTCCAGTAGTTGAGGTTGATATTATGGTGTGCCATAACAGAATTTTACCTTTATTAAGTTCTGCTCATGAGCAAATGCATTTTATATTAAATAAATCTACTATAATAGGCCAGCGGCTTTACTTTCTAATAAGATGAAAGCCTCGGAAAATTTTTTCTGCTTAAAAAGCCATAATCTAACCATGTACCATGGTTCCAGAAGCAAACAGTAACCACTGGATCACTGAGGTCGACAAAAGTAAAGAGAGCTTGGTTTACAATATGATTCAAGTATTCAAAAGCATAAGATCGTGACAGGGTTATGCCTCTAGTAAAATCTTCCTGTTGTGACAAAGGATTATACACACGTCATTAAGTCATAACAATACAGTATGTATGCAGTTGTGCCAAGAAAGTAGATAATAGGACCAATATTTTAAAATAATAATTTACTTTGTATTTAAAATAAGTTGTGATCCACGTTGAATTGCACTGCAAGAACTGGCTTCTCTGTAGTGAGATAGAAGTTGCAATTTTTGGAGGTGTAAACGTGGAAGGTATAATTTGAATTTCATTTCTCATAATGGAATAGAGATTTTATGAAGTGGAATTAGCTTAGTCTTTCTAAATGTGTATAGATGGTGATGTATGTGTGTTTATCATAGGTAGTTCTTTTTACTTTTGTAATTTATTTACGTATGTTATAGTATGCACATTGTTCAGGTGACAGTTGAATCCTTAAACTGTTTACTCGAAAAAATGTGCTATAATAAATAGTGGTGCTTAGCTTATCCTTATCTCGTGTAAGAGTTAATGGATTTCGAGAGTGCCAAACATGGTATTTGTATTTTACGAAATGGTGAAATGTAAGTTGGTTTGGTGATGATATATATGGGTGACTATAGTCAGAATTAGGCAACAACTTCCATATAAAGCATAATGAAAGCAAACAGAAGCCGAAGACTAGAATATAAAAAATCAAATGTGGTGTGGAGACATGTGAAAAAAATATCTGAGGTGCATACAGGACTCTTTTAAGCTGCTTACAACTGCCCAATTTATCTTTCTTCCACTTTTATTGTGATGTTAAATTTTAATTACACTATTTTTTCATTTAGTTTTCGTATGCATTGTTTTTTTTTTCTAAATTATTTTAATTCATTTAATTCCTATTTCATTTCTTAGTATAATTGAAGAGTGTGTTCCCAAAACGCATTCAGTCCATTTTTGTGAGCGGGCTGGGCTAGTTTTTTTATCCATTGGTCTACATTAATATTCTCATTATATATATATATATATATATATATATATATATTTTTTTTTTTTTTCTCCGTGTAACATAGTTCTAGTAAGCTTATATTAAATTAATTTTCATCATTTTACTAGCTATCTCAAACCTCAAATTAATTATAATTGATTGAATTAAATTAGCTCATAAATTAAGTTACTACTTTACCTTATAGGTTTATCTAAATTTAAATAAATATGTAGTCTACTAGTCATTAACTTAACTGAAGAATATTGCTGGACAACCTTTTAAGTGTAGTGTAAATATTCGTAATTTAAATATGTATTGTATTGATTAAGGCTGGTTTAGTGGAAGAGAAGGCCTTATGGCCTTAACTCTGCCAGCGAAAATAAAACATTATTATTATTATTATTAACATTATTATTATTATTATTATTATCATTATTATTATTATTATTATTATAGACTGAGTGAGTTTTTAAGTGACATACCCTCCCGAGTCCTGAGACATTTTGTTCTATTTTTAAAGTTCAGTATAATTCTACACTTCAAAAAAAAGTCACTGACATGAGTGAAAATGTTGAAAAAAGTCTGCAAGTTACAGTTAGGGCACAAATGCAGGTATATTATACTATACTTCAGATCTCTGCACATACATCTTATATCATAATCATGTATGAAGTAATAGTATAGTATACTCTCAGGACTCAGGAAGATATACAACAACACAAACTTTCAGTCAAGGATTGGCGTTGTATTCAAAGAAAAGAAGCTTAAAATATGATAGAAGTCTCAGAAAAAATATAATTTACATTGTATGTATAAATCATAAAAATTGCCAAATGGACTGAGTGAGTTTTGGGGTCTCACTCTTCAGCTAATGTCCATATCTGATTTCATACCTGATTGATGACACTAGTCAACAAATTAATTCTATCTTTATATCTTCAGAATAAAATTGGGACAATTTTGAAGAAAAAATAACACTCTGATTCCGAAAATCGTCATATAAAGCATTCATTACATGTAAAAGAAATAATTGAGACTTTATCTGAAACAAGAATTTAATTAAACATTCTTGAATTTCAGATACAGAACATCAAACAATTTAGATCTGGTATAACAGTGTTGCACAAAACAATATTCAAATGTTTCTTGAGGGCACTGTGTTGCAAGGATACAATATTTTATCAGGAGGGAGATGTGTTATTAAAAATTCAATATATGCTGGAAATGGAAAAACGACCTAACATACATTGTCATTATTCCAGGATTGCCTCAATTACCAAAAGACATACAGTGTTTAAATACAGTGAGTAATTATACACCTAAGACTGTTATCATTAAAGAAATATGAAAATATTTTACCGTTTTCTACAACAGTTTAATTTCTGTATATCTGTCAGACTTTAAAGATAAATTGTTCGGTTTAATTTGATCATAAGAAACTTATTGCCACAAAATGTTTACTTGTGACTGATTTTGACTTATTCCATTTACAAGGAACCAACATTAGTCTCAGTCCGTCATTACATGGTGTCTGCAACCTTTGTATAATTTTTTTAGTAGTGGAACATTTTAGTAAAGCCTCTCTCCATTATCATTCACATCCTTCTACATTTAAAAAAAAGTCCAGATGGAAAAGAAGAAAATGTGTTTTCAAAGACATCGTTCTTCTAGCACTGGAATGAACTTCAGTAAAGTTTAATAATTATTTTCTATTTACCTCCACCTTAAATTATTGACAAACTGCTAAGTTCCTAGTCTTTTGGGAGTTTCTTAGATTAGGACTTTCGAAAAACTTTTGAAAATTTTGTTTTAAACTTTGTTGATATTATGTTAAATTGGAAAATGGAATTCTCAAATTCAAACTCCTTACAGTAGTACCTTCACGAAATATTTAATCAAACACAGCTTTATATTCAGATGTGGAAGAAAAAACTTTTGTGGTGAAACCAATGCCTTATATTTTATGTTGCATTGTTCATGAATGAATTCACCTCACTGCTCTAACACTGTTTTTCTGAAGATGACTGTTCTACAAGCACAAAAAGCAGTAATATTTTTTTAATTCCCCTGTAAAGTAAATCATCGCGTATATTTCAATCTTTCTCTGCATATAGAATCTTAGACGTATCTTTGTGACTTTCTTTAAGTAAAACTGGTATTATATTTGCATCTTTGTCTCATTATATGGTTCTTTTCAATATTAAACTTGGCTCTGATTGACTGGACGGTGCAACATATTTGCAACCAAGACCTCTTCAAGTGATATCTCTATCCAGTGCTTTTGCTTCAGTAAAGTCTCATTTTATAAACCTATGGATCAATAATTGGCTCTCTTCTGACAAAGGAAAAATTTTACAGTCTGTACAAAAGAAACCAAATGACCTGGAAATGTACAAAAACTTGCCCATACATGTTCACATATTTTTAACAAAAGCCAGCACAATTCACATTGTCACACAATTGTACCTACACCGATTTCACATTTCTGATAATCTTACTTGTCTGTGGTGTAATAATCATTATGAAGATCTAGAACACATTCTTCTATACTGTCCATCCGTAGGGTAACTTGTTACCATTATGAAGTTATGGTGCTTCAGAATTTATTTTGGCACATCTATTCATAACCTCCATACGACACCAAGTTCTTTCATAAAATCTCTGATGACATATAACAGATTGGCCATCCCCATGTTAAAAATGGCAATGTGTGAAAGAGAACGGCTGCTATGCTTCACCATTGAATAACAATAAACTTTCGGTAACAACCATTAGATACAAGAATAGCTGTATGCTATTGCTCCATGCCAGTTCAGGGTTATAACGTGACTTCTTTTGCAGTCATATGATGGCAGTATACAGAAATTTGTAAAAGTTTTCTTGAAAGTGCATAAGTCTAATTCATCTGTTACAGGGATAAAATCGTGAATATGTTTGGAAAAACACACATATTCTCCATAGCAAAATATTTTATAAATTATTTCTTCCTCTTATGAAACACATCTTTGTTTCTGTTGCGGGCAATTCCACTGTTGTAACCTGGAATGTACCAGTTTGTCTTGTTCCTATGTTAAACTTAAGACTTGGGGCATACCATTTTAACTCCTTGTGATTGATTAAACATATATTACTATAGTTCGACAAGTTACATCTAAAAATATGTACACTTCAGTCACATGAATGGGACAATCTGATAGTGACAGTATGTGAGATTCTGAATTAATAAAATATTTGGACGGTCTTATCTTAAGTTGTGAAGCCACTCGAGTGAAAGTGAGTGTAATGACTAGGGAGCGGATTTTTATGTGCTAAAAAATTCAAATATATTTATTTTTTATGTGCTAAAAAGTACGAAAATATTTGCTAAAAATAAAAAAAATATTTATTTTAAATATGACAAAAATACCTTACTTAGCTTGGAAAAAAAAATGTTACTAGGTACTTACCCACCACACTTGAGTGCTAGTAGTTGGCCGAGAATTGCAGTGAACAACAAAGGTCATCTCCAAATTCTCCATCACTAATGCATGCCGATAATCTCTGAACGACGACTGTGAAAACGATCTTTCCACATCACAGGATGTCAGACGTGCATATTTAAAGCGAGGAATGTCACAAACACAAACACTGTTAATTTCACCTACAGGTACATCCTCCAATACTTGAGCAACTTTACACATTTTTTTATATCCACTCTTTTTCCCAAACACATTATGGAATTTGTCTCTTAGTACTTGTGCTTCTGAACCTGGTAGCGAGTCTAGTTTAATTTTCACGGCACGCACCTCCTTGTTTCAGACAACAGGTTTTTGGATGTTTCGAGTTTTTTTTTTATGGTGTCTCACAAAAAGCTTAGATTTGCTAATAGGAAAGCCAAATCGTTTTTTAAACAACCATCTTTCAGTGTATCTTGAAGGATATCGATTGAAGAAGCCCGGTAACAGGAAATCACAACAAGATGTATTGCCTCACTTGATGGACATTAGCGAGAGGTGAGAGATTTGTTTAAATTAAAAAAAAATGTTCATACCCGAGCTCTTATCTGTTGTGTTACACAAACAAAGCGTGGAATGAAATCATCTTCAGCAACGATAAACATTCCTAATTATGTGTTCCAAGATCTTCCTTCCTTGTCCATGTTAATTTATTCTCTAATAATAACACTGATATGCTGCCTAGCAGTTCTCAGAACTTGAGGCAAAACTATTACTATGTATCATGGATACGCCACACAGCGCTTAGAAACACGAAGCAACCAAGAATTCTTAAAAAGATAATGTACTTCTGAGTGACATAATTGATTTAGTTGTAAAATGTTTAAAAGTTCTTTTAAAAAAACTCCAAGATTTATGTGTTTATAATAGATTTCCTGAAAATATGTATTTACATAATTTTTTTGTGAAAATATGTGTTTTTATGTGAAATAAAATTCGGGTTTTAAACTTGAAACTTCATGTTCAGAACTTTTTACTTTGTTAATTCTGTTTTATCACGCGCAAAAAGAATATTTAATTACATAGGAATCCGCTCCTTAGTAATGACTTCGATCTTGATGACATTGTCTTCAAAACAGACCTGAATTAACCTGTCCCACCTACCCAGTGGGATGAATGTAAATTATTACAGTAAGCACCATTGAGAAAAGAGAGGGAGTTGGAGAATATTCCTTAGTTTGGTGCCAGCTGAAAATTATTTTTTCATCTCATTATCAGTCTTCTTCCTTTGCAATACTGAACTTCCATCATTAAATGAAATTACTTGTTTTTTTAGTGTGACTTAGAATTATGTCTTTCCTTTAAGTATATAGTAATGGTGGATTACACAAACTTACGTAAGTTTTGTATGATATGTATGATTTCCAAATATCTTGAAGGAATTTAATGTATTCATTTATGTAATTATTTGTTGCAGGTGGATATGAGCGTCGAGGAATGGGTCGTCGTGAATTTGGAAGTGGTGGATTCCGTGACGGTGATCGTTTTAGAGACAATTACGGTGACAGGGATCGTGGATTTGAAAACCGTGATAATTTTGGTGATCGTGGAAGATTTGGTGGAGAGAGGGAAGGCTTTGGGGACAGGGATAGATTTTCCAGTCGGCGTGGTGGTGATAGAGATTTTGGTGGCAGAAGTAGTTTTGGTCCCCGTAGATCATATGGTCCAGGGTCTGATTTTGAGAGAGAAGGTGGATTTAGAGGCCGGGATGAAGGACCTCCACAAAGAGGTAGAGTTCATAGAGTGCTTAGCATGAATTTTCACATTGCCTGTTTAAAACTAACATTTAAAAAGGTCCTATACCTCCTTTAACAAAGGAAAATAGTTAATGTAAACATGATATCTTCTATTTCTTTGTGTCATTTTCTCCCTATGTTACTGTCTCAGTCTGCTCCTTTCTTCCATTTCTTTTGGATTTATAGTGAATAGTCTGTAACATTTTACAGGTGTAGTCATAAATACTTCTACAGTGTAGTCACTATTAACTTTAAAGTTCCCAGTAATGCATTGTGTGTCCACACCTGTGGAGTAACGGTCAGCGCGTCTGGCCGCGAAACCAGGTGGCCCGGGTTCGAATCCCGGTCGGGGCAAGTTACCCGGTTGAGGTTTTTTCCGGGGTTTTCCCTCAACCCAACACGAGCAAATGCTGGGTAACTTTCGGTGCTGGACCCCGGACTCATTTCACCGGCATTATCACCTTCATATCATTCAGACGCTAAATAACCTAGATGTTGATACAGCGTCGTAAAATAACCCAATAAAATTAATAAAATGCATTGTGGGAGAAAGCATGCAGCTTAACATGAATTTATTTTAAAATTTAATTTTTGTGCTTTATAATGATTGTCATGTAAAAATTATATAATTTTAATAAAGTTAAATGCCATGATTAGTGACAGTGAAGGAAATCAGAGTGTCAATGCTGGCTTTTGGCTGATTTTGATTTAACACCTGCAGACGTCATGAAACATAACATAGTAATGTTGTAGTCGTAATTTTTGTTAAAACAGTACTTTTTTTCTGCTCCAGATATGGTGAAAATATTTTAAAGTGACATTTATCTTCTATGTGAACATGAATGAATCTTAAAAAAGCCACAGTGTTGTTGATGGACATAGGGTTTACCAACAACGTTAGGAAAAATTATTTTTTAATCAGTTCGTACTGCAGGTTTCTGTGTGTTGGCATGCAAGTTCTTTCTGTCCCTGAAGAATATGTGAAATGTCACAATACATCATTACAAGAAAGCTAAACAATTATGAATGAATTTTAAAAACTACCACCAAAATATATGTAAAAAGCTGAAACAACAAATTGGTTCTTTCACTAATTTTAAAAATTCAAATCTAAAGTTCAAGTATTCGTTGGGTGATTGTTTTACCTATACTAACGCATGTTGATGTTGGGTCAACGGTCTACTGGTCAGTCTTAGCTCTCTTTGGGTTGCCAGGGCACAGATTATTTATTTATAAGTTTTAAAATGCAGGAACTTTTGCCAATATCAGTCGAACAGATTGATACTTAATACTCACTGCATGCCTGATTTTCTCTTGTAAAAATGTTTAGGATATGTGTACACGGGAATAACGATCAAGGTCCATTTTAGAAAGTTTCGAGAAAAACGAATTTTAAAGTTTAAGCACTTAATACTTTGTTATGTGTTTATTTAATAGAAATTGACGTAGTGGAATGTCAAGAATGATGATTTCTTATTACTAGCTAGATCACATGATAGTACTTCCTTTTCACTATAAGATAGCATTATTAACTCAATTTCGATTTTTGATGGACCTTGATCGTTTTTCCTGTGTACCCTTCATCTCTTTAGCAATGTACACTTAACGGCAAAAAGAATGGGCTGACTCTTGGTCAATAGAAATGCTAAGTTCTATCGCGCGGTTCACTCGTGTAAACGCAACGAACTGCAAGGCATTACTGTGGTGTCTCTTCATTGAAAGTCAGCCGTCTATAAAGTATTAAACCTTACAAGCTGTATGTGGCCCAATGGTAAGATGTCTAACTTCCGTACCAGAGGTTGTGAATTCGCCTCCTGGTTCGGTAAATTTATTATAATTTTTTTTAAAGTTTTTAATTAATTTATTAGTTTAAATGTGAAATGGTATTTGTTCATAAACTTCGTTATGCCTGCCTTGTAAAAATATTATTGCCCATCACCTGCGAGTATTAATAGGCGAGACCTGGCCTGTATAAACAAAAATACTTGATTCACGCCCAAAAAAAATCGGACGCATATCAAACATAATAGTACATTATGCAACGAGCCTATAATGAAGGTAATTAAGAAGCGAGTATGGATATTTATGAAACGAGCACAAGCGAGTTTCATAATTTTCATACGAGCTTCTTAATTACCATTATAGGCGAGTTTCATACGACTTTTTATGCTCGACCATATTTCTAACTTGATATTATTAATTTTCTTTGTATTTGACCTTGGCCAATGTCCCGTATGTTGTGAGATGTTGGCAGACGCGAAAGTATTGATTTTTTCCGAGGAACAGATGTTCACATTGACCTTGCTAGGCTATAAGAACCTACAGAGATAACATTGAAATTAAATTAGACATTGAAAAACGAGATGACAAATTGAATTTATTTGAATATTATTTACAATTAACGCTAATTATTATAGTAACAGAACGTAACCTTCTGTGACAGTATTGGATTTCCAGCCTCCGTGACTTTTCGCTAATTCTCTTTCGATTGCATATCCGAGAATAATCGATACTTGCGGTTTTATAACGATAGAAAGCTGACCTGTCATTGGCTGAACAGTTGTAACCTGAGTCGTCATTGGCTGAAAGACCTGACCTTTAATGAGTAGGTGTACTTTAATGATATGCATTAAAGGTCTGCTACCAGATGTGTAATTACTACATTTCGGCATGGTCGAGCATAAACAATAATTAAATAAACAAAAAACAAACAATTTGTTAATATATTAACAAAAAAGGCCTGTGGTGGGGACTGTATCTCGTCCACAAACCACCTGCGTCGACAATTGCCCTCATTCTGTGCGGCATGGAGTCCACAAGATTATGGAACAAGTCTAAATTCATGGCTACCTCCTCCCACACATCGATAACTCTGTCCCACAATTCGTCAGTTGTCCAAACGAGTGGTTGTTCTGCCCAATTGGAGCATAGGATCCGTCTGACTGTAGCGCACAAATTTTCAATCTGATTCATGTCTGGTGATTTTGGAGGCCAGTCGACCAGGTCGATATCAGGCCTCCTCGTAAACTATCTTTGAATCTGGTTGGGGGTGTGTACTGGGTGATTATTCTGCTGGAAGAAAAGTGTTCCTTCTGGATATAGTTCTCAGGAGGAAGGGATCATTACATTTGCCAAAATGTGTTCGTAGACTTCTGCCATAAACCGACCGTGGATGCGTTCCAGAAGTCCTATCCTATCATAAGAAATCCACCCCCAACATGCGACCTTATGCCACGTTCTCTATTGTCTCTCTGCCATCTTCAAGCGTAATGACGAGACAGAACGTTTTAACAACAGACAGGAGTAATGCTTGGAAGAGAGAGGGAGGTTTATTATTTCTTAGAGTTTGGGCATATTCTAAGAGATGTCGCCACATAAATATAGATTTGCGAGACGTATTTGATGGCAAATTTGTAATTAAAAAAAATAGTGGTAAATTTGAACCTTGAGCTATTACTATTAACTTGCTCAATACACCAATGCTGTAACGACTCACGCTATTGTGACTGTTAACATCGCTTCGGCATAATACTTGGTTTTCTTGTTCATATTTGCTTCGGTTGATTTTGTATTTATCAATTTTATTATTATTTCACTCTTCAGAGGCCCTGATGTATCTAGAATCAAACCTCCATTCGATTTTATAACATATTTTAGACTCTTAAAATACAGCAAATTTAAATGGTTTAATTATGTGTAACCTGGTGAACTACGGCTTTAACGAGACGAGCATGCGCAATGTTATGTCTCTGGAACATAAATTGTCGGCCGGCCCATTCTTTTTGCCGTTAAGTGTACATATTCTTGTTACTGCTGTTTGTATTCAAGTAATGGCCGCACTTTATTTCTCAAAAGAAAACTTAAGAAAATCGATGAAAAGGCTGGATTTTTGTTATTCTCCCAATGGTAAGGCCCTTGTCGTCATTTCCCTTGACCCTACAAATCAGTTCATAGATGTCGCTTGTGCTGAGGAGTGTAGACCCCTGAGTTTGTCAGAGTGCACCACGGGCAGCGGATCTGTCCGTTGATTAAAATTACTTTGTGATTACCAGCTGATGCCTCCTTAGAGCAATGTTGCTGTACATTTCACTTGTGCATATCCACGACCTGTGTATTTCGAAACTAAAAAACAAACATTATACCATGAGAACAAAATTACAAAATGAGCACATGTAATGAAATAAAACAATAACATCGAAACAAGTAAATTTTATTAAACTGCAACAGCACCAATAATAACTATACATCATTACTTACATCATAATAATATGATATGTGTAAGTGATCACTTAGTGATTCAAGACAGTGCTCATCCTGTCGGATCCCGGCCACTTAGTCACTCATAATGAGTGCACCTCTGTACATAGTGCGTTGGACATTGTGCCACTGTCACATATTCTGTAGCACAGTACATGAGAGTAAGTCACCAAAGGAAAAACTGAAAGGTAGAACTTAAACTGAGGGGATTTGATACGGCATCGGAACTGGAATTCGGTGTGGCTTAGTGGATAAAGCGTCAGCATGTAGAGCTGAAAACCCAGGTTCGGGTCCCGGTGCCAGAGAGAATTTTTCTCTGTTCTGTCCTTCCTTCATCATACGGTGTACAGAATTCCTGCACGGAAATATCATATGTACTTCGGTATATCGTAATAATATGATATGCATAAGTAATGATTCAAGATGGCACATATCCTGTCGGATCCCTGCTCTTAGTCACTTGTAATATTTTATTTACTTTTATTTTAGTTGGTTATTTAACGACGCTGTATCAACTACTAGGTTATTTAGCGTTGATGAGATTGGTGATAGCGAGATATTTGGCGAGATGAGGCCGAGGATTCGCCATAGATTACCTTGCATTCACATTACGGTTGGGGAAAACCTCGGAAAAATCCCAACCAGGTAATCAACCCAAGTGGGGATCGAACCTGCACCCGAATGCAACTTCAGACAGGCAGGCAAACGCCTTAACCGACTGAGCCACACCGGTGGCTGTAATATTTTATTAAACAATAAAAATTTAATTCCAGAATGTCCATGAATGAAGACTCACACTTTTTCTATTATATACAGGACATGATTATTTGGCTTCCCAGCTATATAAAATAAATAATTTTCCTACTCCTGTTTACTTTGTAAAGAAGATAACACAGTCATGGATATGACACAAACTGTCATTACGATACTGAGAAGCAAGAATGCAAATGGAAGAACTCCAATACATAGCCAAGCAACCACATTTTTCGTTTATTTTTTTAAGTGTGTGCACAGATCTTTACCTTTGAAACATTGTATTATTCACTGTTCTAGTCAGAGTAGGCATGGAGCACTATGAACAAATGAAGGTAATGCAAAAGTGTCGAGGTTACTCCTTGTATGTATTGAAATGTAAGACTTTTATGTCAAAACAGGAGGTCAATATCTGGAGCCATAGTATTAAGTGTTTGCCCTTTGATCTGTGCCCTAAATGTGAATGCTTGGATACTTGTGTCCAGGAATGTGTATCCAGTCTTAACAAGTATCTGAGATATGTGCCAGAGACATGTTCCAGGTACAAATCCCTTAATGTGAACATAGCTTTACGGAACTCTGTTGTGCATTGTAACTGACTTTTTATTGTTCATGTATACACAGCAGAACCTAGAAGTCGACCAAGACTGAACCTGAAACCACGTAGCACAGCTGAAGAACCTGCAGCACCAGCACCAGAAGCTGCCAAAGCATCAATCTTTGGTGGCGCAAAGCCTGTTGATACTGCAGCTCGTGAGAAAGAGATCGAAGAGAGACTGGAAAAAGAGAAGGGAGAAATCTCCAGACTACCCCCAAGAGACATGAGAAGTGATGACAATCGGTATGACATAATTTGTATAAGACTTTTAGAATATGTCGCATATATATACATTATTTTACCCTAATGTAGTAATCATGAAAATTTAGAAACTCCTGTTTGTAACACCACCATTCTTTCTTTTCACTAATTTCTGTGGTATACTTTATTATACCAACTTAAAAATCAGCCATTTCCTTGTTAATTTGATCACTTACAAAAGATCACTAATCCCGAAATAATTGTAAGTTAAGATTTTTATATAAAGTTCTTTTAAAAACTGAGACTTACTTATTGCTGTATAGTAGGCCTATACATAATTAAATTTATCAAATCACCTTTACACTTAAAATTACTTTTGTAACTGATTATTAATTATTGAATAAACTTACCTTTACAAGGATAGCTTTCTTTAAAAATAATAATGAATACTAGTGGCTTGTGCAGCAAATACTGCTGCAAACTAAGTTCGTTAGACGTTCAAATAAAAATTTTTCAGATTTATTTTCAATGAAGAATACTTGTCTTTTTGATAGTTATTTGCTTCCATAATAATGAAACATACTCCCTCTGAATGGATTTTTTTAGGCCAAATACTTTTTCTTGAACCTATCCAACTTCAGTTTTTGAGTTTCAACGCGAAAATGCAAGTATCAATGTCAGAACGATAGCAGTAGCTATTTCAGGTCATTGTGGATTGTAGGCAAAAGATAAAAAAAATGTCAGGTTTGCTAAGCTTTCGAACAATAGCATTTTCATATAGCTGCTGCATGTAGAACTTGAAATGTAGAGCGTAAAATTATTTTATCCTACTAAGAGCTCTTGCTGAAATGATCTGGAGACTACAAAATTTTCTAGGCCTCTTATTTTGTCAGTAAGTAATACCTTTTTATTTTTGCTTAGGAACTGTAATTTTTGCGCTCTCTTGAGCCAATACTGAAGACAATGACACATCAATATCTACACTACACCGCCATTAAGTATATGAAAAAGACCCAACCCCATTGGTTTAATAAGTATAAAAATATTTGATTTTTAATAACAATATTATTATCTTAAGTTTTGTATTTATATATAGCAGTCACTCAGTAAATTATAGAAATGAAGATCTAAATTAAGATATTCTCTCCATTTACTTAAATAACCTCAAAACATTTCACTTTCATGTCATCAATATAGCATCAATATTGTGTACAATTAATGAAGAATAAGACACATCATGATACTAACTATAGTAATATTTAATTTCTAATGGTAATAATGTCATCAAACCACCTCAAGTTTCGTAGATTTGAATATCCAATACACAGGTGTACTCAGAAAATTATACACTGCAGAATCCGTTTCTAATAACAAATTGAATTGAGCTCTAAATATGTCGGCAATCCTGCAGGTCATGGCCTTCGTGAAATAGCTTATTGTTTATTGTAGTGTGTGTTTTGTTCTGAAATTCAATCAAGTGCGCCGTGATTCAATAAAATTAGTTCTCAAAACTGACAACAGATGGATTTTGGAAAATAGGAAAATTATGTAGGAAAATTGACATTTCACTGAAAACTACTTTTTTCCGAAAAACTTTGGATGCCAGGCATGAAAATGAGGGGTCACTCATTAAAATCCGTTCAGCCGTTTTCCCGTAATTTCCATTACCAGTTCAAATTATATATATATATATATATATATATAGATAATGATAATATAATTATTTTTATCTAGTGTGCTGTGTCTTTTGGTAACCCCTACTGA
This sequence comes from Periplaneta americana, assembly GCF_040183065.1. NCBI lineage: Eukaryota > Metazoa > Arthropoda > Insecta > Blattodea > Blattidae > Periplaneta > Periplaneta americana. The sequence goes on from NC_091118.1 coordinate 186,117,424, forward strand.
AGGGCAGCTTGTGGGATTTATACATACATTATTAAAATATCATCAGAGTCGTCAAAATTATAAAGAGGAACCACGTGTTTCTTCTACCAGAAGAAGAAAAGTAAGCGAATGATGCAATGTACTGGCAGTCCCACAGAGGAAGAAATGGCATTATTTGCTTGACCAAACCGGACTAAATAACTGCGCGAAGCGCATAAGGAGTGGAGGAAATTTGAAGTTCGCAGTGGTGGAAATGACATTAGTTGACTGGTGTAGCAGAGGAAAATTTGAAACTCTGAACGTGTTTTGAAAACTGAAGAAAGTAAAAATAATAAATAGTGCATACAAAATTTATCTGGGAGGGCAGCAGTTCTACAGCATGCATTATTGTGGATAGTGTAAAAGAAGATTTGAATCAAGTTAATCCATAAGTTGTGAACTGCAAGTTTTAATAGCACTTCACAATCCTTGCACATGGGCAAGTAATGAAGTATTGACTTAATTTTAAGTAGGCCTAGGCCTATGGATACTGTGACTGTATAGGTCTATATTCTGAGTCCGAATTTCATTTCACAGTTGTCCATGCTTCACTTCCATAACATAGTACAGGTTTAGCTGAGGTTTTATACAAACGTATTCTTTATGTCGTTGTATTATATAGCCAGAATAAGTACTGCATATATCTCGTCTTACTTGTGATCGAAACATGCGGTCATGGTGTTGTAAAATATTAACTGAGTATTTTCATGGCTTATCAATTTAATGCTTACCTTTCATCAAAAACATTTATCAATATACACAATGACATATTAATATATACTTGCTTTCCCCATATTATCTCTGCTGCACCCATTAGAAATAAATATAAAGTAATTACATAATTAAAATAGGACATTTGATCCAGGGAACATTCGTGTTTGATAGAAGGATAAATCGTTTATTATGTTACTTAATTTAAATTGTATTAAAAAATTAAAATGCGATCATTTTGAACCAGAGACCACTCATTTGGTCATAAAAATTATTTTAGGAAATACAGGAAACTTATGTACAGAATAGCCTATCAAGTTTTCTGTGCATAAGAAGCTATTTTAATCTTACCTGTCCTCGATTCATTATAGCATTATGTCCATCTAGAGAAACTACACTTTCCAACGATGAATTAATAATTAATTATACCAATCGGTTAATTTAGCTTCTGATATGACTTCATCCAAACACAGAAACATTCTCTGTAGGCTGTGTTTTATAGCTTTCGATTGTTGTCCAAAACCCCTTACAGACGAAGTCATTTGTTTTTTTATTTCATTACACCACCTTAGATGGTGTTGTTATTGTAATTTTGAAACTCATTTATCTCATTAAATATCAGTCCTATCAAAATTTTGCATAGAATAAAACTTATCAGAAATTATTTTTAAAGAAACTTTTGTTATGTAATATTTTTCATGGAAATTAATAATAAGGGAGATATTTCGATTTATTTAATTCAAGCCCCTTTATAACCCCCCTTTTAAATAAAATATTTTGAATGCTATATAGTCTAAATTCTAAGTTGCAACGAACTTAATTTATATTCCAATTTTCATATAAATCGGTTCAGCCATTATCACGTGAAAAGGTAACAAACATCCAGACAGACATACAAACAAAAATTTCAAAAAAGCGATTTTCGGTTTCAGGGTGGTTAATTATATATGTTAGGACCAATTATTTTTGGAAAATCGAAAATTACCAGAAAAATTTCGGCTACAGATTTATTATTAGTCCAAGGTTGCGGGTTCGATCCCGGGCCAGGTCGATGGCATTTAAATGTGCTTAAATGCGACAGGCTCGTGTCAGTAGATTTACTGGCATGTAAAAGAACTCCTGTGGGACAAAATTCCGGCACATCTGGCGACGCAGATATAACCTCTGCAGTTGCGAGCGTCGTTAAATAAAATATAACATTAAACATTTATTATTAGAATAGATTTGGAGATGTTTTCTTTATGTGTACGTAATCTGTGCTCTAAATTTAAACAAACTGCTGTCTTACATAAATAGTAAACATCAATGTAATATCGAATATCAGATTCCACGAATTGAACGAGATTTTGTCGATAGGTGACAAGAAAGAGCCATGACGTATACTTTATAACGCTGGTAGAGTAAAATGCCAGCTACACAGCATTTATTGGTAAGAAAAGTATACATGACTTATGTAGATCTTGTTCTGTGTACAACTATACCCTTGTTTAACAGATCTATATGCAGTTTTTATTAGTAAGATGTAAGTGTACAGTGAGGAACATAATTTGTTGAGTGGGCGAAGATCTGTAGCGTGGTTCATCAGAGGCTATAGTTTTAATTTCTTTTCAGCATTGACATGTAATATTTAAACAGAGAAGCAAAACGAAGATCTCATCAACATATGACTGAAAACTTTCGGCTCAGAGCATGTGTATAATCTTTTCACTGTAAGAAAAATCCTAATATAAACAATAGCACATGACTGAAGTGAGGCTTCATTGGCCGCTGTTTGGCACCATAGATTCTCAGTACGTGTTCCAGCCTACTGTTGTACATTCTGTTTCATGTTAAGCATTTCCCGTTACTCATCAAGTAGGCCTAACCTTACTACTATGCATTCAATTGCTTAGGAAACATTTACTTTATAATTACTGTGATTAAAACTCACTTAACTTATTATATACATTTAAGACTATTTGTTTTTCTCCGCTTTTGAGAGGGTTTCTACCCTTAAGTTTAATAACCAAACACACCGAGGATGCAGAACCATACTTCAGTACCACGTGCTTACAACGTGAACAACTACGAGCTCAAGTGACGCCACCTTGTTATAAGAAGAGACTACCTTGGTGTTACTGTTTGTATTCATCCGCGTTCATAGCACATAACAAAATATAAAAGTAGCTTTTCTTTTAAATATCGTTTTACATATGAGTGAAGTTATGTGTTTCATTGTACCGATATTTAACAACTAGAATTAAATTTTTTATTTTCATACAATACAAGATGATTGTTTTCAAATACGGACTATATTTTCCTGTGTCGTGTGAGTGTTTCGACTGTGAGCCAATCACGGGTATGGCAGCCACGTGCTTGTGTTTACATTAGGATTTTTCTTACAGCGAAAACAGTATAGTGTTGCATTCTTTGACTTAGAAAAACTGGAGTCATCCAACTATTATATTCTTCATTGTACATACCATTTTTGTGACACTGACATCATCATAACAAATCACCACGTCACACAGAATTACATTTCATCTCCTTACATAAGGCTTGCTGCTGGTGGCCACAAATAATAATACTGTACCATAATAAAAAGATTAAATTAAAAATATAATAATAGAAATGTCTATATATTTTGTTCATTAAATCGAGGGTTTACTGAATTTTTTTTACGAGTATATTTATTTATTTATTTATTTATTTAAATTTAAATATACAGAATGCAGAATAAAGAATATAATTACAAAACAAACAAGAGAAATAGAAATAAAATAATACAAGCAATATAAAAAGAAGATACAGTAGTATTAACAAAAATACAGTAGTATTAATTTCAGCAGAAGCCAGACTACTAAATGAACCAAGCATGTGACAGTCTCATTAACGAAGTCCATCTTCGTGGATCACTTCTGGAGTAAAAATTATAAATTGATTCCAGATTGCAATAATTGTGTAAATACAAGTGCGGTTCTTCATCCTGTATCTATTATGAAATACAGATGTTAGTTTCGTAGTTCATGTACAGTTACATAAATTTTAGAATGTAGGCCGTAACACATGACTGTGGGAATAGTTTATATAATTTTAATGTTGTAATATTGTGTCCTGTCCATGCACCAGGCGGGAGGAGCGTGTCAGCAGGCCCAATTGTCAGTTGCGTGGTCCTCCCACAGCCACTCATTCACATGAGAGGTGGGTCATTGCTTCCTTGTTGTTCCATCTGTTTGAATGACTTGCTGTTTAGAATTTTGTCCTACCAGCTGGAACCTTGATATTACCTGTTGTTTCTACATTCCTTTTCAGAAAATAATTGTATTTCAGTTATGAATTCTAGCATGCAGAAGCACTCTTATACCCATTTTAACTGATTGTACGCATACCACCTACCTCCAGTTTCTAGTATTTCTGCAATGCCTGTCTGTGTATTTTATGCACACATTATTTCGTTCATAGTTGTTACACATGACTATCTTTCAGATAAGAATTCCCTCTCTAGAATAGTAACATTTGTAGAAAATAAGACCATGTTTTTAACATAAAATATATTTCTTTCGTGAATTGGAAATTTATCTTTTGAAGAGGTGGAGAAGTTCAAATATCTTGGAGCAACAGTAACAAATATAAATGATACTCGGGAGGAAATTAAACACAGAATAAATATGGGAAATGCCTGTTATTATTCGGTTGAGAAGCTTTTATCGTCCAGTCTGCTGTCAAAAAATCTGAAAGTTAGAATTTATAAAACAGTTATATTACCGGTTGTTCTTTATGGTTGTGAAACTTGGACTCTCACTTTGACAGAGGAACATAGGTTAAGGGTGTTTGAGAATAAGGTGCTTAGGAAAATATTTGGGGCTAAAAGGGATTAAGTTAAAGGAGAATGGAGAAAGTTACACAACACAGAACTGCACGCATTGTATTCTTCACCTGACATAATTAGGAACATTAAATCCAGACGTTTGAGATGGGCAGGGCATGTAGCACATATGGGCTAATCCAGAAATGCATATAGAGTGTTAGTTGGGAGGCCGGAGGGAAAAAGACCTTTAGGGAGGCCGAGATGTAGATGGGAAGATAATATTAAAATGAATTTGAGGGAGGTGGGATATGATGATAGAGAATGGATTAATCTTGCTCAGGGTAGGGACCAATGGAGGGCTTATGTGAGGGTGGAAATGAACCTCCGGGTTCCTTAAAAGCCAGTAAGTCAGTCAACTACTTTGGAGTAGTGTTCAGAATGTCTGACTGTGAAACTGACAGGTTCAGGATCGAATCCTGGTTGGGACAAGTTGCCTGGTTCAGTTTTTTTCCGGAGTTTTCACTCAACCCATTAAAAGCAAATTTTGGCTAACTTCAGATTTCGGATCCTACGTTCATTTCACCATCTTTACCCATCTTGCCTACTTCAATACTCATATGTCGTCTTATAATACGGGGTTAACACAAATCGATCTAATGGATGCCCCAACCTCAAAACAGGATTCTTCATAATAATCGCCAAAGAGTAGCCAGAGACACAAATGGCTACACATCAATACACGTGGGGGGGTGTTAAAAAAAAACAATCATAATTTAAAATCCATTTTGTAGTGAGTCATGCGCGAAGTGCGAAAATTGCTGTGGAGTTACTCCCCAGAAAAATCCATTAACACGAAATTAAATTAGCAAACAATAATTAGTTGATGAATTCAAGATAGGGTATGTAAATTTATTAGAACTCGTTTGAAGCAGCAATGTGGTTCGTAATTGTACTAACAAGAAAACATTCTCATGAGGGCAGATAAAAGTTATTTCTTTCTTCCACTGTGTTACAATGTCAAAACAAGTGGCTATACAAATTTTGGCACTTGAGCGCAATCACGAGAGTCCCCCAGAAACACAAATTCATGAAAAGATTTATTGGAACAGATACAACAATTGAGCTATATTTCAAATGTTCCCCACCCGATTGAGACATTTCTCATAACATGGTTCAACAGAGAGGTGCAGACGACTGTCACACACTGGTTCCGATCCCAGGCTGCAGACTTCTATGACACAGGGATATACAGAAGTTGTTCCCATGGTATGACAAATGTCTCATTTTCGGTGGAGAGTATGTTGAAAAATGCCCCAATAATATCTGTTCTAATAAATCTTTTTATGAAATTGTGTTTTCTTTCTGTAAACTATCCCAGGGAAACTTACTTTCTGGAGGGCTCTGGTAATTGCGCTCGAGTGGTTAAAATTTGTATAAGCACTTGTTTTGACATCATTAGCACAGTGGAAGAAAAAAAAAAACTTTTTATGTGCCCCCATGAGAATGTTTGCTTGTAAGTTCAACTTGGAAGAAGCAACTCTGTATCATGTTCTAAGTACCTAAATCTAATTATGCAGGACGTAATGTAAAATGCTTGTAAGTTCAACTTGGAAGAAGCAACTCTGTATCATGTTCTAAGTACCTAAATCTAATTATGCAGGACGTAATGTAAAACCCAACAAAGTAATAGATACTTCATTAAAATATAAAACTGGTCTGAAGACCATTAGAATAAGCAACAGAAGAAACAACAGTGATTGACCTATTACATTTGAGTTTGCTTCATTTCTATCTGTATCTCATCAGTGTTGTGTATACATTTGTACAAAGCTGTTGTTCTGGGTTCGCATTCAATTACTAAGTTAATAAGAACACAGTATGTTTCTATTCTTCATCGTAGATGTCGTCATGTTTCTTTCCCCCATATGTCTTGGTTTGTGTTCTGAATTTTATCAGCTTAATATTCTGGATTCTTACTATCCATTTTCTCCTTGGTTGATTCTTTCTTATCTATAATCTATTCCTTCAGCTATATCTCCTGGATTTCATTCCAAAAACCCAATTTTTTTTTTTTTTTTTTTTTTCATTTCTTTTGTTTACGATTTTTTGCAAGTATATTTTGGCTCAATAGAAAGCTATGTTTCGAACCCTTGTTGTTCAGAATTCCTTTCAAAGTACTCGTCATATTTTAATTCATTGTACGTCTCTTTTTTTCAGTAATTCACTGTGTATATTATTTATATTATAGTTTTATAGTTGAGTTGAATGTTGGAATTTCTCACACATAAAGCCTGGAACATCTGCTTTCTTAGTTACGTTTCACAGTGTTATGTGCTGCTGCATGAATGCCTTGTATAATTGTACAAAATATTTGCTTTAATTTACTTACGTTATATTGTAAGGATAGAACTTGTATCCCTCATTGTGTGATCAGAGCATGTGAATGTTAATGTTGCATTGGCTATGTCTGAATTTTTCAATAGATATTTAAGCTTAGGAACAAGATTGTAACTGGCATGACAATTTTGTTTGGATGGGTGAAGAAAGAATAATGCTGAAACTGATTAGGAAGAGAGAAATGAGACTGGGTTACTGCCTGAGAAGAAACTGTCTTCTGAAAGACGCACTGGAAGGAATGGTGAACAGAAGAAAAGTTTGTGGCATAATATATCAGTTGATAGAAGACATTAAGATATATGAATCATGTAGAGACTGAGAGTAAGGCAGAAAATAGAAAAGATTGGAGAATGTTGGGTTTGCAGTGAAAGACGTGCCCTTGGGCAGAAAGCTATGAATGAATGAATGAATACAGAGCATTCAGCTTGGCTCCTACCTGGGAACACATGCATCAAACATCTTGCTTGCTTGGCCAGCGTAGATTGCATCATTATAACTCGACGTATTTTTACTCACACTGTTCCTATGTATTTTAATGAAATTGTTATTCCATGTAGAAGTTGCAGTTTGTCTCCTTATAATGTCTCTTAAGTTTCTATTGTGTGATGATTATTCTTGTGTATTTTATTTTTTAAGGTTGTTAGGTTGTGAATAACAATTTCATCAAAAGATGTTGGGAAGGGAATACATTAATGCAGATAGACACCACTTTGAACAACTATAACATAGATTAGTATTATTATGAAATAAAAATATAATTTTGTGCATGGTATTATTAATCAAAGTTATATGAGTAAAAATACGTGTGAGATCACAGATCCATAAAGGCAATAGTAATATGCGTTACAAGAGCGGTATGTTGAAGTTTTCATGTTCGAGGAAAAGTTTGAAAAAGCGAAACGTAGTTGAGCTTTTTTAATTTCCGAGAATTGAAAGAAAACATACCGCTCATGCATCGTACATTATTTTGTGCGAAGATCGTTTATTACATACCTGAAAGAGGAATTTCTAATTAGTTGCAATGAAATCTCCATCTTGGTTTCTGTTCAATGACGGCAAATTTGCAAAACAAAAATATCTATCTTCAACATTGTTGCTTTAAAATGTGTTCTGTGTTTACTATACTCCAGCAGGCCATGATATACGTCTGTCTTTTTTTCCCCCAGTCTATGATAAGTCTGGAATATTGTTGATTTTTTCACGGCTTCCTTAATGTTACTTGCATCACGACTGCAGTAACTTTAATGGAGTTGTAGAGTTTACTTAATTTTTGCAAATATTTAAAAACAATAATTAACAGTGCAATTTAGGTGAAATTGCAGTGGTAAGTTTCCAATTTATAATTATTACTATAGTGAACGTCTCTAAAAATAATATGTTAAAAGCCTAAAGCAGTAAAATCGATACGTCACTTAAGCGGTAAGAAGAGGGAAATTGTTATGTGTGTTAGGTTGGGAATACTGAATGTGGAATTTTAGACTTTCCGCGGATTGGTTTTGTGCGGAAACCAAGCAAATACGCACAATCTCGCACGAAAGTGTTTTCCAGCCATGCAAGCATGTCTGATGTGCGTGTTCCTAACAAGGAACCAAGCTGAATAAGTGGCAGAATATTACAAAGAGCCAGAGCAAATTTAAAGCATTTAGGATGATAATTTTTTTTTTTATATCTATTTGGTTGCAGTGCGTTACAATGTTGAATGACAGCATTTATTTCCAGTTATATAGCTGTTATTCACTTATCAGTATACAATTTTATATATACATAGATAGGTCTACTTACATTACAGGGTCCCTATCCATTTCACTGAAGGAAGATATTGATCGAAAAATCAGTGTTATTGTGAAGTTTTACACTCATTCTACTTTCTTTCTACATGACTGACATTTATGTCAAAACACACACTCTATCTTTCAGTAGTGGAATGAAATGTAGACCGTAACATGTCAACTGTAATAAGGACTGCTGCTTCCCTGATACGATTCTATGAATCAAGTAGACCATTGCTAGTATATACCTTGGACTTTACGTAGTCCCATGCAAAAAGTCTAAGGGGGTAAGGTCCAGTGAATTGGAAGCCCACAGCCGAGGTGACCTTCTACTTATTCATCTCCCTGGAAAGATTATGTTCAGGTAGTCATGGACAATGTGTGCAAAATGTTGAGGAGCGCCATCTTGCTGAAACAGAACTGTATCCAGAATGCCATCCTCTAGAAGCTGCAGTTCCAGAAACAGTTCTAACTTGTTGAGGTAGATGTTACCTGTTATTGATTTCTCGGCAAAAAAAAATGGGCCATACAGTTTTGATTTTGTCATACCCAACCAAACACTCACCTTTGGTGTATCATGTTCCTACTCCGATGTCTCGTGTGGCTGTTCATATGCCCATATTTGGCTGTTGTGTCTGTGTACTTTCCCACAAACATGGAAAGTGGCTTTGTCAGCGAATAAAATGTTGTCCATTAAATTATTGTTTTATACAGCCTCCAGGAGGCAGTGTTGCCATACCTACTGATTTAGCAGGAGATTTCCTGTTCTTCCATTGAATCTACTGCTCTACTGATTTTTTGTCAAAAGTCCGAATTTCTCCTGCCTTTTTGGATAGCTGCAGTCATCTAGTTCTATGCCCGGATTTTCAACTCATTACTTTAGTACACATATATTATATCATCATGTTTTATTTTTGCATCTTATACACAAGTCTATGTTTTCATTTGATTGCCTGCTCATCATAATGCGTCACCACAATGATACTTACAAGAAGCAAGGAGTCGCCTCTCGTCTGCGAGTCCAGCGGTGGATTATATCAGCACACAGCAGATAAAGACCATGTTTTATACACCTGGTTCACGCAGCTAATGCAGTACTGTATTTAATATTTTTAAAATAAATCTCGCTGTATCGAAAATCTTTTGCGAATACACGAAAAATTCCTGATTAATACATTTTAAAGCGAAACATTGCCAATAAGACATTACTGTGTAAAAACAAAATTGTATGCTGAGTAGTGATGATAGTAATTATATTTAGCAAAATTGTTCCATTTCATTGGTTAGGGATGTGCTATATAGTAATACAACAGTATCATCTTTCTTACAGTACACTGTTTTGTAATTAATATATTTAAGTTAAAACAAAGAGGAAATTCATGTTTATTAATCTACTGTAATCTCCTGTTTTTTTTTCGATGATTTTCTCCTGATTTTTGTGAGTAGGTCGTGGCAACACTGAGGAGGTCATAACACATTGCTCGACAACAGGTGAAAACTTCGTCCTCAAAAGATGCAAAACTTGATGTTATAAGCATGTTTTTATAGAGTGATACGTAGAGTTTTCCACACTGTGTTGCAAGGAACAATCAGCTCCCTACTGAGGCATCGAGTTGATGTCTTTGGACTCCTATCACTGGTAATTTGAACCTGCTGCACTCTGTCTGCCGATATGCGTTGTCCATGACGTTTCTCATCACACACACTGCCGGTATGCTTAAATTTGTTTACAAGCAGAAGAATGTGTGCACCTGTTGGAGCTGGTTTATGAAATTTACAGATAACTTCAGCACTGGTATCGTCATATGACAGTCCACATACCCTTCCACAAACAATAACAACCCGTTCTTCCATGGTAAACATTGCCTACTGTGCTAACTGCAGCTGCAAAGAAAATAAATAAATAGAAGACTGCATTATAATGGAAATGGATACGGACTTTAGAGACACACTGTATAAGCACATATAAACACATTTTAAAATTTATTTTACTTTTTTTTTTAATGTGTTTATTTCCCTCATTCACTTTTCTCGTACTTTAAAAAATATATTCCTGAGATTCTACTATATTGAAAAAATTGTGAAATTATTAATATCATCATCATCATCATCAATAGCTGTCAGGGTTTAGGCCATTTGGCCTGTTCCGTCTCAGGTGAAAAGCTGGTCTCTCCATCGCTTCTTTGGGCGTCCACGATCTCTGTATCCAAGGGCTCTGTAATTTAATAATCTCCTGGATAGTCTATCATTTGGCATCTGTAGAACCTGCTCATGCCAGTTGCTCCGAGACTTGTGCATTGTCTCTGTAATGGCTGCGATATTTAGTTCTTGTCGGATGTCTTCATTATATTTATGGTCATAGAGAGTGTAGCCTGCTAGCGATCCTAGTAATCTCATCTAAGCTGCTTCTATTCTTTTCAGTTGACTAGTTGTTAGAGTCCAAGTTTCTGATCCATATAGCAAAGTTGGAATGGCCATTGTTTGTAGAATTTCAAAAATTGTGTCTTGCCGGAGCTTCTTAAACAGTGTATTTCTAATTGTTCTTAGCTGCTGTTGAAATTTGGCTAATTTATTATCTACATCTCGAGAATGAATATAGGAGAGATTACAGCCAAGGTAAGTAAAGGCATTTACTTGCTCTACTCCAGAGTTATTGATAACTATTTTAGTTCTTATAGAATTTTTACCAATAAAGGCCATGGGTTTTTGTTTTGTGTATAGAAATTTCTAAATTATACTCCCTTGCTTTTTGATATAACCTATGAATTGCCATTTGTAAGTTGTCTTCGGTGTTAGCTAATATAATTAAATCATCTGCGTAGAGCAGAGTGTTAAGGGGTTTGTTATCGATCATAAAATGTGTGGCCAAATCAATTTGCCAGTCCTTAATAAGTGCATTAATATATATATTAAATAAACAAGGAGACAGCAGACAACCTTGTTTTAAGCCTTGATTTGTTATAAAAATTATTAATATGCTAATATTAAATATAACTAGCTTCATCTATAAGGTAGGCTATTACTATAGCACTTAAGCACAAATGGCCAATTATGCACCCATAAACTGGAAATCAATCCAGAAGACTGCAATGGTTACCTGCTTTGCAATGCTACTGAGTTATTAAATATAACATAAGTAGTTTAAGTGATGGTGAAAGATCTTATATTATTTTAAAATGCTTATCTATATTTTGTTATTCTTTTCAAAGGTCGAAAAGTGGAAGTGAATATGGAGACCAAGATGATAGTCCTGTAGATAAGCCTTCCACTCCAAGGAGAATGGAACCTGCCCCACCTCCTAAGGAGAATGCTTGGGCGCGACGATCACAACAGAACCAAGGTCCACGCAGTAATGACCCCATAGTAAGTACATGCACTTTCATAATGCTTATAAAAAATTTAATCTTGTTGCTTTTAAAAAAAATAGCAAATCTGGCTATCAGTACTCAATGAAACGAGCACATATGCAAGCTCACATACTTACACATGTAAAGCAACAATGATGTATTTCTTTCGTCTTCTTTGTCATCCCCTTTGACCATCTTCAAGATCCTTCAGCTACTTTCTAAACTCATTTCTATCTTGGGTGAGGTGTTTGTTTTAGTCTTGTGTTTAAATTATGCCTTCTTGTGAATGATTAACACTTTCAACCTTTATTCACTTCCTTTATTTCATTCTTAAGGATACACGAGGTGAAATTTTGCCAGTTTTGTTGAAGAAATTGGATTTTTCGTTTTTAACATTAAAAAACTATATGATTCAGTAAAAAACTATATGATTCAGACAGCTTCTCCACAAATTATCATGCAGACAGGACCCTTTTGTCAGCTGTTTCGACCGTTATTTTTAAAAGAAAGGTTACACACTCTGGGTGATCCTTTAAACTCAATTTTCTTCATTTTCATTATTCTTACATAATTATTGCTTTACAGAAGATGTTATGCCTTTTCCAAATTTTGTGTATGATTTTTTGTGGGAGCAAATTACAGGAAAAATTTTTTAAATTTTAGGTGGAGTAGTGCTTTTTAAAAATACAATTTAAATTTACAAAAATTTTAATAATTCATATAATTTTGGATCAAATGAAATTAAACTTTGTACAGAGGCTACTTATATACAGCATATCTGTACAAGTCAGCCTGGTTGGTGCAGTTGGTATAGCACTGACCTATGCCCGAGGTTGCAGGTTCGATCCCAGCCCAGGTCAATGGCATATAAGTGTGCTTAAATATGAAAGGCTCATGTCAGTAGATATACTGGCATGTAAAAAAACTCCTGTGGGATAAAATTCCTGCACACCGGCACGCTGATATAACCTCGGCAGTTGCAAGTGTCTTTAAATAAAACAACATTTTTTTTTTTTATCTGTACAAATTTTCAAATACCTATCTCAAACAGTTAAGTAGATTCAAATTTTACCTCATATCCTTGAGTCACTTTAAAATCACATTACTTTTGAGAGAGAGAGAGAGAGCGAGAGGATTATGCAGAAAACTTGTATGTATATATGGCACATAAAAGAGGCAGTGTTGTTTTTTTTTTACATACTGACCTGTATGTGTATCTGGTACACAATGTGCTAAAATGATTCTTCCATCAGACACCACATTTTAGAAAAATACAAAATGTGGTCGTAATAGGAAGTACAAATATTCTTTGTCTTGTTAAAGTTTTATGCGTAATGAGATTGTCATACCTTGTGCATTTTAATTACTCATATCTTTGTAATTGACATAGGTATTGTATTATTTCTGCATATACCAATTAGTGAACCTGGCTGTCCAAGCTCGGCACGAATTAGTATTCTTAAAGATGTTCCCACTATGCCTGATCAAGCACCAAAAATAAAATATAGTGTTCCAATATCTTTATGATTTGTTGAAAATATTCATCGTTGCAAAGTTAGTAGAATGGCTGAGATTAGAAAGGTGATAGATTGTAAATCTATTAAGGAGAATTGCTTCTCTTCTACTATCAAGAATGAATAAATTTGCTAAAGGTCTTATACTTATATATGTTCTATCTATTAAGGTTCGAAACTCTCATACGAATACCTCATGTTAATAAAACAACGAATCTTGTGTTCAGTACTGTGTGTGATGTCATTTACTAACGTAGATAACATGAACAAAGAAGTATGAATAATTTAGAGACATTCTGTATTAGAACCTTCGTATGGACCTAAACACAAAATTTGGGCATTCTCTAGTACTGGCTCACAGTATGTTTTATATCATTTCAAAGAGTTGAGAAAAAACGTAATTTTTTACATTAACTATTACACTTTTACTACGTCACACTACTTTCGACCAATAAAATGGTACGAAAGGACGTCTTTCAACCAATCATGGCTGCTCATCACACAATTTTATCGTGTCCCTAGCATGTGTTTAATTTTATCGCGTCCCTAGCATGTGTTTAATTTTATCGCGTCCCTAGCATTTGTTTATTTTTATCACTACACTAGCATTTGTTTCTTTGTTTGCCAACATTTCAAACTGCACTGGTCTGGACGTCAAAAAATTACAAACCACTCCAGTCGATGCACGGCACTTTCAAATATGACTCGCATTGGCATTCAAGAACAAGAATTAATAAAGATCACTGGTCATATATGAAGAGCACCATTTGGAAATCCTGAATAAGTTAAGGGATACACCATGTACATCAACGAGTTCACTTCTTTTATGCACACGTCCAATATAACATCAACTGAACCACCAACCACTAAAACATTCAAATTTGAAAATTGTACTTTCAATAATTGTTTCTTTTAAAATTATTCGTGTTTATTTTTTATTTCATTATCGTTAATTAAAACGTTTCTTGTTTATTTCATCATCCCTAATTAAAACTTTTCTGTTTATATTATTTAGGTTATGTTTGTTATAGCTTCTGCTATATGATATTTTGGATAGTTACGTATCAGAGATTGTTTAATACTAAGATTTATTAAAAATCATCTGTCAAATGACGTTTATTACTGGGATCCGGATGACTGAAGTGAAATGCAAATGTTTTAATAAAAATGAAATTGAATCAACAAAGCCTTCGTGACTAGTAACAGTCCACAGAGTTCAATGATGATTCCATAGTGGGCACAACTGATACCAGTAACAAGAAAACATAATCATAAAACACTACTGCCATCTAGTGTAGTGTTGAGATGGTACAATAATGCATTTGAAGACAATTGTATTTTCGTAAGCCAATTAATATTTTATTGTATTGGAGTACTTTTTACTTCTAATCTTTATATACTTTCTTCTAATCGTGTAATAGTCAATTAAATCCCACTCGAGTTTTGATTTAGCGATAAAATCAAAACCTCTAGTGAGATTACTGTTGATAATTTACAATGTATTTCAGTTGGTGTAACATCATCATTTTGTATTCGTCCGATAAAAGCATAATACATGTACAGTTCAGTAAACACTCTAACTCCAAATTACTTCATTGAAACGTAAAAGGTAGGCATTTGATTCGAAATCATGGTTGGTTGAGTTGATTGGGTTAGCATATTGGAGTTTTTCCATTTGCCTTCCTGCTTCCCAGTATTGTAATGACTGATCTGTAGCTGTAAAATTTGTACAGTTCTTGTGGTGTGTCTAATCCATTATAGTATTACCTTCTTCACAAAGTTAACAATTAGGAGTAGGAAAAATATTTATTTTATATAGATGGAGAGCCAAACAATCATATCCCGTATATAATCGAAAACATAGCTTTCATTTGGTATCTGGGATATTGTTATTAATAATTTTCTGCCCGTCTTCCCAATATAATGCTACTAAATTGTCATTCAAACCCAGGTTCACAAGATTGAATGCAGTGCTCCAGCCACTGATGACTGTGCAACTAGATGTTCTGCACAATGGCCAGTAGTGTCCTTAATTAGTCTCATCCTGAAGGGATGTTCTGTAAGACAGTCATGTCTAACTAGTAATCGAAATTGAGGTCCTCCCATTTTTCTCAGTTTCGTCACAAGATGTTTGTGTCAGTTTAGGATTCATCTTGTTTTCCTTTAAAATTTTCGTTAGATTTTTTGTGTCCTATTTTATGACTATTGATCAGATTTTTTGTATTCGACAGATAATGGAGAAAAAATGGGAGTATAAGGGTACAGTACATCAGTTATTCATAGATTTCAAAAAGGCATATGACTCGGTTAAGAGGGAAGTATTATATGATATTTTTATTGAATTTGGTATTCCCAAGAAACTAGTTCGATTAATTAAAATGTGTCTCAGTGAAACATACAGCAGAGTCCGTATAGGGCAGTTTCTATCTGATCCTTCTCCAATTCACTGCGGGCTAAAGCAGGGAGATGCACTATCACCTTTACTTTTTAACTTCGCTCTAGAATATGCCATTAGGAAAGTTCAGGATAGCAGGCAGGGTTTGGAATTGAATGGGTTACATCAGCTTCTTGTCTATGCAGATGACGTGAATATGTTAGGAGAAAATACACAAACGGTTAGGGAAAACACGGAAATTTTACTTGAAGCAAGTAAAGCGATCAGTTTGGAAGTAAATCCCGAAAAGACAAAGTATATGATTATGTCTCGTGACCAGAATATTGTACGAAATGGAAATATAAAAATTGGAGATTTATCCTTCGAAGAGGTGGAAAAATTCAAATATCTTGGAGCAACAGTAACAAATATAAATGACACTCGGGAGGAAATTAAACGCAGAATAAATATGGGAAATGCGTGTTATTATTCGGTTGAGAAGCTCTTATCATCCAGTCTGCTGTGCAAAAATCTGAAAGTTAGAATTTATAAAACAGTTATATTACCGGTTCTTCTGTATGGTTGTTTCACCCTGAGAGAGGAACATAGGTTAAGGGTATTTGAGAATAAGGTGTTTAGCAAAATATTTGGGGCTAAGCGGGATGAAGTTACAGGAGAATGGAGAAAGTTACACAACACAACTGCACGCATTGTATTCTTCACCTGACATAATTAGGAACTTAAAATCCAGACGTTTGAGATGGGCAGGGCATGTAGCACGTATGGGCGAATCCAGAAACGCATATAGAGTGTTAGTTGGGAGACCGGAGAAAAAGACCTTTAGGGAGGCCGAGACGTAGATGGGAGGATAATATTAAAATGGATTTGAGGGAGGTGGGGTATGATGATAGAGACTGGATTAATCTTGCACAGGATAGGGACCGATGGCGGGCTTATGTGAGGGTGGCAATGAACCTTCGGGTTCCTTAAAAGCCATTTGTAAGTAAGTAAGTAAGTAATTTTTTGAGGGAAGATCTAATTTAAAGTTTGCTCTATTTTGATTTTGGAGGTTTTCTTTTTCTAGAGTATCAGCAGTTACATTCTCTTCTAATCTAACATGTCCTGTAATTCAATGAAGAAGCCACCGGCGTGGTTCAGTTGGTTAAGGCGCTTGCCTGTCGGTCTGAAGTTGCGTTCGGGCACGGGTTCGATCCCCGCTTGGGCTGATTACCTGGTTGGGTTTATTCCGAGGTTTTCCCCAACTGTAATGTGAATGCAAGGTAATCTATGGCGAATCCTCGGCCTCATCTCGCCAAATATCATCTCGGTATCACCAATCTCATTGACGCTAAATAACCTAGTAGTTGATACAGCGTTGTTAAATAACCAACTAAAATAAAAAATAAAAATTCAATGAAGAATTACTTCTGTGTTCCTGCTTTAACTACCTGATACAAATTTCTATATATATTAATTACGTTTCGTGATTAAATGTACTGTTAATTAGAAAACTGAATTGGAAGTTTCAGCAGTTTGGCACCATCGCCACTAACACAGCCTTCTTTCTTCTCACAGTACAGATGTAAGAGGTCAATGAACTCAAGTCTGTCTCTGTACACAAACCTCCCTCTCTCTACAACGTTGCAGTCTTCTACTCACATTGTTCAGTGGCTTGATATTAGTGGCTTTTAAATTAAATTTACACGAAAACCATCCACACTATTTAAATACACCAGAGGGATAAATGATTTTTTATTTAGATTTTCTATCGATATGGATAAAAATCACGATCCTACTCGCAGTAGTTACTTGGCACGTTAATTTTGCACTAATTAAGTGAACTGCAATATGTTGCCATCTAGTGAGCAAAAGTTCGATTCTTGCCGTGAGTGGAGTGTTATCTTCATTCTAGGGGCTTCATACTTCACCCATGTCTTGCTTTCAGACATTCAAATAAAGAAAATCTCACCCAGAGAATTGACGTCTGGAAAGGTTCCCAAAATGCTGGCTGCGTTTCCACGTTGGATGGCTATTCCTATTCGTTGCCGTAGGTAATTGATGCAGTGAGGGTCTCCAGTAACAGTCACCAACTTCTGCCAATTTCGGAAACTAGGTCTTTTGCTTCTTTACACCAGGAGCCTAGTGTTTCGACAGCAAAGATGATGAAGATGTAATTGTCTAATTGTCTAGCAGTTACCGAATAAGAGGGTGTTAAACATTTGGGGGAAAAAAAAAGAAAACCTTTTTTATTTTTTTTTCTCTCTCTGAGAAAACTATTGACTTCCCACCAATATGATATTACACTTTTTTCTTACATACAACAAGAGCTATTCGCTCTGAAAATCTGATGGATTATTTCACTTCCACCCTGAATATGTACTACAATAATTATTACATATTCATGTCTTGTAACAATGAAATTTCGTAAACAAACCATATCTGGTTTATTTTTTGAGAGTATTCTACTTTCTTTATCGTTCTATTTTCAGTGCAGTGCCTTGCATGTTATTAGTATTTATATGATAGATTTTATATTGGCTGAGAAGCAGTGTTAAAGTTAATAAGTGAATATCACAAAGATTACATCACATTTCTCATTATGCCTTGAACAACAGTCCGGTTTAGTTATGTTGTAAGTGATATTATTACCTTTTGTGTTGAAAATATGCTGTCATTTAATAACAAAGATTAAATTAAAAAATTGACAAATTGTTTTGTTATCATTTTTTTACTGCATATAGAGTGTTAGTTGGGAGGCCGGAGGGAAAAAGACCTTTAGGGAGACCGAGACGTAGGTGGGAGGATAATATTAAAATGGATTTGAGGGAGGTGGGATATGATGATAGGGAATGGATTAATCTTGCTCAGGATAGGGACCAATGGCGAGCTTATGTGAGGGCAGCAATGAACCTCCGGGTTCCTTAAAAGCCAGTAAGTAAGTATCATTGTTTTACTGAATTTTACTGAACAAGATTATTTTTGCAGGAGGGAAATGGTCGAGTTAGTCCACATAGTGACCATTCAGAGCATGAGCAAGAACATCGTGGAAGTAGGAGGGATTCACCTCGAAGACATCAGACACAAAGACCTGAGTCGCCTCGCAGATATCGTGAACCTGCTGATTCTGACAGGAGGCCGCAAAATGCCCGTGGCACACCACGCAGGCAATGTATGTATTTGAGAATTTGTCTCATTCATTTAGTGTTCTGCTCAAGGGCAGGTCTTTCACTACAAACCCAGCTTTCTCCAGTCTTTCATATTTTCTGCCTTCTTGTTTCCTAATATGATCCATATATCTTAATGTCGTCTATCATCTGATATCTTCTTCTACCCCCAACTCTTCTCCCGTTCACATTCCTTCCAGTGCATTCTTCAGTAGGCAGTTTCTTCTCAGCCAGTGACCCAACCAATTCCTTTTCCTCTTCCTGATTAGTGTCAGCATCATTCTTTCTTCACCCACTCTTTCCAACACAGTTTCATTTCTTATTCTGTTTGCCCATTTCACACGTTCCATTCTTCTCCATATGCACATTTCAAATGCTTCTATTTGCTTCTCTTCACTTCGTCGTAATGTCCATGTTTCTGCCCCATACAATGTCACACACCATATAACAGCTGGCCGAGGAACTGGTGGGTGCTGCTGCACTCTATCAGTAAAGAACGAAACTACTTCTGAGGATACCAAATGGAATCCTCGGGCAAATCGTATGAGTCAGATTACAGAAATGTTAGTGATTTCAAATGGACTCATTCGAGTGGAAAGGGTTAAGACGACATAATTTGGGTTAATTGTCTGATTTTATCTCAGCTGTGTACATTAGGCAGTAGCATTTTCATTTCTGAGGACCTTGTACCTAAAATAATTATGTGACTTTTATTTCATTTTAATTTAGATCAATTTACGTTAGAGTTTTAATTGTCAATACAGACTGACCAATCTTGGATTTTCTTGAATTTTTACACAAGCAGATGACAGAGATGACAGAGGAGGTCGAGGACCTCCACCCAGGGGTGGAGGATCTGTGCGTGGTACAGACAGACCAAGAGGTGGAAGAGATGGCAGGCCACCTGTTGATAGGTAAGTAATATATTCTTTGTGCTTTAAGAATACCCCTCGTATTAATATACCAATAGAATTCATGATGTTCACACGAATTGATGGTTCTTACAGAGATCATAGACGTGATGGTGGACCACAGGATGAATTAGGTCGCATGCCAAAATACCGTGAGCATGAGACACCAGTGAGTATACTATTTTTTCTCATATATTATTAGAGTGTTTCCATCCTTTTATGAACGTAAATATGTTTATGCTGAAGTGTCATTTTGGAGGTATGAAAATACCTGTGCTGACTTTAAGGGCCCCTTAAGATGAGGACAATTATCTGCACCACTAGAGGCTCATTAGTGGTTCTGCAAACTCACGTTTGAATTTTTACAGCAATTTAAGAAAGCGTCAGTATATACTGGAATTGTTGGTACTGCTACTTTTATTTATTTATTTATTTATCAATCATTTCGTTTTCCACTCTCCTTCTTTTCCTTGATGATCTAATGAATATTAAACTGTTGTTGTTGTTGTTTTCTAATGCCAGGTATTTGACAATAAAGTCATTTGACCTCTTGCACTCCAATATTTTTCAAAGATATTATCATGGCCAGCCACTGAAGCACAGATTTTGAGGTGTTCCGAATCCATTTCTTGGTTTGAGTTGCACAATCGGCAGTTAGCGGACTGATATATTCCAATTCTATGCAGGTGTTTGGCCAAACAATCATGGCCCGTTGCCAATCTAAATGCAGCTGCAGACGATTTGCGTGGTAAATCGGGAATTAACTGTGGATTTTGATGCAGAGAGTTCCATTTTTTCCCTTGGGATTGTGTTATCAAATTTTGTTTGTTGAAGTCTAAGTATGTAGATTTAATAAATGTTTTCACAGAGTAATACGTAGATTTAGTAACAGGTCTGAAAGTAGCAGTGCTGCCCTTCTTTGCTAAAGCATCCGCATTCTCATTTCCCAGGATTCCACAATGGGATGGTATCCATTGGAATACAATTCTTTTATTGAGTGATATTAATTGAGAGAGCATTTTAGTTATTTCTGCTGTTTGAGATGAAGGTGTGTGTTTAGAGACTATTGATAGAATAGCTGCTTTGGAGTCTGACAATATAACTGCATTTTTAAATTTATTGACGTGGCATAGAAGATTCCTGAGACTTTCACTTATTGCAATGATTTCTCCATCAAAACTTGTTGTTCCATACCCAAGAGATCTATAAAGTGAGAAGAGACAGCACATAACACCTGCTCCGGCACCTTGTTCTCTGGAGATCAAGGATCCGTCAGTGTATAAATGAAGCCAGTTTTGTGGAGGGTACCTAATATTAATTGTCTCTAAAGACAATTGTTTTAGTATTTCATTGTTTACTTCTGATTTTAGTATTTCTTCTGTTAAATTTAGATTATGTTCTATATTTAATAGCGTTAAAGGGTTTGGTTTAATTTGTAGGTTTTCCTTTAAATTCGGGATATTGATTTTCTGTTTTAATTCTTGAACAATGGATATGAAACTTTTTTGAGTTTTCAATCTACAGAGAGGACTATCAAACTAAATTCGAGGTTCAGGTCCATTTAGTGACTGTGAAATTTTTGGAAGGTAATACAGAATTATAGCATACCTTTATTTGCAAGAGATAATTAATTAAATGCTCAGATCATTGAATATCCTCCATTTGTCTTTTAATATGCCAATAAATGTCTGTGATGTTATTAATACTTTTAAAATCTGCTTTTTTCATTTCCTTCTAATTCACAAGAGAAGGTATCATTGTAAAGTAACTATATTTTTGTCTATATTTTGTAGAAATATAAATCTGGAATTCCTATATCACAGATTTTCTATACATAAATTACCATGCGTTTTTTTTTAAATTGTTTAACTAAAAAACAGTTAACCTGTGCACAGTCTACGAGAGTTTCAAGTAAAATAACCAGTCAGTTCGTGCTTTTTGAACATATTATGTTGCAGGGTCAGGTCCCAAATCAGGAAAATATAAAAATCTGTTTGTATTATTATTGTGAATGTTCTGAAAACTTCTACAGGGTTAAATCTTTCAGAAAGGGTTGAAACTGGAATGGATGCTGTAATTGTTACAATTCATATATACGGCCAGATACATTTCATATTGTATTAACAAAAAAAAAATCAATTCTATTATAAATATAAAATTTTATGTCCTGTTTTTGGTCTCGTTTTAAGGTCTTCTTACCCTTGATATTGGAAACATCTAATCCAATGTTTTACGACCTTCACACATCTCTGGACGATATTTGGTACAGTAGAACTTGGTTATAACGACATCCAAGGGACCTTGAAAATTATGTTGTTATAAACGAGTGTCGTAGTAACAGAGATTCATATTATCAGTCTAGTGAGGTGGAAAATGAAAAATAATAGACATAATTAGGCTTATTTTAGATTTATGTATTCACTTTTAAGCATACCATGAACACAATAAAATACATGTACAATTATAAATACAGTATCGTGTATTAAAACAGTTTGTTCATTACTCACCAAACTTATTTACTGAGGAGTGAAATAAACAGTCATTTTACTCTGTTGTTTCCTACTTGCCCAATATACATTTTCTAAATTAAATTCTATGTTCATTATTTCAGTTGCAATTTCACTGCTCCCTCTCCTAGCTTCATACTCCCTCCTCTAGCTTCATAGAAATGTTCACAATTCTAATGGATTCTAAAGTGTCACTCACTTCTTTTAGTGGCCATACTGCTTTAAAATGCGTGCACTTAGTGAAAACTTCCTGTCGAAACTGACCGCATGCAGGTACCATTAATACCACATAAATTCGGGCAGGTTACAATGGGATGGGGAATCTGCCTGCATTCCAGAGGTTTATGATAGAGGGGAACAGTAAAGGATTTGCCAGATTTCAGCAAAATATTTCTTAAAATACTTTGGTTCTTAGAAAATTGTATTCCAAACTGAGGTTGAAAATGACGTTATATGCGAGGTAGATGCATATACGTTTGTCGTATTAAGCAAGGTAGGAAAGCATATGTCTTATGGGGAATTAGTTGGAACCACAGAATATTTGATGTTATAGGCGAGGTGTCGCACAAAACGAGGTCGCTATAACCAAGTTCTACTGTATATTATTTATAGGAATGCCTCCTTTCTACATCCCTATGATATATTCATGTGCCACTTCTGATGTATGACATGGTGTTTTCTAAAATTTATAGTTTATTGAAAACATACACGAACAATCTGAATGAATATATATATATATATATATATATTTTTTTTTATCCAATGGCACCAGGTTGTCTTTCGACATTTCTGGTCTTCTCTCCTGGCTGTGGCTTAGTTGTAACCCACTTCTGAGGGCGCCCGGAAGACGGAGTTACATTACCCTGATGATGTGATAGGAAGATTATGATAATGTGGTGCCAGGAGAGGTCTTAAATCTAAACTTAACCTAAATTCCAGACCATGGACAAACACAGGAATAATCCCCTTTAAGGAAAAATTCCTGTGCTCTAACCGGGAATCGAACCCGGGACCTCATGAACTATAGCCAGAAGCTCTGACCACTAGACCATGAGACTACATTTTATATGCAATGCCTTCTGTGTATCTTTATTTCTATTGTTTCCTAAGTGAAGTCGAAAATATTTCAAATCGATAGAGACTTCAACTCAGCATTTTTTTTTTTTTTTTTTTTTTTTTTTTTTTGGTAGCCAAGTGTAAGAGTTATCAAAAAATAAATACTCCCCTTCTGCACCCACACACACATTTATTCCAGCATTATTGTCATTGTTTGAAAGACCTTTATGACAATTGCATTTAAGACTTGTCACACAATTTAATTTCTTCCAGGGACTCAAACCAGTGGTCTTTCATAATAATATTTATTTTCGAAAACAGCTATACTTATGGGGAATACTGTGAGTGAGGTACCACTGGGATCGATGTTTTGGCCAAAAATTGATTGACTAACAATATTGTGTAACTGGTGCAAGAGCCATGCACTGTTCCACTTGTTTGGTCTCTGCTGCCTGACTGCAGACATAGACATTTCAGGATCTCCACATAATAAGCAACATTGACAGTAGACTACACAGGAAGAAATTCTTTACGCACTAACCCCTCAGTGTCAAAGAAAGCCTTCTTGTGATTTGTCCTTTGATTTAGGCGTGGAAGGTGTTTCCCATTGTAAACTCTAAACTTTTATCTCTTGATTCATTACAAGGTTCGATCTGTGAAAGGAAGCCAGGGTTTGAAATTGAATGGTCAAATATTTCTGAGGATATTGTGTGATTGTGCTTCTGGTTCTCATTCAGAAGACAGGGAACAAACTTTGCATCGTATGCAATTTTTCTGTCTGAATGGCTGAAACAGATCCGTAAGACAAAGAGGTCTCTTCTGAGATTTTTCTAATGGTCAGATGCTGGTTTTACCTAATGACATCGAACTTCCACAACATCTTTATCTATGTGATGTTGAAAGTTGCCTGTGCCCTGGTTGTCGTCCAGCAAAAAATTTCTGGTTTTAAATCTTTGAAATCATTTAGCAACTGTATTTTCTGTCACAGCATCTTTGCCATAGACTGTTCTTAGCTTCTGGTGAGTTTCCCAAACTGCAAACCTGTTGGTGTTATCTAATGCCGGGCTTTGGCAACGAAGCCATTAGCGTTCTTGCTCTCCAATATTTCTCTGTAGAAAACTTCACAGGTTATGAGATGATCTTCAGTCATTTCTTCTTCTTTGTTGCATAGAGAGCAATTTGGATTTGTGTAAATTCCTATTTTATTCAAGTGTTTGGCCAAATAATCGTGTTCTGTAAGCAGTCTGAATTTTGCTACTGCAGATTTACGTGGGATTTCTGGAATAATTTCTGGTTTTTTTATTAAAATGCTCTATTTTTTATCTTTGGCTTTGGTACATAGTGCTTGGTTTTGCTTGATTTTATATTTATTTTTAATTAATCTTTTGATGGATGTAAAAGGTAGGCTTGTATTTGTATTCTGAATTAAATTGGATCCTTTTTTGGCAAGAAAGTCAGCAGTTTCATTTCCAGCAATTCCGCAATGTGCAGGTATCCATTGCAATTGAATTCTTTTCTGTAGTTTTTGAAGTTGTTGGATCATTTTGTGACATTCTTTAATTTGGATTGACATCATTTTATATGAATTTATTGCATATAATGCTGCTTTAGAATCAGAGAGAATAACAGCATTTTGAAATTTATCTCTTCTGTATAGTAGGTGTTGGAGTGAGATATGAATAGCCATTATTTCTGCATCAAAATAACAACCCTTGTCTGGATATAATAAATATACACCGAAAAACGATTTTGATTGGCGATTTTAATGGTCATTCACCTAAATGGGGATACAAAGACTATAATGCTAGCGGCAAAACTATTGAAGATCTATTAAATTCAAACACTTTAGAACTTATTTACAGGAACGACGATTGTCCTACATACTTACATTATAATGGTCAGTGTACAAACCCAGACCTCCTGTTAGTATCATCAGATTTGCAAGATAAAACTGCAAACCTTAGGATGTGTATTTTCCGGGCTAGAGGGCCGTGGTCTGTCGGTGTTACAACCAAATGTTTCGTCCACTACTCCGGTGGACATCTTCAGTGGCGTGGTACACATGTGCGGAGAGATCTGCTGTGTGTATCAGGAACTGGCATTGAGTCTGGTAGCACGTCGATATTTAAGGTGTGGGACTGTTGTTGCTTGTCGTTGTCTCCACGGTCCGCACCAGTGGCTTCGGCGTTCTGATTGTTTGTCATAGTGTCTGCCACTGGAGATGTCCACCGGAGTAGTAGTGGACGAAACATTTGGTTGTAACACCGACAGACCACGGCCCTCTAGCCCGGAAAATACGCATCCTAACGCCGGCCGTGAAAGCCTACATTCTGCAAACCTTAGCTTGAAGTAAAATATTGTAAATTTTATACTGAACAACAATCTAATTTTATTATCTCAACAATAGGATTTGCTCTCCACACAGTAACACAGTATCCATTAGTGCACTCCACAGACGACAGTGACAATTTTACTTGGACTATTACGAACAACAATGAACTGTTAATCTTAACTAATATTCACAAAGCACTATTTACAACACAGAACTGTCAGTTCTCTGTTCACAGCTCGTCTGTCTTGGCTAGTTCTTCTAGCTCAGTCACTCGCGTTCATAGAATCTCGAACCCCAGACCTTTAGAGACGATCCACTGAACTTTGAACTCAGATCCCCCAACTGCGGTCCACTGCACTCGAACTCCGGGCTTCAGGCTCCACAGTTACGGACACAACTCAAGTCGCGCTCTGGTCTTGAAGCTGGCTTCACTGCTCGCTTACTATCCAAATCTGTGCTGTAACAACGCTGGCTTACTGACTGGCTGAATAAAACTGCTCAAGTTCGCTCGCGTTTCTTCTTTTATAACTAAACCATAGTTTCTGGAGAGTTCGCCAAAGATTCCACTCTCGAATAATCTGGATTTCCACTTCGACGGACTTCTGGACGATTCGGGAGGGTCCCCCCCCCTTCACTCCGCACGTAGCAATTTGCTTCCAGGGCAAGTAGCAGATGTGCGCGCAACCTCCCCTCGCCACGTTGCCGTAATACACGCCCTCTGCCCTTCCTCCGTCGGTCGTGAGATCGAACCTCACGTGGCCGTCACAATATAATGCTACTGCATCGTTCGAAGTTAGACATTTTTACGAAATGAACAAGTCTTGTAAACACAACACTTGGATACAAACATTTTATGTCATATGCTCTATTCTTTTCAGAACTTTGCTGGCTCAAATAAGTTTGCATATCTGCCGGATGAGGAAGATCAGCTCAACGATGCAGATTAAATGCAGTTTTATAATCACTGTTTGCAGCCAGAGTTCCCGACATTCCAGCCAGTCGGTGAGAACATGATGTTGGAGTAGTAGTAAGCTATCCTGGCACCATGACTTTACTGTGGAAAATCTAGTTAACCTCCTCTTTTTTTTATTTCTTCTTTCAAGAATGAGATATCACGTATGTTACTCCCAGTACTTTTCAGAACACATTAATCACTTCTAGAGATTTCGTTGCTGTAAACCAAACATAGTTATTTCATGCAGTACTCTAATCTACATTGCATAACATATTGTTATAGTTCCATGATTGGGATTGTCATTGTGCTGACAACTATTCTTTGTTAAGTTTTTTGTTGTTTTGAGTTTGGTGTAGAGCAACGTCTTCTCTAACAAGAATATTAATTAGCATTATAAATATCAGTACTTTAAAAATCTTTGTTTTCAGTCCAACATCAGAGCATATTTCCTCATAGATATATTTTTTAATAAGGCATGAAAATTAAATTCTGTTAATTGTCAGACTATGCGTTATTTTTTTGTGTGTGATATTTTTATCAAATTAATTTTTCTGCAGAAGGAAGATTTATAATATTTTATGTCACACGGGATACATAACTTTCCTTGTAATAATACAAAAATCGTAGGAAGTGATTTGTGATATAGACGGTTTCAAAAAAGCTCAGTGCAGTGCATTGTGATGAATTTCAGACAACGAAAGCAAGGAGGGCAGTTTGAAAGAACTTCATGTTGCAATTTCCTCCTTGTTAATGTAATTGCGTGTTACGTTGTCTGGCGTGTAAAATATAGGAAAATTAAGAAAGACCAAATACAATATTGACAAGCGTACTATTCTCGTTTCTTTTTACTGGTAGTAACAGGTGTGAAATTCGTGGCAACATGTATTCTCAATAAATTAACAGTGTCTCCATTGAAAGAGTGCATCTTTTCTTCAGAGGTATAAAGTGTTTGGTGCTTATGTAATAGAATGACATGGATTGTGATGACATTCTGTGTCTCAATTGAAATGCATCTGGAAGCCAATGGTGGAAGTCATGCTGCAGCAACGTTTATAAATTTGTGAAGAACAAAATTCTCTTTCAAAATCTTAGATCTTTAATTAAACATTTTAAAATGATCTACAACAAAGTTTAAGTATGATTTCTTCTGTATATTGAACAGCCCTTAAAGATTTACATTTTTGAAAGATTTATTGTTCTTTAAAGTGTATACAGTAGTTTGTAATATTATTATCATTATTATTATTATTATTATTATTGTTTTATAAAACATTGTCAGTATATTATTAATATATATAGTAATTACAAGTTCTTGAAATGAGCACCCAGCCTTTTCCTTTTGGTACACGGTCTGAGTTTTGTGATATGTCACTGTACTTTTAGTGCTTTCTGCAGTAGGTCACGTCTTCTCAAAATACGGGCCGTTATGGTGTGAGAACAGCTACCTCTCAACATAGCATTCTCGCCTTCTGCACTGGAGAAATGCCACTTTAAATTTGGTACAAAAACGTGCGACGGAGAAAATAGGCTTGTAAACCATGCTGAAGGAACTTTAAATTGTTGAAGAGGCCTTTGGAGATTCTCCTCAAGATGTACCATTATCATTGAACTGCATTATGGAGACTGATACCCTTCTCAACCTTCTTATATATAGCACACTTTACTGTAATAACATTAGTGAGAGGTGGCAGTGAATGATGTGAATGTTTGGTATGCACTGCATTATATTATGAACTATTAAAAATCATGTTAGTTGATTATCAAGAGGTTAAACATTAAATGAAATTAATTCCTGTATACAGAAGCGAAATCATGGTTATGTTATCATCGGCCTACCATCACAAAATAGAACTGCTGTTTTACCATGATTTGCCTTTATGGAGTGCAGATCATATACCTATGTAAGTCAAAAGCAGCATTATTGATAGAATTATGTAAAAAGCAAGAATTAATACAATCTTCACTTCAATGTATTGAGATGTCAATATTTAATTATATGATGCAGCTTTAATTTTCAATATAAGAACATACTGATTATCAAGTGTGTCTCAAGGCATTGAGTGCAATTACAAATACACAAGTTAGCATTTTTATTATTATACGGTAACGATGTTGATAATTGTATTTTTGTGCCATTTTCACAAAATTGGCATTATATAATATTTGAGCGTATGGAAGAAGGGAACCTTTAGATACCGAAACTGTCAATTTATACCATGAAATAACCTAAGAAATAGTTATTACGTTGTTGTGCCCATGTTTTGCTTGATGCGATGTAAAACAAGGAGTACATGGGCTGGTGTCAAAAATAAATTCTTACTGTCAGTGTACAGATTAGATGTAGCAAGTGTGTTTGTACAGCCTTTTTATTTTTCTTTCCTCAGTTTATTCGAAGTTAAACCCTTCTTTTAAGAATATACCTGGAAAAAAAAAAGCAAATAAAACATTGGGGTGTGAAATATGTGCTCTTGTTTATAACAGTCTACTTTCTTAACATCCTAACCTGTTACCTGTCAACTGCTTAATTGTCAAATGTGTAATTGGGAGAGGTTGTTCTGTATGGTTGTGAAATTTGGACTCTCACTTTGAGAGAGGAACAGAGGTTGAGTGTTTGAGAATAAGGTTCTTAGGAAAATATTTGGGGCTAAGAGGGATGAAGTTACAGGAGAATGGAGAAAGTTACACAACGCAGAACTGCAAGTATTGTATTCTTAACCTGACATAATTAGGAACATTAAATCCAGACGTTTGAGATGGGCAGGGCATGTAGCACATATGGCCAAATCCAGAAATGCATATAGAGTGTTAGTTGGGAGACCGGAGGGAAAAAGACCTTTGGGGAAGCCGAGACATAGATGGGAGGATAATATTAAAATGGCTTTGAAGGAGGTGGGATATGGTAGTAGAGACTGGATTAATCTTGCACAGGATAGGGACCAATGGCGGACTTATGTGAGGGCAGCAATGAATCTGCGGATTCCTTAAAATCTGTAAGTAATTGGGAGAAATTGTAGATACAAGTTTTGAAGTCCATCTGATACTTAAAGAAAGGGTATAAAATTTCTGTTAATTTTAGTAAAGTAAATAATTTTAGCAGTGAGACCTGTTTGAAGGAACCATCAAAGATTGTTTTTTATTATAATTTTTTTAACGGCCATTAAGAGGGGTGATTTACTTAAGAATGATGTCTTTATAGGTTCTATTTTATTAAAATGTCCCACGTCGTGGTTTAAGGCCTAGGACTCACGTTATGGAATGCGCGCTGGTTCGAGTCCTCATGTGGAAAGAAATTTTCTCATGAAATTTCGGCCAGTGTATGGGGCCGGTGTCCACCCAGCATCGTGATGCACTTGGGGAGCTACGATAGATAACGAAATCCAGTTGTGAATACCAGCTATAACAGCTGGGGATCATCGTGCTAACCACACGATACCTCCATTCTGGTTGTATGATCGTCCACCTCTGCTTCGGCATGTGGGCATGAGGCCAGCAGCCGGCTGGTCGGTCTAGATCCTTCACGGGCTGTAGTGCCACGGATTATTATTATTATTTTATTAAAATATTTATGTTCAAAAATAACAGTCTTTCATGTATCCGAATTCCTCTCCTCACACCTAAATTTGATATTCTGAATTAGAAGGATAGTTAATTTTGGAGACGGCAGACTGTAACATTTAAGTTAGCAAATAAAATTTTTCCCATTTATGTATAAGCTGACAGCTTGAAGTAAAAACCCTGTAAAATAACAGTAACTTCTGGTCTCTTCTTTCTTTTCCTCTCCCTGCATCCATCATACACCAATCCCAGTAAATATCTGAGAGTATATGTAGGCATTACAGCTGAAAGAAGAGGCTAGAAGCTATTTTACAGTAGTGCCACAATTATGGATGCTTCATTTTTGCCTTGACTGCTAGGAAAGTTCTACAGAGTGAGTCAGAACTTTCTCCGCACTAGTGGAATAAGCGAGAGCACGCTAGATACAGGAAATGGAGTGGTACCACTGGCAGCACTAGTGGAATAATGAGAGCGCGCCAAGTACGGAGAATGAATGTTGTTTAGTCATTTGTCGGAAGACAAGTTTGAACCTTACAAATGATACCAATAAGGCACCACTTATCAGACAACTAGGTCAGGAGATAGTGGGGTGCGACATATCCTAAATATGGCAATAATAAGTAAATAATATTGAAATTCCAAAACACTTACCTACTCTATAGAAGATGTTGAAAATGTCGTCCATTTTCTTGAAGACATAGATCTACCCGCTTCACCTTATTTTCAAAAACCTTGATCAAAGTTTCCTGACTCACTGAATTGAAAAAATCTGTTATTGCATATTTTAGTTCATTGGTCTGGTACACTTAGATTTAGCTGCTCCCCAAAAGAAATAATCAGGAGGCGTTAGATCGGGGGATTTCGGCGGCCACAATCCTTGTGAAATTATTCTTTCACCGAAAACCTCTTCTAGCAATTGCATAGATCGGATAGATGAGCTGTGGCACCATCTTGTTAAAAGAAACAGTTATTTAATTCAATTTCATTTAATTGCCCAATGAAAGGAAACAATATATCTGAGCAATAAACTTCAGAGTTTACTTTGTCGTTAAAAAAAATTGGTCCTATAATGCGTGCTCGTGATATGGCACACCATACCCCAATTTTCTGGGAGTGCAATGGTGTTTCATGTAGTGCATAAGGGTTTTCGCAGGACCAGATCCGTGTATTCTGGGAATTTACATAACCTGAAAGATGAAACCAAGCTTCGTCTGTAAAGAATGTCCTGTGTAACACATCAACACCATGACGACGAATAAATCTTTGAAACCAGACACAATAATTTAGTCTTTTCTCATTATCTGTGGGTTTTAGTTCATGCACTACCGATACCTTGTACAGCTGTAATCCTAGTACATTCTTTAATGCTCTACGCGCACTGGAATAGGAAATGTCAGTTTGCTGTGCCAGTTTTCTAACCGATTTGTTAGGGCTTTTTAGCATTCGATCAGAAATATCTAAAAGTTTGTCTTCCGTTAAAACTGTGGGCCTCCCACACCATGGAGCATCTTGCATGGAACCTGTCTGGCGAAATTTATTTACCAAATCGCGCACTGTATCCCGATGAGGTAATTTAGAGTTTGGGAAACATTCTCTAAACTTCTGTTTCACTTTTTAACTGTATTTGTCTCGAAACACATATTCCACTATAAAAGCTCGTTCTTCAACTGAAAATATTTCACGGAATGTATGCACTTGTTGGCTGCAAAACACTGACTGAAGGGTGGTTGTGTTTATAACCTTGCCGAGGACGTGCTGTTATTGTTTGCGTGGCTACCCCTAAGGCAAGAGAGAAATACCAACCTAAACCAGGATATAAGTGTGCCTGCCACTGCGGAGAAAGTTCTGACTCTCTCTGTATAACACTAGCAATGCAGGGGACTAGTCAACTGCTGATGTTTTCTGTTGGCAGGTTTGACAAATTGTAAGTGGACCAGAGATCAATGCTGACATTCAATATCACAATGCACTGGAAGCAAGTATATAAAAAGGATATCCCTGGTTTCCAGCAACAAGTACTTTAATTCATTGTCATCAGTAGAGGTGTGAGATATAGCATTATTTTTTTTGTATTTATAGCAAAAATTAAAAAAAAAAAATAGCATTTTATAACATTAATAACTTGAAGAAATAATGTTTATTAGCTAAAACCTGTTTTGCTATTTTTGTGTTTGAGAGGGGAAAATGAAAAGATATATAAATGGTAATGGGTATAGCTGCTCAATAGTACAATGTTCAATTAAATAACTATAATTTAAATTATGTAGCCAGAAAGAGACAATGGCAAGCAAAAACTATGAAACTGCAAAAAAAATAAATGCACATTTATGCATTGAGGAAATGAGCTTCATAATCTGAGAATGCAGTACTTTGTTGGTCTTTGACGTATCTTTAAAACCAAAGTACAGTATAAAACACTGGCTATTACCATTGGTTACTATGTAGCACGTGTCATCCCTTGAAAGGTGTAGCAACCAATTATTAAGTTCCTTTCTTAGCCCAATCAAGAAAATACGGACATTTCGTCACTTTTTTTACTTGTATATGGACACAGGTCTTAAAATACAAACTGTCCGTACTGTACATTGAAACCTCTCATTTACGGACATTGAAGGGAAATAACAAATCTGTCCGCATCTGGGAGGTGTCCTTTATTGGGAGGGAGGCTCCCCAATCTAACAGTAAATTTATAATATGCATTATGTATCCCTTCATGCTTTAAGTGAAATGTATTACTGTAGTTTAATTCTAAATACAGTATACTACAGTAAATTCTTTGCAACTACAGTAGATAAGACCGAAAAAGGAAAATATAGTACTGTGCCATGCAATTTTATTCTACGTCTAGTTATGCAGTACTGTAATTACAGTTTTCAACTTAACCTTTACGTTCAGATGCCATGTCTCTCGAATCAGAAATGATTGAAGTGAAGAGAATAATCTTATTAATCCTATCATGTGTCAAATACAATTTCATGATCGCGGAAACCTTGGTTAAATTTTATGACTGTTTATCCACCCACTTCCAGCTAACAAGGGGTAGCCGGCTGGGCTAGTGGTAGCCTACGAGACCCTTATTGTCTTCTTTCATGTTAAGGAATTTCTGTACAGTTCTCAAAACTAAATTTGCCATTTTTGTAACACATTAAGTCTTGAAAAGCAAGTTCTGTCCACAGTCAGGAGGTAAAGCAAGCTTTAGGACTGTGAAACAGCTGTCTGTGTCTGTAAACGAGAGTTAAATTTATCATTAAGTTATTTCTATATTATTTCAGTTGGGACATAAAAATCTGTCCGTATTTGAGTGTATATATGGAGAGGTTTCACTTATACACATGTATGGCAACCCTATGTAACAGTACAGGCATTTGCTGAGGATGGCAACTCAATATTCTCACCACAAGCTAAGCTTATTATATCATTCGAAGTCATTTTTCGCACTCTTATAGTTAGTATGGGTTTGCCTATCTGTTGTGGAGATGTGTGTGCGCAGTTTGAAGGAAGGTTTCAACATGAGCTCATTAACAGTTGCGCCTTGTGAGTAGAAAATAATTTATCCTAATGGTTTAATTACCAGAATGCTTTCAACTGTATTTGATGGTAACAGGTGCACAAATTTTAAATCAATCTTCTTAATGTATCCAGCTGTTTGCTGACAACATAAAGTCCACTATAGCCCACTGTAATCTATTCAGTTGTTGTTTTTCACGAGAAATGAGGGGTATTTTGATAGGTGTTCATTATAGATGCCTGTTGCTAATAGCCAGAGTTGGGGTGTAGTCAATATATATTGCAGGGTTGTGTCTTCTGCAACTGGTATTGATGAGTTTAATTTACTTCTTTTTGGTTTATGGATGGACAGTATAGAAGAATGTATTCCAGATCTTCATCATGATTATTACACCACAGACAAGTAGGATTATCAGAAATGTGAAATCAGTGTAGGTACAATTGAGTGACAATGTGACTCTTGTTAAAAATGTTTGAACATGTCTGAGCAAGTTTTTGTACATTTTCATTACAAATTTTAAAGATGATAAAAAAAAAATCCTGGCTTCTTTTGAAGGAAAGTAAGTTCATAGTGGGATTAAGGATAAAAAAAACCCTCTCTGGCCAGCTGTTTCTTGCTACATGGACTCTCTGCTTTGCAGATGTCTCTGTGGGCCAGTGGGTACTGTAAGAGAAATACCGTATATTCGTAGATTTCTGCAGATAAGGCATAAATTTCGAGCACAATATTATGGTGTTAGCTTATATCTGTACTTTAAGACGACCCCCTGCATGGCGGGAAAAGTGGAACTGGTTATAAAATCCTTCAAAAAGTGCGGAATTTGTAATGCTATGGAAGGCATGGAGGACGATTTGTTATGAAATATTTATGAAGTAGAAACAGACTCCGCAGTCAGAATGGGACCCATATGACGATACTGTCAACAGTGACAACCAGGATGTGCTCGAAGAGCTCTTTGCCTTGGATGACAAATGTTATTTGTTGTATTGTATAATGGTTTAAGTGTAGAATTTTATCTGCCTTGTAAGAGAAACTCCGGTTTTATGGATTTTTTTTATTCATCTATAGCCTTATCTGCAGAGTCTCTAGACTTGACTGACAGGATCACAGGAAAGGTTAATATTGACTTATTAGGATTTTGAAATAATTGAATAAAATAATACATAATTATATAATCTTATTCAGGAAAAGAAATTACATTAAAATAATACAAAGAAAGTGGTATAATTTGTTCTTAACAAAACACTGAATCAATACCATCCTCTAAAACGTTTATCATTGGAAACTACACGTCATCACTACTTCAACAGTAAGCTTTACATGGAACATAAGTTTTTAAGTTAGGCACTCCATAATTATAAATGCTTCAGTTTATGGGCACTTTGTATCAATCCTCTATTATGCTATGATTACATTTTAACAAATCAAACAAATGGTTCCCTATACACAACATAAGGAAAAGCCTAATAGGAAAAGCAGATTTTATGTGTTCCCTTTAGAAAAGACAATCACATCGTGAACACATCACTCCAAACTTGAATTTGTTGTTCCTATGTACTTTCTCTTTTTCAAAAATTATTATAGATATTAATCAACCTGTAAAAAAAATTAACACATATTCTTGTTTTATCTTCTACCTTTTGGTCTAAAGCAAATCACTGCAAAGTAATGATAAAAAAGTAATATTTTCTTCATGCATGTTTACTGCATGTTGGCATGCTTTTCCATCATTCACCATGGACGATTCTGCGGTGGTGGCTGCTGTGGAGGGTAAGGATAACCACCATACGGGGGTTGAGGGTATGCAGGGAATGCACCATAACCTGAAAACATTCCATTAGCACGTGTTTTGTGATATAGCTTCCCCTATCCAGCTTCAACGACAAATTCTTCATCAGGCAGTAAATAATAGGCCTATATTAATATCAGTCATTTTTTTTTTAATTTTCGTTCTTGCTTTGAAATTTCATATTTAAATTGAAAGTTACAGTTAAGCCTACATGCTAGTTTCAGCAAAATTATTTGAACATTTTCTCCAAAAGCTGTACCATATTATAAAGAGTACCAGGTAACTAGAAAAATTGTTGAATTCAAGTCTGCAAAATATAATTGAATCGGTTGTTGTTGAAAGGAACTAAGTCCACTTTTTAAAGTTTTGAGATAATCGAAAAAAACTGTTTTGTGGATAATCTATCGAAGATTAAACCAACATATATTGTACACATATTTTTTATGTGTACAATATATGTTGGTTTAATCTTCGATAGATTATCCACATAACAGTTTTTTTCGATTATCTCAAAACTTTAAAAAGTGGACTTAGTTCCTTTCAACAATAACCGATTCAATTATGTATAAGCATATAAAACATTAAAATTAAAAACTTTAGAAAAATTGTATATGCCTTCCCTTCCCAAATATTTCAAATTGACATTTTGATATAAATTTGTCACGTTTATCATGTAACAAATTAAATTTTAATAAGAGATATATTCCTTTATACAAAATAACAGTCTAACTACTCTATGTAAGATATTAAATGCAATATAGAAAGAGGTTTTTATATTTGAGCATTCATTATTAACAGATCATATATGTAACACACAACACATGCATCCACAGTTGTAGTAGACTGAATGAGCATTTCAAACAATTATTGCAATATCAAACAATCAGATCTCAAAGTATTAGTCATGTTATAAATTGCTGTAACAACTGAATGTGGACGGTGTAGTTAAGGCTATTATTATCACAGTGATCAAAGACATTGCACACTTTATGAATGCAAACCTGGTACGTGAAAAAGGCATAGGTACAGGTTCTGAGATTCAGGACAGAGAGCACTGTTGTTGGGTGTTGGACTCACCTTGCTGAGGATATGGTGCTGTAGTGTAGGGGTTGTAGCTGGCTGGAAGAGGTGTAGGCATGTAAGCTGGGTAAGGAGCTGCTGGTGTAGCTCCGTAGGGGATGGGCATGCCCTGTGGGTATGAGGGATATGGCAAAGTTGGTGGAGGAGCAGCCGCTCCACCGCTAGGGGTAGCAGTTGGTGGTGGAGGTCTTGGTGGAGCCTCCTTCTTGCCCTCTGAAACAGACAAATTTTGTGTAGTAGTCGGTGGAGGTGGTGGTCTTGGTGGAGGCTCCTTCTTGCCCTCTGAAACAGACAAATTTGATTCATATACTTTGTAATTCTGAAATTAATTTCGCACATTATGTAAATTCTTTAATGCTTCCAAAATGGAAAAGGTCATTCAGCATTATTAACATGAAATATATACACAGTGGAAGTGAAATAGTCTTGCTGATTTTCAGAGCGAATAGCTCATGTTGTATGTAACAAAAAACTGTAATATCATATTGGTGGAAAGTCGATAGTTTTTTCAACCTCTTATTCGGTAACTATTGCGAGTAGGATCGTGATTTTTGTCCATATCAATAGGGAAACTAATAAAGAATAATTTACCCCTCAGGTGTATTTTAATAGTATGAACGGTTTTCGTGTAATTTAATTTTAAAAACCTCTAATTTCAAGCCAATGCACGATGCGAATTGGGTGCAACACAACGCCAGAGAACAGCTCATCTAGCGAGACACACCGAGTTCATTGACCTTTTACATCTGTATCATGAGAAGAGTGTGTTAGCTGCGATGTTGCCGGACTGGTGAAACTTCAAACTTAATTTCCAAATTAAATGTTCATTTAATCACAAGACGTAATGTAGTGTAACTTTAATTCAAAATAATAATGTAGTTTTATTGTTACAACAATAATTCCTTTCTACAATTTAATTTAAACATTCCCGTCAACAATGGGATTTCCACTCCACACAGCAACACAGTATTCGTTATTGCACTCCACAGACGACAATGACAATTTACTTGGATTATTGAGAACAACAATGTACTGCTAATCTTAATTAATATTCACAAAGCACTATTTACAACACAGAAATATCAGTTCTCGGTTCACAGTTCGTTTGCCTTGGCTAGTTCTTCTAGCTCAGTCACTCGAGTTCACAGTATCTCGAACTCCAGACCTTCAGAGACAGTCCACTGAACTTCGAACTCAGGTCCCCCAACTGCGGTCCACTGCCCTCACACAGCTGCGGACACACTCAAGTTTAACTCCGGTCTCGAAGCTGGCTTCACTGCTACACAAGACTGACTGGCTAGCAACTACTGCAACAACTCACTTGCGTCTCTTATTTATAACTAAACCATAGTTTCGAGAAGCTACGATTTCGCGAACAATCTTCAGATACTGAGAGGTTGACGCTTCCGGAAACTTCTCTGGATTTCTCCCCTCAGTCGCAGGCGCATTACTTCCCCCTCTCCCTTCGTCACATCCGCGCCACCACCTCGTGCCCCCTCTCCTGCCGGATGCGCACGAAGTTCCCCGAGCGCCGAGAATATTCGGCCTGCCGTTTTCTATTCATTCCAGTGTACCCTATCGTCCCATTTCTTCTCAAAAATTATTTCACTTCCACCCTATATAATGATGGACTAATCTTGTATCAAGGTTGATAAATGTAAAAAGTGGAGCAATAACTCAAAGTAAAACAGTGAACTAGGAGAGTAAAGATGTTCGTTAAGTATTTTCAAATGATAATCTATCACAGATTAGGATACCAATCAATTGTGCAATATAGTACATTCCTTCCCTTTCACAAGATGCCCTTGTGCAAGAGGAAATTTAAACAAAAGATTCTTGATAGGTATTCATATTGAAAGTATGATTTAAAAGAAAAAATCTGAGAACAGATTCACACAAAGATATACAATTTAATTAGTTCACAATCTGTAAGAGGAAAAATGTGAACATGGATACAGAAAAGGCTAATTGTTTATACTATATAATGCAACGTATTCGGTAACTATTGCGAGTAGGATCGTGATTTTTGTCCATATCAACAGGAAAACTAATAAAGAATAATTTATCCCTCTGGTGTATTTTAATATACCATTAAAAGCAATCACTTACCCCAATTTTTGTAGCATGCTTCATTATTTGCATTCAACACAAGACAAATATTCTTTATCTTTGGATTAGGCCACGTCAAGTTTCATCATCAGATTCATTGCATAATTCTAACTATATTCTTTGAAAATAATTAACATATGTGTGTAAGTTTTCTTGGTAGGTTTTGTTCAATTAATCTTTCATAAACACTAAAAGTTTGACATCCAAATGTGTATACACAGTGATATAAATTAATTACCAGTACTATTACGTTAATAAAATGCTATGCCATATCTGATCGTGTATATAACAAATTAATGGAATAGTATATACAGTATACACAATTAGACAAATGAAGAAAAGAAATATTGATACATTAAAGGATCAAATGAACTGTGTAATCGATAGAATAGTGCAAGAAATATACAGAGATAAGAATAATTCTGTTTAAAGTTTAAAATAATCAAAATCTCAAATTACGGAAAATGACAAGTGCTGCGAACTTCGGAAAAAAATTACTAAGTTTTTTTTCTACCATTATTTGGATGAATTAAAAAAATGTGTGATATTAAGTCTAATAAGGGATACTACACATACAATACTAATTGCAACAGCAGAAGTTCTCCAACAACGTATATGAGTGTGAGTCATATTTTTTTGAAGAACAACTGATAGGGGTAACTTGATTTATATAATAATTATATTTTTATTGTACTAAAATTTTAGTTACCTTTGTCTAAAGTTCGTATTTTGTCATTTTTTTTGAGAGAGAGCCAGGATATTTTCTTATTCTTTTCCTACAGAATCGCCATTGATTTATAATAATTCTGTATTCGTTTAATTAAATTCTGTACATCATGGTGATAGTTTATTATGGAACATTCAATTCCGAGATTCGTTTTACAGCATATCGTACCTTGACCACTAGTGGCATAATGAGCAGGAATTGCTGGAGTTGCACCAAAGGTTTGACGTCCAATATTTTGTGTCAAGTCTTTCAATAATTCTTCCTTTTCAGTCTTTCGAGCAAAGCAGAAGTCAGAAATCTTATTCTGGAATGCTACCAATATCTGAAAGACAAATGCCAATGTTTGAGCATAATTTCTACAACTGAAATCAGTTACCGAACATTATTCATTTCACTATAAACAATAATATCGATATTTATATTATTATTGATATTATTATGAAATTATGATTATCTTCATCTAATAATAATAATAATAATAATAATAATAATAAATGTGTTAAAATGTTCCAAAGGATAACATACAGGTGAACTTTTTTATGAAAAAGAAATAACCAGTAATATGTTCAATCATCTGGGACTATGACAAATACCTGTGTAAGATCATTGTAGAATCTTGCTCCTTCAGAAAGGTTTCCTTTCAGTTCATTAAAAGTGTCATGTGCTGCAGCCAGCTCTTTCAACATAGCCTCTCTCTGAGCAGAAGCTCCTGCACCTGACTTCTCTTTACAAAATTCTGTATTTTGCACCTAATAAACAAAAGCAGAAAATAACTAATCGTTTATATAAATGTGGAAGTGAAGAAGTGACTTTAATAAAGTTGCCAAAACGAATCATTTGTGGTGAATTCTTGTGCACAAAAGCAGACAATGAAAATAAAAAATAAAATGAAATGATATTTTAAAAAGGATTAAAATGTTATGGCATAATATGATATGATATGATATATTTCGTCACAGCACTTCTTTACATGTAATGGTGTACCTCACATTTCTGTATCCGGTGCCACCATTAACATATTATTACAATAACACATTATTTGCAGTACACGTCTACACAGATACTCCCAATTACACAATGTACCTTTTTTGTTACTTGGTCAATCTCCCCTTCAGTATTTCTCTTACATTTCATTTGCTATTCTCTATTTATTCATTAATCCTAATATATCTAATATTATATACTTCTTTCACACCCCTCTTTTCCTCTAACTATTCACTAAAATCTCAATTTCAATTTTTCTCTATAAATTATTATATTGAATTATTTGACCTATTTGTTTTTCGACCTTTTATTCCTTTACTGTTCCAACGTTCAAATGTTAGTACTAATTTTATGCTGTCATTTGTTCACTTCTCTTAACCCTTTCTCACTATTTTCACTCCTTATTTGCGCTCACTTTCACTTTCTCACTATTCTGCTTCCACCTAATCCATTGTCACTATTCTCACTTCCTATAAATACTTATATTTTATTCTATACATCTGCTTATACACTTTCTCTCTACCCTATACTTCTCGATCTTTTCCAGTTTCACTTTACTTGCACTTCTTGATCATATCCCCACTATTTTTTTACACATATCAAATATCTCTGCTAAATCCTCATCTGTCGCAAGTTTTGACCTTTCTTTACTGTTCGTCTCTGCCTTATTTCTCTCTTTGTCTTTCTTTCTATTTATTTCTTCTTCTATTTTATGGCATAATAAAAATCATTATTATAAATGAAATATTAACACAATAGTATTAAATCTGGAGGGTAAAGAAAATGTTTGATAATGTTTATGCAAAAGTAATTTTGCATATCACAATGTATATCTAACTACAGTAAAACCCCACTTTAACATTCCTGTTTTTAAAGACTAAATCTGTTAAGTCCCAGCCAAACTGCCATAAGAATAATGTAATTAATTCCCAATTTTAAGGAAACCCAGTTTAAGGATACTTTTCAAGTGATTTTGTGATGATCTTGACTCGACTTTCAATAATCAACAGTAGGGTACCAGAATATTATATGCCACACAGCATCATTATTCTTTATCATTCTTTATGGTCTTGCTTTGAGTTGCTTTCACACAGTGGTTGCTTTGCTTGTTTTATTCTCTCGAGTTGTGTGGATCCTGTTTCCAAGTTTTTTTTGTTAGTTCATATTGTTTATGCATTTAATTAGGGCTAGGATTTTGATGATCTATAAAACATGAAAAAATGTCCTAAAACCAATGCATTTATGACCTAAAAGCTTTCAAAAATGCCCTTAAAAATTCCCTAATAATTGATCTTACATTCTAAAATTGGCTTAGTAGGAAAAGAAGTTTTGTGCTGCTTAATATTTAGACTAGTAATTAAATTAAATTCTAGTACCAATATTCAAGTTTATTTAATTTCACATATTTTTTATAAGTAGTACACTTTAATTAATTATTTTACCTGATATAATTTCCAAGTAGTCTACCACATGGCCACTCTTATCCGGAACTAGCAGATATATAGGAGTCTATATTGAAGAGGTGGTTGGACTGATGCATTACATGGGGTGTACTATGTTAAAATGGCAATATTTGTGTAGAAAAACGATTAAAATATTATACAAAATATTGGGTATTAATGGACAAAATATGTAGAGAAAATATCGAAGGAAATAAACATTATTTTACATTAAACTTGAGTACTTGCGTCAGGTCTATATGACTCGAGTGTTTTTTCTTTCCTCTGTTTTCTTTGCTGGAAGGTAATATGATGAGTGCCGATGGTGTGTAATTTCTTCTATTGTTGAAGTCTTTGAAACGGTCTGGCTGTAGTCATTTATCATTTAGCGCCAACAGCTGTTTATATATTGTGATTTGACCCGATGCGAATACTTAAGGGTTAATAATAGGGATTTATGGCCAAACTTAAATGAAAATGCCTCAAAAATGACCGAATAAAACAAAAAAATGCTCTTATGAGTTGAAACAGGCAAAAAATGCAAAAAAATGCCGTAACAAATATGTTTTAAAACACTCAGTTTATCACATAACATATAAATACTAAAGCAGCAACGTTTCTGGGTTACTAGAAAAAAGATGCAATTTCATCAAAATCCTAGCCCTAGTTATAATGGCGATTAAATGGAAGGAATTTACTGGACAAAAAATGAAAATAATAAGGGCTGTCGAGGCTAATCCTCAAATAATGACTGCGCGGTCACCGGAAACTACGTTAGCAGTGGACCACAAGTCACCCGCAGTTTTCTCGCCTCACGTCATAATAATGTCTCTAGTACAGTATAATCTATTCTAACACAAGTCATAATTTTTCAATAAAAAGGAGAAAGGAAGCTTCTTAATTCAAGAAATGGATTGCTAAATGACAGAAAGTGAAGGTTCTTTACTTGTAGCTTACCTGAATATCTGCCACTAAGGCTTCCTGTCTTTGAAGGCTCTCCTTTACTTGCCGCTGCAAGGGACCAAACACCCTTCCCAAACTTTCTACAGATAAGGCTTGCTCATTGATGGCTCCATCCTGTGCTAGTGCATTGAGGAATGTTGATTTCATATCTACAGTAGCTGACTTCAGTTCACATTCAATGCTGTCTCGTTCTGCCTTTATAGTTTCAACCTGAATATTAAATATCATTATACAGACAATTTTCTTTCCTTTTATTCATATTATTTTTAAAGTGGCAATAAGAAATATAACTTAATTTGTATTCGAGAACCAATGTAGCCAGTGCAATGAATATCAATTTGAAAGTTAATTTACTTACCGTACTAATTAATTTTATTTACACAAGACATTTTTATCTAATTGGTATTTAATGATACATTGAAGTTCACGAGCAACTGCAGAGAACTAGATTTTCTATTCACCAATATACTCATAAGTAGACTTGGTTTTTAGGTAAAACCTAAAGTAATTCTTACATGATAAGTGCATAAAAACTTGCAAGTACACGTTTCATAAAAAATTATACCTAAAATTGGTACTTTTATAGAACCTAAAAATGCCTATTTTGATGATAATAGCCTAATTTTGCCTATTTACCATGTTTTGTTACTCAATGGTCAAAACACCCACTTCAAAATTCATATCATTAATTTCAAAATTCACATTTCAGCTTGTACTAATTTTTAAACTAGAATTGTATGTATCATATTTGATGGTCTGGTCAGGGATTGCTTCATTACTTATAACATTTGGTGTGCTGTGACACACATTTAATAAGGGCCACATATCCAGTTCTTGGAAAATGAGAAAGTGCACTCAACTTCACTACTGCATGGTATCTATTGCAAACAAATTGTGCATTCTGTCTTAATTCACGAAGTGTAAAGTATGGTGTGTGGGTAGATGAATTTTGCAATGCCAAAAATTAAGTCTTCAAAGACTTCTCTGATACATTTAATGACTGCAAGAATTTTCCGATTTAACACTGGATGGACAGACAATACACTGCCAAGCACGTACAAACAGGTGTGAGCACTCAAATAAATTATTTTTGCTTTAAATTATATATTAATCTGTGCTTCATTGGCTGGTCATGATAATATCTTTGAAAAATATTGGAGTGCAAGAGGTCAAATGACTTTATTGTCAAACGCCTGGCATTAGAAAAC
Organism: Periplaneta americana; assembly: GCF_040183065.1. Taxonomy (NCBI): domain Eukaryota; kingdom Metazoa; phylum Arthropoda; class Insecta; order Blattodea; family Blattidae; genus Periplaneta; species Periplaneta americana. Next base: position 186,161,628 of record NC_091118.1, read on the forward strand.
AACAACATATAAGGTGAGCCAATGAAACGGGCGATTTTCAGATTCGTGTCTTTTCGGCTGTTGTCGGGTATTTTAATTGTTACATGCAACAATCTATTCTTCATTTGATAGCATTTGTTTATAATGGATCAATGGACGGTTGAACAACGTGCTTTTGCTATTAAGGCATATTATAAAAATAATGATAGTTTCATTGCTGCACAACGACAGACATTACAAGATGCTGATAAAGTAAACCTCATGACTTTTTCCCAAAAATTCTTGGATTTAAATGTTAGGGAAGACATTGTCCACAATATGCTGATGAGTGATGAAGCTCATTTTCATCTCTCTGGATACATCAATAAACAAAACTTTCGATACTGGTCACCAACTAATCCTTATGAAATACATGAGGAACCATTACACAGTGTCAAAGTCACAGTTTGGTGTGCAATAGCGTCATTTGGAAACTTTGGTCCTTATTTCTTTGAGGACGATTATGGGACATCTGTTACTGTAACATCACAGCGATATATCCGAATGATTCAAGAATTTTTGTCTCCAAAAATTGCTAATAATCCTCTCACCAATAGAGACATGTGGTTTCAACAGGATGGTGCAACCAGTCACACGGCTAGACGCACCATGGATGCAGTCAAAGGTTTATTTTCAAACCACATTGTCTCAAGATATGGAGAAATTTCCTGGCCTGTGAGATCTCCAGATCTCATAGCATGCGATTTTTTCTTATGGGGATATTTGAAGAGTATGGTCTTCAAAAATCCACCTCCACAGAACATCAACGAACTCGAAGAAAAAATTCGCCATGAAGTTGTTGAAATTCCTATGGACATGTTGCGTCATGTAATGGAAAACATACAACTTAGACTTGAAGAATGTGTGCAACGAAATGGGTGTATCAGCGGGATGTAGTGTTCAGAAAATAAGAATTTCATGAGGTACAGGTAAATGATATTGTGTATACTTTAAATGTAAAGTGAAAGTTTCGTTTCAAAGTAATCAGTGCAATAATTATTAAAGTTTTAAAATCACTCGTTTCATTGGCTCACCTTATACAAATAAAAGCCTGTTTACAAGCTGAGGATAATTGGCTTCACTGTCAACTATCCAGAACTGAACAATGCAATACTAGGAATTCTAATCTAACAATTGGTAAAGGGTTATTGTCAGTAAGACAGTTTCTATACAATGAATTCTTTTAAGTTTACCATTTGTTATTAACAGAGAAAAATTCGTCCTGGTGCCGAGAATTGAACCTGGGTCTCCCAGTTCTAGGCACTGGGTGCCGAAGTTCGATCTTTCTCCTTGATCCTCGGCAGTGGGACGAATTTTTCTCTGTTAATAACAAATGGTAACCATCATACATAATTTTGTGGGACCAAAAAATTAATCTCTACATCTTTTAAGTTTGTCATCCAATTTCATAGTACAACAACTATAATCGACTGGGACTGTGTTAGTATTATCCACTATCAAACAAAACCAAGAAATATTTCAAATTAACATCATTATGCTCTTTAGTAAAGCTAAAGGAAATTAATTAAACAATTCATTTTAACTAGAGATAGTAGTTGAGCAGACTACGTAACAGTCAATCAAAATATATTTTTATACATACATCTTCCATAAGCTTTCGTAGTTGCTGAACTGCTGAGCTGTTCTGCACACTGCTTCCTCCAGGACCTGCAGATGGCACTGCATTTTGCATTTCATCTGGACCCTTGCTCAGAAGTTCCATGCCTCTCAGATGAGATTCAAATTTATCACGGACTACTTTATCAGCCTTCATAGCATTATTAATGATCTCCCGATATTTATTCATATTGGCAAGGAATGTTTCTGTTAATTTTTCTGAAGGAGTACGGGTCCAACGTTCTTTGAATTGTTCACGGAGCTGATCATCTGATTCTTTCTCATCACGAAGCATTCTCTCGGTCTGGAAAATTGGAGAGGAAAATCTCGATAAAATTCAAGTTTTAAAAAATTATGATTTGCATTTCAAACAGGACAGAAATTTGAAGTACCTTCAGTTAATTCTCCCTCCTGCCAACAATATATTTAATTTCATGTAAAATAGGAGTGAAGGAATGAAGCGACTACCAGATATTAAGTGATTGTGAGGACAGAATAGATACGGCTTTGGAGAGGTTATTAACGAAGAAGAAGAGTGCTAAAAAGTGAGTGCAAGAAAGTTAGGGGTGGCAAAAGTGTAAGAAAAGAAACAGAGAAGAAAGTGTTAAGTGTAAGAAGATAGGGTAAGAATGTAATAAGATAGACTATCAAACAATGAATACAAGAGAATTAAAGTGGAAAAAAAAAAAAAATCATCTGAACAAATGTGAAGTGGAATGAGAGAGAAATTGCAAGTGTAATTAAGTGAATTAGATATGTCATGTTATTCAATGTTATGGGTTGGGAGTAGTATCAGGGGTACTATAACTGTAGGAGTATTATAGAAATAAATATATGGAAAGAGATAATAAAATAGGAAATTTAGAAGTGAAGCGAAAAGAAAGAGATAAATATGTAAATAAACAGAGGATAGGAAAAAAAAAGTGATATAAGTGTTGTAAAATAGAGTAAACAGAAAAGTCAGCAAGTAATGTAGGAGAAAATAGCGGGAAAACAATGATTAAGAGTAGGTAGGATTTGAGGGTAGAGAAGAAAATAAATAAATAACGCAAATTATTAAGGAAGGAATATGCAATATTTAATAGGTGAGCGAGAAATGGAAGGGAGACAGTCTAGGTAGGAGGGAGAGAATAGAAGAGGATAGAGGGGGAAGGACATATAGCAATTCAGTCATAACATAACATTAGAAAGTAATCAAGAAATTCTCGGCAAAGAATACATTAATAGAAAAGAGTTATATGTATTAAAGGGATGGCGGATCGAAAAACAGAAATGTGAAGGTCCACCATAACTGTGAATTGTAAAGTTGATTGATAAATAAATATCAAATTATCAAATTTCATGTAAAATGCTAATGCCAAATGTTGAATGCATGTAATCTAAAGAGTGTTTTATCAACCTAGTCGTCCACTTTGGCTTTCTATTACTTATACAGCTCTTGAATGAAATTTCACAATAACAAAGCGATTTTTGTATCACTCCATACCTAAGATTATGATTTGTTTTTGTCTCCCTCTTACCTGGGCTAATAACGTATTTTCTCGCATATAACTCACCATTTCATATATCTCCCACTCTATTTTCTCATTGTGAAAATACAGGAAAAAAATCCCCGCATATATCTCGCATTAATTTCTGATGTCCATATAAATAAATACGATCATAGTAATTTTAAGTTTGAATTCCCGCATGATGCAGTAAGAGTGAGACAAATTAATATTAATGGTAAACACACTCCACTCATTCAGCACTGTTTCCCGTGTGATTTCATTGTTAATTTTGGCATTCGTTATTAGCATTGCTGGTTTCATCAGTCTAGTGGCAGTGCTTACTTTCGTCTGGAGTGATTTCCTCTTTTTTATGTGATTTGTTTTGTGCATCTGTAAGTTATGAAGAAACATGCAAGTTGTACAGCTGGCTTTAAACTTCAGTTATACGATATATTTACTTTATTTTTATTTTAGTAGGTTATTTTACGATGCTTTATCAACATCTAGGTTATTTAGCGTCTGAATGATATGAAGGTGATAATGCTGGTGAAATGAGTCCGGGGTCCTGCACCGAAAGTTACCCAGCATTTGCTCATGTTGGGTTGAGGGAAAACCCTGGAAAAAACCTCAACCAGGTAACTTGCCCCGACCGGGAATCGAATCCAGGCCACCTGGTTTTGCGGCCAGACGCGCTAACCGTTACTCTGCAGGTGTGGACTATACGATATACAAAAGAACACAGCGATCGAGCTGTTGATTATGAATTTAATGTGAAAGAATGTAGTATTTGCTACTGGTGATGTAAACAGAAACATGCGCTAGAAAACATAAATCACGAAAAGAATTTAGGGAGCCGAAAAGCAAAAAGTTCCCTGAATTGGAAGACGAGCTTCTTTGCTATGTGATAAGAGTTATGGCTTCAGTGTCTTGCACGAGATTCTACATTTGAGAACTATCAAAGAAGCAGAGCATTAGCTGTGAAAGTGAGCCGGGGTTGGATCTACAGATTCACGAAATGGAAGGGAACTGTATCTGTAACGGCAAAAATTGTACTACCATAGCCAAACATTGGAATCAAATGACGTCACTTTGTACAACTCTCTGTATTTACTCAAAAAGAGGAATATATTATGCAATATATGTGCACTCTTGCTCAAGTAGCTGTAGAAATTTCTCAAACTTTTACAGATACAGACGTGGACAAATCATTAACAAAATTGACGATTTTTATGATAATTCCATTTACAAAATTTGACTTTTCAATTTAGACTACAGTTGAAAATTTTGCATATTTCTATAATTACAGTAGATATAAATATGCAAAAATGTAAGCTATTCTAAACTGAAGAGTCAAATTTTGTAAAATATATATAATAAAATCTTCAATTTTGCTAATAATTTGTAAATATGCAAAAATGTCAACTGCAGTTTAAAGTGAAGAGTCAAACGCTGTAAAAATATATATAATATAAATATTCAGTTTTGCTAATAATTTGGACATATCCAAAATGTCACCTGTAGTCCAAATTGAAGAGTCGAATTTTGTAAAAAAATATACAAAAAAATCTTCACTTTTGCTAATAATTTGTAAATATGCAAAAATATCAATTGTAGTCTAAATTGAAGAGTCAAATTTTGTGAAAATATACAATACAAATCTTCAATTTTTCTAATAATTTGGAAATACGCAAAGATGTCAACTGTAGTCTAAATTGAAGAATCATATTTTGTAAAAATATATAATAAAAATCTCCAATTTTGCTAATAATTTGTCCACGTCTGTATATGCATGTATGATGACCTCATCAAGGATATCCTTATTTCTCTGCAGAAGATCCGGAAGTTCTGTAATCATTCTCTGTAGTTCTGTAATCCCACCATTACTTTGCACAGCTGTAGCCTTATCTATCAGTGACTGTGGTAATGAGTTTCCTGACGTATCTTCTAAGGCTGCTGGAAGATTAAGCGAAGCCAAGACACTGAAAGAAATAAAGACAGTTTATATTACAAACTTGCCATGCATTCCATGGTCTGCCATAAGACAAAGTATACTGATCAATTATTATATAAAATATGATAATTGAATTTAAATGTGATTGCAATTAGATATCAAACACTAGAGATAACAAAAGATTTAGAAGAAAAACATCCTAAAAATTTAAATACATTGATGTGTTAATTAAGTTGCACTTTGGTACAGATGCGTCCTTAAGATGGAGAGTGACCCCTTCAAGGCAGCTAAATCAACTGTTCAATCAACTCTTTGCACCTTTAGGAAGCACTGAATTGCAAGTGGGATTGTACATGGCTAACAAGAAAGACAGACTTCAGCACAAATGAGAGTCACATGGTTATCATGGTCTAGTCATGGCCATCTTGACAATTGCCTAATATAAATACTTCTAAAAACAAAGGAATTTCTATATTAAACTCATGTTAACTGTACATTTATATATATATATTTTTTAATAATAAATTAAAATTTAATAACAGCGATTAATATCAATTATGTACTTGAGATTAAATATACATGATATAACATACACCCTTTCGTCATCACGAATTGTCTACCAGTCTTCGTGTTCAGACAACTGCATCAGTCTCCTCTACCAACACCACAATAAATAATCAATCCCACTCTCACTTTTATATATAAACTGTTCAATGTTGGCCATGTTATGACTAAGAATGTGATGTCATGCCATAGCCTGTCTTTCTCGTTAGCCACGGGGATTGTACCTCTTGCACAATTCTGATATTAATTTTTAAATCTTTATATGTCATTCTATATGACTGAATAGTTATATTTTGTTGTTAACCCGAGGTTTATAAATTCAAATTCCGCTGATAAAAATGGATTCTGGGGCTATAAGGAACAGCAAAAGTTTCTTTGAAAAAGAAATACAATTATTTGTTGCAGATTTACAGATTGTATGAGAATTGTTCCTGAATGAGAGAACTCATGGCCAAATTTACAGCCCATTTGTTGCTGACATCAATATTCAACTCTGCTAATCATCATCCTATCACTGAAAGCATTACTGATGTCCCCACCTTAGAAATGGAAATTTTTGCACCATTCAGGAAGGTCTAGGTAGAAAGCATTATAAATCTAAAAATGTACTAGGTATTTTTTTCTTTTTGGTTTCATTAATACTGTAGCTTTTGGAGATATACTGCATTCCATTTCCCTACTATCTTTACTTTTATAAATCTTCCTTATTAAAAACTGTGTGGCAGGAAAACCCCACTGGATGTACATCACTGGACATACTCAAATTAAGCTGGGAAGATCAAGTTCGCTAGTATCTAGATTGCATAGAAGGAACTGTAGATGAGGCACATGACAGAAGAGAATGGAGGTAGCTTGTGAATGAGACCACAATCTATTGAGGTTTGAACTGCCACAGAAGTAAGTAATTTATAAGAATTGTTTCTTTCTCGATTCCTTAAATACTTTCCTAGTTAGGATTTTTTCATGGGCCATACATCTCAGAACACAGGGCTCCTACCTTTATTTCTTTTTCTAGGAAAGCCATTCTTAGAGTTTTATTGCTCCTTAAAAGCCCTTCACCCTCAACTGGATTTTAACTTACAAATTTCGGATCCAATAAGTTTGTTAATCACTAATCACAATAATAATTCGATGAAAGAGTAATGGAATGGAGAAAAATTCTCTCCGGCACCGGGACTTGAACCTGGGTTTTCAGCTCTACATGCTGATGCTTTATCCACTAAGCCATACCGGATACCCATCTGGTGTCGGATAGAATCGTCTCAGTTTAAGTTCCAACTCTTGGGTTCCCTCTAGTGACCGCCCTCTGCACTACGTCATAGATATTCTATGAACATAAGACTGAAGTCCATACATGTGCTGAGGTGCACTCGTTATGAGTGACTAGTTGGCCGGGATCTGACAGAATATCTGCATGGAAATATATGTACTTCGGTACATTAAATATATATGATATGCATAAATCACTTCATGATTTAAGACGGCGCTTATTCCGTCGGATCCCGGCCAACTAGTCACTCATAACGAGTGCACCTCAGCACATGTGTGGACTTCAGTCCTACGTTCATAGACTATCTATAACGTAGTGCAGAGGGCGGCCACTAGAGGGAACCCAAGAGTTGGAACTTAAACTGAGACGATTCTGTCCGACACCGGGATGGGTATCCGGTGTGGCTTAGTGGATAAAGCATCAGCACATAGAGCTGAAAACCCAGGTTCAAATCCCAGTGCCGGAGAGAATTTTACTCCGTTCCATTACTCTTTCATCGTATGATGACGCAGAATATCTGCATGGAAATATCATATGTACTTCGGTACATTAAATATATACAATAATAATTACTAAAAATGAACTTACATTGCTCAGAGAATCCATAGATGATATCCTAATACAGTAATAACTTATATCTAAATTGACTCATATTGCAATTCGCAGGTGCTTGTGTAAAGAGGGTTAAGTCAAATTGTAAGATATGTAAACTTCTCTCCTTTGGTACTGAACAAAACACCTTTTACACAATATATGGAGCACTGCAACTGCATCATCGATGGAAAAATGACATAACCCCTTTAACACAAGAAAGAAGTAATTGTGTAGGCTGTACTTATCCCATTATATCCCATTCATACTTAACCCCCTTCACACGAGCACCTGTGAATTACAAAATTGCATGTACAGTAGAACCTCAATTATCCATTATAATGGAGAGGAAGAGGCTGACAGTTCACTGAAAATGAAGAATAAACCATTTTACTTAGATTACTATAGTTTAATGTTACTTTGCAAAAGTATTTTTTTATATTAAGAACTGATGAGTAATTTTAAAAAAAGTCTGTCACTTTCCTTTGTACTTTGGCAGCATTTAGATTTGTAATGATGTTAATTTTTTGTTTTCTCAAGTGAAAAATATTCGGGTAAATAGTATCTTCTTCCTGCTCTAGAAAATGCAGCAACAAATCAGCCGATTCCAAGGCATAGTACACAAAAGCAGTCCTAGTTAATCTACTGGATATTAAGAAATTTAAGAAAAGAAATTGAAGATTATTATATTGAGAACTACTTTTACAGAATCTACGTAAATATTATAGAATCTCCTCTAATATTAAATGTTAATAACAGTGGCAGGTCGTGATTTTTTAAACGTATGTGCTACTACAACAACAACAACAACAAGAATAGTAGTAGTAGTAGTAGTAGTAGTAATAATAATAATAATAATAATAATAATAATAATAATAATAATAATAGCACTCATCCTAATAACTAAAATTAAAGTTCATTCTCCTTCCTTTTGGCGAACATGTCTATCACCTTAGTATTAAAAAATATTAAGCTTATGTTTTATTTAACGATGCTCGCAACTGCCGAGGTTATATCAGCGTCGCAGGTGTGCCGGAATTTTGTCCCACATGAGTTCTTTTACATGCCCGTAAATCTACTAACATGAGCCTGTCGCTCTACTAACATGCCATCGACCTGGATATATGTCTAATTTTATGAACTAGAAGAATTGAAAACGATGGCTAAAAACCACATTTCTAATAGAAAAAATAAATGTTTCATATTTAAATACATTTTTGATGAATGAAGTTTTAGGTACTAAATACATAAGTTGGCTATTCTGTTCTGGCTACTCTTTGGTGAGCACAGAAGGGACAGCAGTTTGATGAGGTTTTCGGTGCTTGCGGGGAAGTGAGAAGGGTAACTGAAGCACGCACATTTCTCCATGTCGACATCTTTCCTGTGCTTAGCACATCGCGCACTACAATGGAGGGTGAATGTTGAAACGCGTCAAGGCAAACGATTCAAATTCTTTAACAATACAGAATGGAAACATGCGGTAACTATTTAAATTAAACAGATATTTTTGAGGTTTTTAAAACAAAGCATATTTTTCTCTCTTATTTTTATTATGTGCTGTAGCACATGAGCACATAAGTACCGGCCGCCCCTGGTTAATAATTATTTTTATAGAAGTTCTAATGTCTATAAATTCGTGTCCACTAATTAAAGCACCAAATTTATTATATAATAAATACTTATAAAAAAAAAAAACAAATTAACATGAAATTGGAGATCAAAATAACATTTAAGGGTTACCTCTAAAATTATTATATAAATGTTTTTAATTACAGTGATAACAATGGTTTTAATTTAATTTTTTTAATTGGTAGTCCGAGACTTTTTCAATTTTCACAGAATAGCAAAATAGCATGGTATGGTATGGTGGTCTCCACCATAAATCCAAACATCAGTATCTCGGTTAACTTGTATTTGGTTTCATAGTAATCCAATATAAACCCATAAATGCTTCTCTTCTCGTTGTTCACTTTCTCAGTACTACAAAACAAACACTGAGTCAGTATTGAACAAATTGTAAAAGAGCAGAGCTTTCATCCATGAGGTGAAGAATAAAGCAAATTGTAGTATAATTCGCACTCTTGCCAACTAAGACTGGCTGTTCTGTAATGAATCAGAGTCTGTTTAGTTCGAAATAGAGAATACCTTTCATTACTTTCATAAATTAACTTGTACGTCTGAAATAACTTTCTGTTATACGAAAAAGCATTAATTGTAATCTACATACTAGGTTCAAAAAGTTCCCGGAATTTGCTAGCATCATAGAAACAACGTACCTTAAACACTATTCTACAGCATTCCCTTCAAAATAGTTGCCTTCCGCAACAACACACTTTTGCCAACGCGTGTAGAGTTCCTGGAAGCAGGCCTGGAAGCCATTTTGTGAAACCCGTCTTAGTGCTCTCGTCGCGTTTGCGATAACCTCTTCAGCATTGAATCTCCGTCCTTTCAGATGACTTTTCAGACGGGGAAACAGAAAGTAATCAGGTGGTGAGAGATCAGGAGAGTATGGTGGGTGATCCAAAGCAGTTATGTTGTGCCTGGCAAGAAAATTCTTTACAATAATTGCGCGATGAGCAGGTGCATTGTCATGCATAAGGAACCACTTTTCTGGACGTTTCCTTCTCACTGCGTCCCAAAGGCGACGGAGGGTTTTTACGTACAATTCTTTCGTTACAGTACGACCTTCTGGAATGAACTCATGGTGCATGAGACCCTGAGAGTCGAAGAAAACTTCCAACATAACTTTGCTTTAAGTGTGCTTAAATGCGACAGGCTCATGTCAGTAGATTTACTGGCATGTAAAAGAACTCCTGCGGGACAAAATTCCGGCACATCCTGCGATGCTGATATAACCTCTGCAGTTGCGAGCGTCGTTAAATAAAACATAACATTTAAAATAACTTTGCCTTTGGAAGTGTCCCTAGGAAATTTTTGCTTCCGAGGAGATGTTTTCGATTTCCACTCAGATGACTGTCGTTTAGGGACTGGGTCGTACAAGTAGCACCAGTTTCATTTTGTTTAAGAAATCACCATCTTCATCAGCCATACTGATCATGTCCCCAGCAAAACACAGAACTTGATGTTTGTACTTTGCTCTGTGGACATAATTACAAAATGCGACGAACAAACAAAACACTATGATAAACAATTGCCTACAACTCAAAACCAATAATTGCCATTATCAACAAACTTTAAGGAAATGACATCATGAATGTTACCAACAAAACAAATGTATAATATCCCTTGTTATATATTAATACGAAAAATGGTAGTAAAATTCCGGGAACTTTTTGAACCTAGTAGTATACTGTTTCGTGAACTACATGATTTTGAATATTGGTAGTACGCTATTTTGTCTCGGTTCTTAACATATCATGTTGCATCATTAACCAGAGTATACACCATGCACCTTCTAATTTATGTACTGTGATGACAGAGCGAATCACGTTCAGTATTTTAGCGGCATACTATGTTTGTACTGCAGTGTTTATTGACAATAGGTTTTTACATAGAGAGCTTGGTTTTTATATTTGGTTTGCTTATTAAGAAGAAAAAAAACAAAACAAATAAATCACAAAACAGATAACCAAGGGATGAAAAATCGAGGTTCTATTGTGACTCGTAATTGTATACCTTTAAAAATTAAATATTTTTTGCAAGAATGAACATTACAACTGCCTGATGACATACCTATTAAGAAACTGTGTGCTCTCTCTAAGTTTCGTGATTTCTGAATTTACTATTTCATTCTTCCTGACATCATAAGCTGCCATGGCTTGATGTACAGTCACTGGCACCAATTCATCAAATAAGTCTGTAAATACAGGGAACACATATAAGAGCAATATATTTAAGAATTAACCTTTCTTTCTTCTACAACTTTTTAACTTTCCACCAAGAAACATGCAAGAATTCTGTATGATGCAATGACTGCTATTTGTAAACAAATTCTAAGTTATAAATTAGATATTCAGAATCTGCTGGCTCTTTTACATATCTAAGTTTACAGATTTTATTTTTAAGGTAATATAGATGGATTTTCAGTTTGTCAGTGGAAGGAAAAGAGAAAAATGTTTATGCTCGACCATGCCAAAATGTAGTAATTATACACCTGGTAGCAGCCCTTTAATGGACCTCATTAAAGTACACCTATTCATTAAAGTTCAGGTGTTCTACCAATCAGAAAACACCATTGTAGCAATATGAAAGTGCAAGTATCGATTATTCTCAGATATGCAATCGAAAGACAACTAGCGAAACGTCACGGAGGCTGCAAATCCAATACTGTCACAGAAGGTTATGTTCTGTTACTATAATAATTAGCGTTAATTGTAAATAATATTCAAATAAATTCAATTTGTCATCTCGTTTTTCAATGTCTAAATCAATTTCAAGGGTATATCAAGATTAACGTTTATTTTACTCTCTTGATTATATCAAGGTCAATGACATTTGTTTCTCGGAAAAAATCAATACTTTCGCGTTAGCGCACATTTCACAATTTACGAGATATTGCACAAGGTCAGTTCCTCTCCCCAGTCAGATAAGAATAACATGAATACTTATGAATAATTTCAAGTTAGAAATATGGTCGAGCATAAAAAGTCGTATAAAACCTGCCTATAATGGTAATTAAGACGCTCGTATGAAAATTATAAAACTCGCACTCGTTTCATAAACATACTCGCGTCTTAATTACTACCATTATAGGCTCGTTGCATAATGTACTAAATTAGTTTAATTTAAGTTTATTATTTCACGTCTGAACAACATTAAAAAGGCTAACAGATTTTTAGAAATGTATCTAAATTTTTTCATCTTTTCATTAACTAATCTTTAAGACATAATTTCTTACCTTTGAAATTCTGACTCAGTCTTTCTGGAACTGGCAAAGACTTGGCTAGCATTGCTTTGCCAACAGGAGTTAAATTCTTCACATCTGGAATTCTTTCATGATAAATGAAGTCATTGTCTTTCTTCGCTTCAGTCAGATTTCTCTGCACTTTATTTGCATAGTCTTGAAAGTATGACGGTTTTCCTGATCTTTGTTGTGCAGCTTTGAACAATTCTGAGGCATGCTATAAGAAAAGTTAAGCTATTTTGATGTGTTTTCATTTCATTTATGAACTTATGTTATTGATTCTATGCACTTAATGAAGTTATGAACTAAAATATGACTAATGTCTGAACAATTTTAAGAAAGAACTTCGTGTCCAAAGAAGAATAAAAAACAGGCCATAAAATACAAATTGACTTGTAACATATGCTCAGTAAAACTACTTGAGAAGTGTAGCAGTATGACTTGAAACATCATGGAATGTTTTCGAATAGAAATACTGCATATAGGGAGGTTTAGTTATAAAACTAATAATCAACTGTGATATCATAACAAGTTTACATATTCCAATACTGAAACAATTGTCTTTAGAGACAATTAATATTAGGTACCCTCCACAAAACTGGCTTCATTTATACACTGAAGGAGCCTTGATCTCCAGAGAACAAGGTGCCGGTGCAGGTGTTACGTGCTGTCTCTTCTCACTTTATAGATCTCTTGGATATGGAACAACAAGTTTTGATGGTGAAATCATTGCAATAAGTGAAAGTCTCAGGAATCTTCTATGCCACATCAATAAATTTAAGAATGCAGTTATATTGTCAGACTCCAAAGTAGCTATTCTATCAATCGTCTCTAAACACACACCTTCATCTCAAACAGCAGAAATAACTAAAATGCTCTCTCAATTGATATCACTCAATAAAAGAATTGTATTCCAATGGATACCATCCCATTGTGGAATCCTGGGAAACGAGAATGCGGATGCTTTAGCAAAGAAGGGCAGCACTGCTACTTACAGACCTGTTACTAAATCTATGTATTACTTTGTAAAAAGATTTATTAAATCTACATACTTAGACTTCAACAAACAAAATTTGATAACACAATCCCAAGGGAAAAAATGGAACTCTCTGCATCAAAATCCACAGTTAATTCCCGATTTACCACGAAAATCGTCTATAGCTGCATTTAGATTGGCAACAGGCCATGATTGTTTGGCCAAACACCTGCATAGAATTGGAATATATCAATCCCCTAACTGTCCATTGTGCAACTCAAACCAAGAAATGAATTCGGAACACCTCAAAATCTGTGCTTCAGTGGCTAACCATGATAATATCTTTGAAAAATATTGGAGAGCAAGAGGTCAAATGACTTTATTGTCAAACGCCTGGCATTAGAAAACAACAACAACATATTCCAATCCTCTAATCACCACAAGCCCTTTCTTGTTTTTTACTAGGTTATTTAACAATGATGTATCAATTACTGGGTTATTATTTAGCATCGATGGAATTGGTGATATGGAGATGGTATTTGGTGAGATGAGGCCGAGGATTCAGCATAAATAATATGACATTCGTTTGTTATTATTTGTCACGACTACAAATGTAATAGTTATTTATGATATGACTATAGTATAATTTCATATTACAATACAAGATTGGAAAGTTGTCAAACAAGGCTGCAGGTCGAGTTTGATAACCAGTCGAGTATTGTAATATGAAATTACAATAAGATAAGTACTGTATATATCATACGACGTTTTATCCACTTTGATAATAATTTAATTTTTTTATAAAAGTAATAATTGAATCAGTCGGAGCTAAAAGGAATTAAGTCACTTTTGGCAGCTTTTCAGGAGAAGCAAAAAATATTCCACTAATAACACAAATATTATATTTTTACGTTATAGAAGACAAAAGAATATTTAAAAGTCTTAGTTCCTTCTTCCACCGTTCGATGCGCATGACATCAGTTGTTCAAATTGTTGCATAACCAAAAACTTCATATTTTGACTTAATTCCTTTTAGCTCCGACCGATTCAATTGTATTATTTTTTAATTGGGTTATTTTACGATGCTGTATCAACATCTCAAGTTATTTAGCATCTGAATGAAATGGTGATAATGGCGGTGAAATAAGTCTCGAGTCCAGCACCGAAAGTTATCCAGCATTCGCTTGTATTGGGTTGAGGGAAAAAACCTCAACCAGATAACTTTCCCTGACCGGGATTCGAACCCGGACCACCTGGTTTCGCAGTCAGACACACTGACAAGTATGGAATTTATTAGTTTTGAACATGTCTTTTGTGGAGAGGTGATTGTATTATCGTTAGTTTCTTCCTGCAAGAGGTGATTCTTTTATGTTTGTTTTATTATTTTTGAACACAATAGGTTTTTACAAATCAAGATTTCAGGTATAACTCCCTGTAAAGTTGATTTGAATAATTTCAAGGGAAAAATTGTTCCGGTGCCGGGTAACGAACCCGGGACCTTTGGTTTAACGTACCAACGCGTTATCACTGAGCTACCCGGGAACTCTAACCGACACCGATCCAATTTTTCCCTCTATATCCACAGACCTCAAAGTGGGCTGACAACCGTCAAGCAACCAACTTCGAGTGCACACTAACTCCGTGTGACTTAAATTGTGGTTTTCTGTTAACGAACAGTGACGTGTATTATGCAAATCAAGATTTCAGGTATAACTCCCTGTAAAGTTGATTTGAATAATTTCGAGGGAAAAATTGTTCCGGAGCCGGGTATCGAACCCGGGACCTTTGGTTTAACGTACCAACACTCTACCACTGAGCTACTCGGGAACTCTAACCGACACCGATCCAATTTTTCCCTCTATATCCACAGACCTCAAAGTGGGCTGACAACCGTCAAGCAACCAACTTCGAGTGCACACTAACTCCGTGTGACTTAAATTGTGGTTTTCTGTTAACGAACAGTGACGTGTATTATGCAAATCAAGATTTCAGGTATAACTCCCTGTAAAGTTGATTTGAATAATTTCGAGGGAAAAATTGTTCCGGAGCCGGGTATCGAACCCGGGACCTTTGGTTTAACGTACCAACGCTCTACCACTGAGCTACCCGGGAACTCTAACACCGATCCACACGTCGGAGTCACACGGAGTTAGTGTGCACTCGAAGTTGGTTGCTTGACGGTTGTCAGCCCAGTTTGAGGTCTGTGGATATAGAGGGAAAAATTGGATCGGTGTCGGTTAGAGTTCCTGGGTAGCTCAGTGGTAGAGCGTTGGTACGTTAAACCAAAGGTCCCGGGTTCGATACCCGGCTCTGGAACAATTTTTCCCTCGAAATTATACAATAGGTTTTTGTTTATAACAGAAGAATAGCAGTACTAGGAGAAATAAACAAAGATTGTTAAAATGAGTTCAAACGAGGATGCTGTAAATTCTACAACTGAATGTTTAGTATAATCGAAATCCCATGTAAGATATGAAGTGGAAAGGGGGGGGGGGGTACAAAAAATTTTAAGATTGGTGTTCCGAGAAAAAATGTAGAAAGTGTATCAATGAAGGTAATGCTGGCATACTTTAGTGAGTATCATTACCTAACTAGTTGCGTAATGAATGTGTTTAAAACATTTTTATTAGTGCTATAAAGTTCACATTACATAATCAAAATGGATCAAATATTTTTATTACACAGAAAAAGCTTCTTTTACGTTCTAATATAACATTTGTTTCCCAGATTCATCTCACAGTGGTCTACTGGTTAACATATCTGCTTCCAGACCCAAGCTGGTGGAAGGTGTTAGAATACTTTTGGACGAAAAAACTGAAGTATAATTTCCCCCAGAAGAAAAGTAAAGAAGAAGATTCTATGTCATACTAACTTTGTGACATAAGAATTAAACCATATGTGATTCGGATGAAGGGGATGGGGCAGAGCAACGTTGAATTGTTCAATGGTTGAGCATTAGGACTTTTTCCAAAACAAGTCCAAATTGCTCAACCATTACACCATATTATGTCATAAGAAAAATTCCTAACAGCTTTGTAACTCTATTTTCAAGTGCAAATGACTTTCCAACTAACCTCCAATGGCACCTTCTAATATAATACAGTATGAAAATTTTCTACTAGCCTCTCACCTGTATCATCAGAGATGATAATTCTACCTTACAGTGTCTCCACCTGAAGAAATATAATTTAACTTTTCTAAAACAAGCACAACTCCAGAAAAGTCTAAATTGACCGTAAGTCATAATTACACCCCTTTTCATGTGACTTAGGTCATGGAGGTCACTTAAATATTTGTACTTACTTACTAACTGGAGTTTAAAGAACCCGGAGATTCATTGCCGCCCTCACATAAGCCCACCATTGGTCCCTATCCTGAGCAAGATTAATCCAGTCTCTATCATCATATCCCACTTCCCTCAAATTCATTTTAATTTTATCTTCCCATCTACGTCTCGGCCTCCCCAAAGATCTTTTTCCCTCCGGCTTCCCAACTAACACTCTATATGCATTTCTGGATTCACCCATACGTGCTACATGCCCTGCCCATCTCAAACGTTTGGATTTAATGTTAAATATTACATGTGCCCAGATAAAATATGATAGGTACGAAGAAGAAGAAATGTAGAACTGAGTCTCGTGAAAAGCATTATAGAGGCACTGTAAGTCATCCAAACATCAACCTTCTTTTGGAAACATTAATGTGATCATAACCATGCTAAATCTAGGATCTCTAAAAAATCAGAGAAATATTATCCAGCAAAACTCAATTTTTTGGTTTGACACAACGGGCACCATAATATGTTAACTTACTTCTAATCTTGCTATTTCTTCGCCAACACTCTTGTTTGCTTTACACACAAGACTCTGGTAGTACTCAGTAAGGCCGTGGTATGCTGCTTGTTTCCCAGCTACCTGAAATAAGGAGGGAAATCAATATAAATTCAACAATACCTAAACTATCATCAAGCATTTAAGTTACTTTAAATTGATATACTCACTGTCGGTATCCAATCTTTATCCCACAAAGGTCTCAGTAATTCCTTTTGGAATTGTTTCAACACTTCTACGTAGAGTTCTTCACATTGAGAACTCAGTTTTGCTATGACTGCATCCTTCATTCTGTCTGCAATCATAAACAACATTTTGGAACATTGATTACACTGATGATCAAATGGTAGGATAATTAAGACCAGACTTATAACTTCGCCAGAAGATAATTTTAAATTATTTTTAAGAATTTTGTAATGAACAAAGAACATCACATATAACATTACACAAAAAGCTCAAATTAACTGTCAATATTTTATTAATATAGTGTGCCTGTTTTATTTTCTTACTATTAATTTAACTGGCACTTTCACTGGCTGCAGATGTGTTACCAGCTTCCGTCATGCTGTCTGCAAGGTAGTCCCAACACTACTACCATTAATTGTTGTTACATTAAAAATAAAAATAAAATGCATTTATTTAAACACATTCTACACGAAGTGTTATATTGTTCAGCATTTCTTGGGCTAAAAATGTCAAATTTTCTAAGAAGATTGGGCGGGGAGGATAATTTCAGTATAAAAACAGCTTCTCTTAAAATTAGAGACCCATAGCTTGTTACCATGATAAAATTTTCCAGTCAGTTTTTTATACATAAACACTGTGACATTTTAGAATGATTCTATTACATTTTAAGTATTGTGTCCTTTTCTTGCATATATAATAACCATAAGTTTAACTGTACCCAATTTATACTAAGTATGAGGAAATTTGGGTATAATGTGAATTATTCAAGTAAAACATGCTTTAAAGTCATTATAAATTCAAATTACTCCAACCATAGGTTAGTGTATGTAGTCTATGACAATGTATAGAGCTTACATAGTATTTAAAACAAATTTAACTAACAAGATAAAAAAATGTCAATTCTTCATGAAGCTTAGTTTGTAAATTTAAAATATATCTCATAGGGACAGAAAACACTTCGGATATTTGTCCTTCATTAATTCATAATGTATGTACACGGCATGATTTGGAATGAAAAATTAGGTTATTTGACAATTAATCTATAATTATAAGTTATCCCAATAACCCACATGTGTAAATTGTAATTTACTAGAAGAGAGTGAGAGAGTGTGTGTGTGCGTGGCGCGTGTGCAATTATTTGAATCACTTATTCGATTTCCCTGTAAGGACAAAATAGGCCTCTTTAGATCACATACCATGGATTGCTTTCTGTACGAAGATTTCTTGAGCCTGTGCCAGCATCAATGCAGACAATGCACCAAGGGTTTCTGGATTCAAATCTGGAGTTGGATCTTGCTGGATTGCCAACATTACTGTTCCCTTTAGATGATTGAAGATTCCTGCTGCTTGCTATACCAATCATATAAAAAATCAATTTCATGTTGAAGTTTGCCAATAAGTTATTAATGTTTGACTATAATTATATGTGTACAAAACCGCCTTTGCTTATCATAAAATAAATAAATTTTCATTAACGTTTTCGATACTTGTGTATCATCTTCAGATGTGAAATGTTGGATTAATATGATGAAAACCTTGCCTATTACATGGAACTTAATGTGGTAATTTTCGGGTCATATTAGTGTGATTGCTTGGACTTAACTTAGGTTGATCTATGATATACATGCTATGTTAGGTTAAATCACTCCGAGTCATATGATATGATCTAAAATATAAAATAAAACTGTTTAAGAATTGTAACCTCTATTAGTGTAGTTATTGAAATGTGAACACTTTGTATAAACACTTTAAAAGTTTAAATCACTTTGAACATGTGTTGGCTGTATTTGCCGATTTAAATCTCTGCAAGTCATGTGATATGATCTAAAATATATAAAAAATTAAAACTGTTTAAGAATTGTAACCACTATTAGCGTAGTCATTGAAATGTGAACACTTTGTAAAATCACTTTGAAAAATTATAATCACGTTGAACATATGTTGGCTGTATTTCCCGATTTAAAGTTCGTTAAATAGGGCAGTTTCTGTTGATCTTGATGTTTGACGTTGAACTACCACATTAAGTTCCATCTAATAGGCAAGGTTTTCATCATATTAATCTAACATTTCACATCTGAAGATGATACACAAGTATCGAAAACGTTAATGAAAATTTATTTATTTTATGATAAGCAAAGGCGGTTTTGTACACATATAATTATAGTCAAACAATCATATAAAAGTTCAATCTATTAGATATGAGAACAAAAAAATGCATGGCCATTGCGTAACTTTCGGCCTCATTCAGGATAGAGGTGGAGTGTGACAGCATTTTTCCATCACAGATCTGAAGTGTAACAGCTCCGGAAAAATCGCTGTGACAGATAATAGCGATTTTGTCACTGTGATTTTTGTGTTCGGATGATTCTTAGCGACTACGAATGTTGTAACGCCCTGGCATTCACACAGTCATTCATTAAAGATGATGCCACATTCCAAGGGTAATGTCATCAGTCATAATGTGGAAATTTATTGTTGCTGCAAGTCTCAGCAAATCTTTAATTCGTGGTCATTTTACAAAATTAAGGAATATAACTGTTCTTTAAAGAATATAACAAAACCAGAATGAACCCAAACATTGCAATCAAAAGGCATAGTACAGCCCATAATGTTCCGAACACGAATCTTCGTTTTGAGACCCAAACCATTACTTCTAACTGATGACCAGTGATATGTTCAATCTTCTCTTTCACCTATTCCATATCATTCGATCATTGAGATTTTACAGAACTCAGCAATGAGGGTTAAATTGTTAAATTCATCTAAATGAATCACCTTTAGCAATATAAACTATAAATTAGCACTATATTTAATCAAAACTTTTCAGTGTTTCCATCACGAGCCACGATATATTTAGTGATTATCGAGTCAAATATACGGAAAACAAAACCTGCATTATCATGATATGTTCCAAGAATGTTTACAAAAGTGAGCCATTATTGTACAGTATCAAAGAATTGCCCTTGCTAACGATAGCTAATTAGATCCCAGATATGTTGTCATTCAAGTTAATCTTCTGACTTGCTGTTCTCTGGACCTGTCACATAAGTACATCAGTTGCCTTGGCTAAGAATCACGTATCGGTCAGATATGGCGATTTCTTGAAGGTGTGATTTTGGAACTAGTCATAGTCGGAACCAGTGAGAAATCTATCACAGCAACAAAATCACACCCCATCACTAATTCAGGAAGTGAATAAAGTGATGGATTGAGCTCATGTCTCATTCACAATGTAAACATAATTGTAGCAGCAAAACTAATACAGATCTTCAGAGACGACATGTTAATATCAAAAGCTCAGCTACACCAAAACTATACTAGTATTTTCTGCAAAATTATTCTGCAATATACCTGACTTCTACCTGTTAGCCTATCTGACAAGCTAAAAATTCAAATTCCTAAAATATTAAATTAAAGATTCCTAATTATATTAATTATATCAAAAGTGAGGCAAAAACAAGTTCATGAAAAATAATTCTTGGTACTGAAATAGTATTGCCGTACAATCATAGTTGGAAGTACTGAAAACTTCCAATTTTCACATAATTTCACATGAAAATTAATATTCAATACCTGAAATAATTTTGCTGCTAGTTTTAATCCCTCATCACTCTCAATACTCTGAGCAGCAGCAACGGAACTTTGCAGAGCTGCTATGTTGAAAAGTACACATACTTTCTCATAGGCAAGTGACGAAATTGCTGCAAAGAAAAAAAACAATAAATTATATGCCATGAGGCCGAGGAATTGTATGACATCATACCTTTCCATCGTATCTTTGAAATGATGTCATGGAAGAGAGGGGGGGCCAATGTCTGATTTGTTTCTTTATGGGTTAGATAGGTTAAATGAGGGAATAGCTAAATGACATTAAGCCGAGATATGTGACAAGGTTAGTGGATTAGTTGAGGGGATTATTTAAGTAATATGAGGCCGAGGAATCATATGACATCATACCTCTCCATCGTATCTTTAAAATTACCAAACAATCATGTCAATGGGATATTTAAACATTTCCATTCAACACAGATGACAACAGGAATGAACCCATGACTTTAGCGCTTGGCTAGCCTATGACAGTAACATACAGCAGCGATACTGTGCATGGTACACAACATATTACTTACTCAAACTGATTCTTCCACCAAAAATTGAACCCTTATCAAAAGCATCTTTCCACTTGAAAGGTATCTGAACTTCATGGGAAGGAATCTTTCCTTCTAGTGCACACAGTTGATCATAATAACTGTAAATGAAATAATAGTCAGAAAAATAACATGCTCTGAAATTGAAAAATTTGTATATGCATATAACCAATTTGTTTAGAATGACAAAAATTACAAAGTTTTTACGAACTTACTTGCACAATGAAATACAGAATAAAGCTTACACAACATGACAACACTTTGGATATCTAATAAAAATTCGCAAGTGCCTCTTCTTAAAACAAGGGAAAAATAAATATGCACATTCATATTTCAAGTACTGATTACGATTAGCCTACATTGATTCGATTGACACCTAAAATGTTAATTTTTCTTTACTATAGGCTACAATAGGAAGCGCCATCTGTCAGAAAAATAAGTTACATTGTAAGGCCGTGAGGCCAATTTGCATGAGTTATTAATTTAAAAAAATTAATCGCATACCTGTAAACAATTTCCAAAGAACTTTCATACTTCTCGAATACTCGCCAAACAGCATTGGTACGTAGTTTACTTAATTCATTTATTGCCTCACTGTAATCTTGAGGCTTATCGGCTGTGCTATATGAAGATGAAATTAAATTTTTTAAAGGTTTAACAACATCCACGTCCGACGGTTTTTTTAACGGAACAGCTAGTACTTCTGCCATTTCCGAAATTATTACGATTCAGAGCCCAGTAGCCCAGCCTATTTCACCGCCTTTTGTTGATGATGACCGTCATTAGTGGCATTACTCAGATATGACGTCACATCCTTTTCTGAAACCATATGATACCTTCCTAAACTCGCTTTTGTGAACAATCAGAAAGGATCAGGGAAGGAAGGTTGGCGAGGAGTGAGAATTAACGTTGGCTAACCTGTCGTCTAGCGGGAGAGACTACATATATAGCAAATCGCTGCGAGGCATGTACGACAAACAAGCTGGAACAGAAAATTTGTGCAGTGAAGAGTGATATTATCGAGTGTCTCAATTTATATTATTATAAACAGGTATAATATATGGGTCTATCAATATATCATGGATGTTCTCTTATATTTATTTATAAATTATTATGTCTTCTATTGAATTAAGTGTTACTAGGTCATCCAAGGCTGCTTGGATGATTATAGTTTGTCATTTATCAAATTCTGTTATAGTGCTAGACTTCAGGCCTTATTTTTCTATTTCAAAACTTTACATAATTTATTAAGTTAATTGCCTACATATATAATTGTACTTGACGTAATGTCGGCGTAGGATACTCTGTTTCATTAGCCAAACAATTTTATAACGTGACAGTTTCATCTAATATGTATGTTAATTTCAGGTGGAAGGTGTAAAACATGACATTAATCGAGGGTGTAGGGGATGAAGTAACTCAGTTTTTCGTCCTGGTTGTAGTTATTCTAGTTGGAATTATTGCATGGTGGTCAACGAGTATTGCCGATCAACCTTTAATCCGCACTGTTCTAATACTTGAGCGGCGAACGAGACACAGAGTTCCTGTAGAGCCACCTTCAGCACCAGCAACAACAACCTCTTCCGTTGATAATAGCATTGATACCGGGCAACTTGAGCCTCAGAATTCTGCTGATGAAAATCAAGAAATTGAAGATGGAGCTGCTTGTCAAATATGTGACAAAGAAGCGACAAATATTTCATCATCATCTGCAGCTAGCAGTTCACAAAATGTAAATAATGACCAAGACAGAGAGTATGTTGAAGCGAGTAATGATCCTGTAGTTGAAAGCAACACTTCTGAATACTTCCAATCTAATTTACATTCTGTAAGAGGAGATGGAAACAGTTCTGAAGAAGGAAACCAAGCTATTGGACCACCTTTCAGTTCAGCCACAAGTAACACCGAATCTAATTTTCTTAGAAGCAGGCGTCTGGCTTTTTTTCAGAGCAGACAAGTGACTCTGCTGGATTCTCCTGCTACTGAGGGACCAATACTTTCAACATCTAGCTCAACTGACAGTGATAATACAGATAATGATAACACAAACCAGACACAAGGTCCTTCGGTTATATCATCTGACGCTAGTGATAATTTACCAACAACTGGAAATATTCGAATACGACTGAAGTACCTTAATGATGATCAGAAATTAGTGGAAGGAAGGCTCCATGAGCAACTTGGAGATTTTAAAAGGTGAGTTTTGTATATTTAATTAGTTTCATATTTTAAATTTCGTCAGCCTACACATACATATATCATTAAAGGAACAGAGAGAGAATGGGCCTGATATCAACTTGTCATTAATCCGTCTCCTCATGAAACCCTACCTGATGTTATTCCTGACAGCGGGGCTATTTGTCACTAACTTATCACTTCAGCAAACCCTTCCTAACCTTGTCACTGGCATTGGGACTTCTTGTTACTGAAGGTGAGTAAGAACGTCAGGCCCTTGTAAACATGAAATATGAGTATTATTGAATCAGTCATAGCATTATGCGTTGTCATAGCCTAGTTCTATGTAGCATAGCATAAGTTCATTTATAGTTCTATCATTTTATTATATTATTATATAAAATAATATGAGAATTGCAGTAAAACTGAAGTAGCTATGTATATGCGAAATGACATATAGCTTACGTTGAAAGGGAACAAAACTTCAAATAGAACATTATTATATCCGAGTAAAAAGAATCGTGTGAAGAAAATAGTCAAATGCTACGTCGAAACAATGCAACTAAAATGTTTTTTATTATTATAGAAAAGTTATTCTTCTGATTTAAATCTTAAAGAAATTTTCTGCAGGAAACATTTGAGCTGTTTAGTTCACTACAAGCGAATTGCATTCGCTTAAAGTTTCCCGTTTTTAAGACCAATGTTCTGTCAGGAAATTTGAGAGAGAGACCACTTCACTTTGCGTGATTCGGGTTCTGCCTACTGTGGATAGATGGCAGGATTGACCCCTTTTCAAGTTGCACACCACTTCGGTGAGCCACGTTATGCATGATGTGTATCTGTGAAGAGTTATGTCTTGTACTAGGTGAGTGTTCGTGAAAGTATAGTATAGGGAAAGGGTGAGGACGAAGGTGAGGAAGGGGAAAGGGAAAACCCGGTGCTGGCACGTAGCTTACGCCTATCGAATACAACCAAGGGTGCCGCAAGGCTTAATGTCCCCATCCGACGGACAAATCACTATCAATAGTGACATATGCACTGTGGAGAGATTTGGAATTTATCCCAGGCATATTGGTGCACAATTTAGTGATTAGAAGTTTTGCACCGCCATCTCTCCTAGTTCCGAGGTAGAAATTTTACATGAAAATTTCTGACCCCGCCAGATAGTCTGGAAGCAGATGCGCTACCGCAAAGCTAACTCGGCGGACAGAAATTTTAAAGTAAATTCGTTAAAATCATATGTAAAATTTCCGAGTAGTGGTCCACCATAAAAATTGAAAAAAATTCTATGAATAGGGCCGTTGGTACAAAATCAGAGTATTGTTGAGAAATAGGGGATTATTGAATATGATACAATCACATAACCAACTTGTGATGGAACAAAGATGGCGACATTGATGTAATATTATATTCCCACCAGTGCAACACACTGCAGTGAAACACACCAGTACCAGTTTTCATTTAACCAAGGGGGCTTCAAGTGCCTAAGCGCTACTTGGCTATCTGAAAGTATAAGAATTTGTCTACGATTGTAGCCTTTTCTAATACTTTCCCTAACACTGGCTAAGATAGCAAAAATCACAGCCTGAAAGACTGTAGCATATTGACCCAAGCTGAAAGAAAGCTTGGTGCCATTTCAAAATAATCCACCACCAGTTCCTGACTTGGTTTTAGAACCATCAGTATACCAGACAGGACCTTTATTATTCTCAGGCTTAACTGACTTTCCCATTCACTCCGCTCTGGGTAAGTGACAGTGAATTTGTTATCAAATGAGACCCTTGGTTCCAAGATGTCGGTTTTCTTATTGAGAATAGACTATTATTATAGATCATTACAGTACAGTATTGAGATTTAAACTAATGTGGTTAGGTGGTGAGGTGAGTTCAATGATTAAACTGCAGCCTGATATGTTTATTCTGCTGTTAAAAGTAAAAATAATAATTTTAAATATAGTAAGTTAGCTTACTATACATATATTATGTATATGTCTTTCTTATGCTAAACCATTATTGTGGATTATTCGTGTTTTTCGTTTATTCATGCCGTTTCACCTGGTGATAAGCAAGAGTTTGCTGTACATCATTTTTATCTCGGTTCCAGAATGTTATATGCCAGAAATTTACATTCATAAATCTGATCTTTTATTGTAGTATTTCACATCAATATATTTTTTTATTTACTCTATATTATAAAACAGTTCTAAAGCAGTTGAAATTCTTTTGCAGACGTCATTTTGGTCTAGAGTTGGCTGCTGACAAATTGGTACGTCTCATCTTCAATGGGCAGGTGTTGCAAAGTGATAGTGAGACCTTACAAGGCTATGGGCTGTTTGACAACTGTGTAGTACACTGTCTTGTTCATCAGCAGCGCTCTGGTTCATCAAATCAAGCCGGTGCCAGTGATAACCAATCAGCAAGAGATTCAGCTTCGAGTTCCAGTAATGCTGCAGATGCTGCTCCTCACCGGGACTGGGATTTGGGCAATGTTCTCTTTGCTTCCCTCAGTCTCCTTCTGGGTCTTGCTTGGTACTGTCGCTACCAATATGCCCAGTTGTTTAATGCCACTACTACAGTTGCCCTCGTAGGTCTCACAGGAATCCTTACTGTATCTCTTGTGGGAATCTATCTGCCAGACCAAGATGGCATCAGGCAATAAAATCTTGGATACAAACAGCTTTAGATGGTCAACTCCCTTAATCCTCTTACCAGCAGGTTGCAAGAGCTACTCTCTGATTGATTAATACCCTGCAGTTTTCATTGTCTCTGCATTTATCAACAGCATGTTCTAACTTACGTTTCTAATGTGGAAAGTAAGTTATAAATTGACTCATACAAGTAGATCATTTCCAGATACGAGTGATTCCTCTGCATTGTTTAAAAAATGACAAATCTATACTGTTGCCTGTTCACAAATATACATTCTTATGCCAGTTGACTGCTATGAAAAATTTTTTTGGATTAACATGTCTTTCCATATCACTTTTTTTTCGTGTGTTTCTTTTTAAGTAACAAAATTAAAATGGTTTCAGAACCATAATTATTATCTTTCAACAGCATCCTTTTCATATATACATTACTTCCAAATTTACAGTTTGCAGCAGTGGCTCCAAAATACTTTGCTTTGAGTATGAACAGTTTTGTGTTAAAAATTATTATTATGGCACACAGTAGTCATATGGTATATGTTACCTTCCAGCACTCATAATCATCTTCGAAAGATGTTTAAATAGACTTAGTCTCTGTCCTTTGCCCTTTTATTTTGTCCATGGGATTGTCGTGTATAATGAAGTACAATTGCAGTTTTATGTGATTTATTGAGATAGTAGATATGAACATGAAAATGTTGTGTATATATGGTTTATTTTTAAATTCGTATTGTGTATAATTTACGAAATCTCTCCGCAGTAGAGTACCAGCAACAATGAAATTGGAAGTGTTTGTATAGGCTCAGAGGTGACATGTTTTGTATTAATATAATCTTTTCATCCAATCATTGTTTCCGACATCAGCTTCCTGTTTATGTACGTTTTCTGTAACATCCAGTGAACACTAAAATATTATTTCTGTGTGTAAAATTTGTAAAATAGAAAAATAAAGTAATTTTTGTAAAATTTCTTTTATTGATTTTGATCGAGTGGCTGTATCACATCCCTCATTCTAATAAAGATGATATTGGTTTAAGAGTGCAGACGATTATAATATTTTTTAAATGTTCTTTGAAAAAAAGGGTATGTAGTAATCACAAGAAATTGATTTCAAATTAAGCATATGTTTTGAAGTACCTTGAGTGTTTAATATTTTATTGTGTATATCAAAACAAGATTATTATTTTAAATTAATAATTTGGCATGGCTTGAAGTGGTTTATGATCGTAACTAATATTAAACTTATTCCCTACTAGTGTCATTCCACTCCAAGAGTCAATTGTTATA
Source organism: Periplaneta americana (assembly GCF_040183065.1). Lineage (NCBI taxonomy): Eukaryota > Metazoa > Arthropoda > Insecta > Blattodea > Blattidae > Periplaneta > Periplaneta americana. The sequence continues at coordinate 186,189,239 of NC_091118.1, forward strand.
TTTTTCAAGCGTAGCTTTAAACAAATTAATATGAAGGATGAACCCAGGATAAATAGTAGTTTTTTAAAACTGGTCTGCAGTTGTCAACTAAAATTATTGAAGTTACAGAAATGAGATTTTTTTTTGGAATCTTGGTGAATTTAACAGGTGGTTGGGTGGGCAGGCAGGTCTGTTCCGTAAGGGATCTGCAAAAGATTTGCTAAAATGAATCCGAAGTTTCTCTAAAAGTGCCCTCGTTAGTTGCTGTGGACAGTCTCATATAAATTGAAATCATTTTTCAAACTACTTTCTGAGCAAAAAATAAAGGTTCTTATTTCCTGATCGGAAAATTTATTTTTAATGACAATTTTATAATCTGAATAAAAAAGATGATCTACTTCTTGAACTAAGATCCCTCCATATATATTTTTACTCTTTTCAGACTCGTATATTTAAAAGACCAGTCATATTTTTCAAAATAGATCTTCACATTTTTTAACTGCTATATGTATAAATTGAGAAAAGCCACAGCATATATTTGGATATGACGGATCTAGCAGCTAAACTGCAAGACCACTTAAAAAAATTATTAATGTCACCTGAATCTTCAAGTTAAGATTATTTAATTCATTTCAGATTAGCTGCAAAACTCGCAATTTTATAAATATTATGTAATAATTACTAACATTAATACACACACTAATCTTTACATACAAAATCAACTGTAAAATTTTCATTTGGATGCATATCCATATGTAGTTAAGATTCAAAATTCATGTCCATCTCAATCAGAATGTCAGCTGTGATTACATGACCTATTAACAATTAAAATGATAACCTTGAATGACATTGTAAAGATTAGTGTGTGTATTAATGTTAGTAATTATTACATAATATTTATAAGATTGATGTTTTTGGTATTATTATGGACATAAATGTGTCTATTATTGAGTGTGAAAAAGGAAAGAAGAGAGCATGATGAAAGTAACTGCAAGTGAAAAATGGAACAGATAAAAAAGTTAGTATAACTTCAGTTTATTTTTCATATTTGCGTTGGAAATATAATAATCCTTCTTGTAAATTGCACACATTTGTATTTTACTAGGAATAGTTAATAACATTTTTAAATATTTTTCTTTTTCAGACATTCTGCAAAATTGATGCCTACTTACCTTGTGTGCTAGCACTTTGGTAAGCTGTAGCCATTATATTCATGCAAGTCTCCTAAAATGGTTGACATTCAACAGTTTCACTCTATGCTAAGCCCAATTTAATTCTTAAAGGTAATTTATTCTTAAACAAGTTGAACCATTAACATCTTAAAGAAGGAGTGCAAGAACTAGAGATGGCACTCTTGTAGATTAATGACACTAAAGTACAATGTACGGAAACCAAATGGTTTGATGATCCCAGTATCCAAAGATGCATTTATAAGGAAACTAAGAGTAAGCAGAGACCAAGTGATTAACTAAAAGATATTTTGCTATTGGAAGATTGTCCAGTGAAAGAAGAGGAGATGACAGAGTTTCTGGTAAGAATGAAGCAAAACGAAAGTGTGTCAAGCAATTTGTTGAGTGTTTTAAAGTAAATCTTCGTAATCAGAGAGTAAGAGTGTGTTCCTTCCAGCATATATTAAATGTTCATTTAATATAGGTTAAAGATCTCCAGTAATGGATGCTTGTTCGAAATATATTAGTTTAAAGGACAGAATTCATCACATCATGGCATCATTAAGGGAAAACAATCTTGAATTATACATTCAAGTTTGTTCGTACAGCAGTTTCCGACAGTTTGAAACCATCATGAGCATGTGCACTTGGAATTTACGAGCAGACAGTTGCAAACTGTTGGAAACTGCTGCACGAACAAACCTATTATATCCTTCGGTTGTAAAAACAAATATGACTCTTGCCAAACTTGTTTTGTTACTATGAAGTCAACAGTACAGAAAGAGAATGTTTTTTATTATAATAATAATAATGGTTTATTTTAACTGGCAGAGTTAAGGCCATTCGGCCTTCTCTTCCACTCAACCAGTATGATAGAAAATTACTACAATGCTATGAATATAACATAATTAATACAATACAATACAATTCAAAGCAATACTACAATACAAGACAATATAATACATAATTAATATAATACAATAATTCTTTTCATCTTCACAACACCAATAAAATAATTATGTAATAATAATAATAATAATAATAATAATAATAATAATGAAACAGTTTTCGTACAAGCTGTTTTTTTATGGTGATACGTTGTTAACCCTTTGCCCAATCCCCAAGCTGAAGGATCACCCCTTATCGGCTGTTCGCAACTGCTTATTCAATATATTTGCAGCTACCCTCCATATCTGGAGGCCGTCTCCTCTATCCACAACCTCAGGATGTGCCACGCCGTAAGTTTTATATAATAATCTTATTGAATTTGGTATTCCCAAGAAACTAGTTCGATTAATTAAAATGTGTCTCAATGAAATGTACAACATAGTCTGTATAGGTCAGTTTCTGTCTCATGCTTTTCCAATTCACTGTGAGCTAAAGCAAGGAGATGCACTATCACCTTTACTTTTTAACGTTGCTCTAGAATATGCTATTAGGAAAGTCCAGGATAACAGAGAGGGTGTAGAATTGAACAGGTTACATCAGCTCCTTGTTTATTTGGATGACATGACTATATTAGTAGAAAATTCACAAACTATTAGGGAAAACACGGGAATTTTACTTGAAGCAAGTAAAGATATAGGTTTGGAAGTAAATCCCGAAAAGACAAAGTACTGTATATGATTATGTTTCGTGACCAGAATATTATATGGAATGGAAATATAAAAATTGGAAGTTTATCCTTTGAAGAGGTGAAAAATTCAAATATCTTGAAGCAACAGTAACAAATATAAATATACTCGGGAGGGGAGGGGGAATTAAACGCAGAATAAATATGGGAAATGTGTGTTATTATTCGATTGAGAAGCTTCTATCATCCAGTCTGCTCTCAAAAAATCTGAAAGTAAGAATTTATAAAACAATTGTATACCGGTTCTTCTGTATGGTTGTGAAATTTAGACTGTCACTTTGAGAGGAACAGAGGTTAAGGGTGTTTGAGAATAAGGTGCTTAGGAAAATATTTGGGGCTAAGAGGGATGAAGTTACAGGAGAATGGAGAAATTTACACAATGCAGAACTGCATGCATTTTATTCTTCACCTGACATAATTAGGAACATTCAATCGAGATGTTTGTAGCATGTATGGAGGCCGGAATGAATAAGTCCTTTGGGGAGGCCGAGACGTAGATGGGAGGATAATATTAAAATGGATTTGAGGGAGGTGGGACTGGATTAATCTTGCTCAGATAGAACCGATGGTGGGCTTATGTGAGGATGGCAATGAAACTCCGGGTTCCTTAAAAGTCGTGTATTGAAACAGAACTAGTATATAGGAATAAAGGGTCCAATTAGCATCTACTGTATACCATGACCTAAATAACATGAATTTTGATGATATAAAAATTGTGAGACATTTTTAACAGATGGCTGCGATGGTGAGAATAAAAACCAGGTGGTTATATCAAAGCGTTCAAAATGGTTGTTGGAGAAAACACCAAAATCTGTTAAATCCTTACAACTAGTCATTCCAATAACTGCTCAGTTCTTTTTACCCTGACAAGATTTTTGGGAACATTGAGAAGAAAGTAAAAGGAATAAATGTTATTACCACTACTGAGGATTGAGAAAAGACGAATTTGCCACTGTCCTGAAAACTGAAAAATTCTTTCATATGTATGATTTTAAAATCGTATGTGAAGAATACCGGTACTTGAAACTACCATCTGAATGGAACTTTAAATTTTTCTAAAGCAAAACGAATTATCTCAAGAAGGAAAGATTGGCGTTTGTGGAAAGTTCTTTTACAAAAGTGGCTGTAGTGTTGCAAGACCCATCGAGAAATGAATTCAGATTACTTCCCATCAGTGTTCCAGTGAAGGGGGGAGAAATAAATTATGTAAAATGGCTATTGACCACTTGACCAAACACTTTGGACCGGAATGGTGTTATTAAATTAGGGTTACCATATGTCAGCATTTATGCGGATATGTCTGCTTTTTGATAATAAAAATAGTCATCTGCATACATTTTTGGAAATCCTCTAATTTGTCCCTGTTTTTCATACTGAAGTCTCATTTATTCATTTTTGTTTTTTTTTATGTGTTGCTGTGAGAAACATATTGCAGTGTATGTGATTGTTAAATGTGTAAATGCTGTTTATCCAGATATATCCTTCATTTTGTTAATTGTAAATAGCAATGAACTTATCAAGAAAATTATTCAATTCCTTGGATTAGACTTACCATCGATTCTGTGAAAGGCTTGTTTCAGTGAAATTTAATTTCCGGTAGTTTACATGCAAATGTATGTTTGACTGTTTTTCAAGGAATTGTTAAAGAAAACTAGATCTAATGAGAAATATGCAGAAGCTACAGAAGTGATATAGATGACGAAGTTAGTATAAGGAGTTCGTTGGTGAAAGGAATGTATCCAGCATTTTCAGATTTCAGAACATGGTAACTCTATATTAAATTAGTTGGAATGGTATAAGAATGCAATAGAAAGAGAAAGGAAAATGGTTTTCATTATGATGAGGAACTTTATGAACCTATAAAGAAGAGTGCCCAGATGTAAGAATAAAATATTTTGCAAAATGGCAGATGTTTCCAACCCATTATTGTTTTTTCTCAGTTGTGATGTTTTACTCAAAATAACATTAGATGCTAACATCAATTAATGTGGAAGTTCTCTGTATAAAATAAGGACACTGTTACAAACTGATAAACATGTTCTACTCATTACTATTTTTTCACAATTTTGATTTACGTACTGAAAATAATATTTAATGTGGACGTTCTCTGTAGAGAATAAAACTGTTCAGCTCATCATTGTAATTTTCTTTCAGCAGTGGTATCCTTACAAAAGATTGAACGCAAAACTTTTGAAGTCCATTAGGGTTAGATGTAAAACTCACTATTTTACAAATTAAGATGCAAAATTTACGTTCATATTTAGTTTTATTGTGATTCGGTAAGAGTTATAAAATAAATTCATTTAAAAAGAATGACTCAATTTAATACACCATTGTTTGTGAAAAGTGCAACACCCAGAACGAACCGAACGACTCCAAATTCGGGAGATGTGTAGAACAGTGTAACACCAATAATTGATTAATTTTCCAGAGAGATGGCGTACGCACAGGCTCAACAGTGGCATCTCTTTTGTCACCAGCAAGGTCAGTGTTATGCCTTGCTCGTCATTGCAGAGCGTTCAAACGAAGTGGAAACGTGAAAGCTAGTGCAGGTATGCCTCGTCGACATGGAAGGGCGTAATATTAGCACGTGAGTGAGTTTGAACGGGGCAGGATGGTTGGTCTCCGGAAAGCAGGTTTGTCATACTGTGACATTTTGGCTCATACAGGGTATGCTGCTATGACAGTGGTGTGTGTGTGAAACCAGTGGATAGAAGAGGGTCATACGCAGAGACGATCAGGAACTGGACCCCGTAATGTGACACAGCACGAGATGACTTCCATCTTGTCTGCATGGCCATGATGGACAATACAGCTTCATCCACAGTGTTGAGTCAGTGTTGGAGTACTGCAACGGGTGTGGACCTGTCTGCATCAACAGTTCGTCGCCATCTTTTGAGGGCTGGACTAGTGGCTCGCATGCCATTGCATCTGCTTCCATTGTCCAGAAACCACCAATGGCTCAGACTGCAATGGGCACGTGAACGCCGTCACTGGCGTAGTAGTAGTGTTTTGGACGAATCCCACTTCAACTTGTCCTACAATGATGGCCGCATATGTGTTAGACCCTACCATGGTGAATGCAATCTGAGAGTCTACATTGTTGAGTGGCATAGTGGACAAACGCCCAGTGTGATGGTTTGGGGCACCATTGAATACAATATGCGATCTCGCCTCCTACGTATTCAGGGCAATCTGAACAGCAACTGCTACATTAGGTAGGTTTTAGAGCCCAAGCTACTGTCCCTCCTTCAGGCAACTCCACATGCCATATTTCAGCTGGACAATGCCTGGCCACATGTGGCGAGGATTGTGCAAGCCTTCTTGGAAGAATGACGGGTATCACTGCTTCCCTGTCCTGCATGTCGCCCATCGAACATGTCTGGGATATGGTTGGTCGGCAACTTGTTCGTCATGGTCCTCCAGCACCCACTCTTGATGCTTTGTAGGCACACATACAAACAGTGTGGAGGGAGATTCCCCAAGAACATATCCAGGTCCTCTTTCATTCCATGCCACGGCACTTAGAGGCTCTGATTGCAGCGCATGGAGGCTTCACACCATACTGAAATCTCACGGTCACAGATCAGGTACAGTTCTGTAATTCTAATCATTTGTGTATTGTCATGTATCTAATCTGTGGTGTCAATTCCATTTCATTCACATGTACCCTTCTTGGTGTTGCAATTTCCACAAACATTAGTGTAGAAGTGACAAATCTGAAATCTGAGTAATGTAATATTGTACATACTGTGAGTAAGCTTTTTTGCCTCTGGTGAAAAATTATGAAAAGTGGACATGGAGAGTTTTGCATCTAGGCTCTCATATGTAATGTAGGCCAGTATTAATAAATTGTGACAGCATTCTGTAATTATGAATATTGGTATACATAATCATAAGGCATCTGTCTAGGACTCTTCTATGAAATGTGCGCTGGCTCGAGTTTTCAGTGTATGAGAGTGATGGTCAGCCAATATTGTGATGCACTTGAGAAGCTACGATAGGTATAGCGAAATTTGGTTACAAAAGCCAGCTATAACGGCTGAGAGGAGTCATTGTGCTAACCACACCACACCATATCTCCATTCAGGTTCAATGATCGTCAACCTCTTCTTCGGCATGGGGACATGAGGTCATCAGCCAGCTTTAAAGGCTGTAGCACCACGGATTATTACATACGTGTTCTGCCCCAAGGTAAGTCTTTCACTGCAAACAAGCATTCTCCAATCTTTCCTATTTTCTGCCTTCCTCTTAGTCTCCGCATATGATCCATATATCTTAATGTTGTCTATCATCTGATTTCTTCTGTCCCGAACTCTTCTCCCATTCACCATTCCTTTCAGTGCATCCTACAGTAGGTACCGGTACTTTCTTCTCAGTCAGTGAGTCAAATCCTTTTTCTCTTTCTGATCAGTTTCAGTACCACTCTTCTTTCACCCACTCTTTCTAACACCATTTTATTTCTTATTCTGTCTGTCCATTTCACGTGTTTCATTCTTCATATCCACATTTCAAATGCTTCTAGTAGTTTCTCTTCACTTCGTCGTAATGTCCATGTTTCTGTCCTTTACAGTGCCACATTCGCAAAGCACTTCAGTAGTCTCTTTAGTTCTTTTTCGAAACGTCCGCAAAAGATGCTCCTTTCTTTTATTATTAAAAGCTTCCTTTGCCATTGCTATCCTCCTTGTGACTTTCTTTGGCAGCAGCTCATGTTACTGCTTATAGTACATCACAGGTATTTGAAGCTGTTCACTTGCTCTGCTGCCTCATTTTTCTTCCGACAACCATGGTCTTCGTCTTGTTTGCTTTTAGGTTCATCCCATACTGCTGACAGCTGTCATTTAGCTCCATTAGCATATCTGTTAGTATCGTCTCTTCTGCTAACAATGCCATATCAGCAAATCTTATGCACTTTATTTTTCTTCCTCCTATTATCACCCCTCCCATGTTCTGAAAACAGTTCTTTACCAAATCCCCCAAGTAGATGTCTAACAAGGTAGGTGATAAAGGACATCCTTGTCCTACTCCTCCCCCTATTTCATATTATTACATATATATAATCATAAGCGTGTAAGTAAGAGCTTTCTTTTTGATAATGGGAAAAAGAACACAATACGATAGAAATAAAGGGCAACTTAATTCTCCTCATCTAGGCCTACTTTGATTAAGATTTCTGTTACGTTTAAATATAATTTATTTTAATGATGTTATAACTTTCAGAATTTGGATTGCTTCAAAGTGCAATAATCACAAGTTACACCTCTAGTGATGATTAAAGATAGGAATTTACCCGCGGAGGGGGGGGGGGTTTTACGTGTGTGGTTTTTTTTTTTTTTTTTTTTTTTTTTTTTTTTTTTTTTTTTTTTTTTTTACGCACAGGAACAAATCCCCATTCAATTGCTGCGATACAAAAAACATTTCAGTTGTAATAACGTCATTCTTGTTGATGTAACGATAGTCTACAGTAAGCACAACTAACCCAATATCCTCATGTGGTATAAATTCCTACCCTTAGTGATGATAAACGAACTGTATAGCTTTAGCTTCTCAATGGTATAACTAAAAAGTCGAACTAATACTGTAACGCGAATTGCCTAGCCTGACGATGAGCTCAACCGCTCAAAGCGAAAGCAGCGCTACACTATAGTGTGGCCAATTGACAGAATTATCCATGGCCCCCTGTTATTTCAAGAAGCCATAGGCGCAATACTTGGAGCGTAGTTTTTCCAAGGAGGCCATGTTTTGCTGCAAAAAAGTACGCCATATTGCCTATTAAGAGAGAAGTGTTTATCTTATATGTTTTTTGGAATGTGCTGCGTATGTGAAGATAGCGAGATTGCTAACAAATTCTCAGGGGTAAAATTAAACATCTACCTTCATGCAGCTCAATTTGTTTTCGTCTCACGTTGTCAAGATATGTTCGGTTGGGTGTGAATTTCGTAGTGACTACATTGTTGTGGAAAGAGAAGATGAAGGTTTAGCTTGATAGATTTATCTTGCAGCATTATAAATGTGTTGATCTAATCGTGCACATCAGCAGATGCATACTCTTTTGTATGTCATACTCTTGAATGGAACTTGGGACGTGAAAAGCGTAATACTGACCTCTTGGTGCAGCCTTCAAATTGGAACCAAAACAAGATATGTTGCAGATGTAACCATTTAATCCAGTGCTAATGAACTGTATTTGTGAAGGGAACAATACAAAGGTGTATTGGTATCTCCAGTGAACGTACGTCTCGCATATTTGCCTCATGTATATTAAATTGCTGGGGACAGTGTGAGAAAGCATCCGCATTCAAGTCCTGTCTGTATAGATAGGAACATTAGTGTTGAGATGTAAGCATATATTTGTCAACTGTCATAAAACCGAAGACCATTTGCAATAAGGCCTAGACCGTTTAGTACAAATTTTAATGCCTAGCAGAGTATTGAAAGGCTGACTTGTGCCAAGGCCTATTAAAAGGATGATCACATTTCAACTAGCTTACTGGGCTCAATTTGAAGTTGATCTTCTTCCTACATGTGTTTGAAGTTATTTTTCCTGCAACGCTAGAAGTACAAGACAGTTCCAATGTTTTCCTGGATCCAGTTGAAAACATCACTGTTATTCCTACTGTGTGTATGTTTTGGTAAGTTTTAAAGTGAATTATTTTTAGTTTTTAGCCGTAGCATACCTAATCTAGGGAAATGTTGACTGAAATTCAATTAGAAAATTGTCTGTTACAAATCATCCATTGAAATGTAAGCCTACTGAAATCTGAAAATGTTTATGACAGCATTGAGTCGTAAAACTTAGGCCTATCATGTAGGAGCAGGAACGATAAAACTTCTCATACACAGTCATCAGTGTTATAAACTACAAACGGTTTTTATTGTGAATTATTAAGCCAAAATTATTTTGGAAGAGTTTTGTTTTCGAACAGTTTTGCAATTTACCTAGGTGACTGACTAAGATTAATGCAATCTCTTCAACATAATTTGATTGACAGATTGTTAGACGCGTGCTATACGTGTGGAAAAGTTTTGTAGCTACAAGAGGGCTAGATAGAAGCCCTCTTCGTTATGTACAATGATATAATTTGCAATATATTTATTTTGAATGGGTAGGCCTATTACAGGGCTGCCAAGTGTCAGCTTTTAAAGCTAAGATGAGAGTTTTCTAAGGTTTGTCAGCACGCGGTACTTGTTTGTCAGCTTTTTTCATAGGTGCTGTGCCAGACTGTATTTTGTGTCATTTGGTATATTTCAATTTTAATTTTAAACTTTTATAGAGACTTTAAAACTCATTTAGTGATTCCATGACAAGTTTATTTACACTGTTCTTTCAGCCTGTGCAAGTTTATTTACACTCTTCTGTCAACCTGTGTTTAGTTCTTTCGATTTGACTCTGCGTAATATTTTTTTTAAAGAGTTGATATATGATTTGCTGCATAAATTGCTTATTGCTTTGTCAGTTTGTAAAAACTGGTGCACTGCCTCACTGCCATCGTGATCTAATACAGGCCGTAAGGCAGACCACGTGACTCGCTTAACAGCTGATCGCGAAGGGCGGTCTTTCAACCATATCAATTAGTTACAGTACATGAAAAATAACATATATTTCTCTGACATGCAGTGTAATTGCGTCAGTAAAATTTTAAACAGTGATTATGAGACACTTGAGACACAATTCACTTGCAACGTAAGGTATAATATTATTTTTAGTGTAAAAATTACGTTGTTGCAGGCAAAGTTCGTATGTGTAATACCTGCCTTTATTTCGATTAAACATTGCGCCCTTATGTAGTTAAGTGAATTTTTGGTGTTATAAACAGTAAATATGTGTAATAATATACACGTGAAAGTGAAACATTGACTGGGATGTAAAGTAAATTATGATTAGGCCTAAGTGCAGCGTTACTGATGTTACTCTTGTCTAATCCATTATTGTTTACCGTATTTGTTTTATTAAATTTAAATTATTGCGCCCTTCTTATGTGTAAATAATCTACATTATAAATAATACGACGTTTGATAATATACACAATTTGAACTAAAAGCGAGATACATATAGTATATTGTGAAAAATTATACCTTATAAGTAGTTTTCATTACTGTTACAGTATCTCGTATTGTAATTAATTGAAATAAAGCACGCTCACTTCATTACGAAATTCTTGCACATTCATTTAAGCACGTTTCAACAATTTTCAGTTGCATCGCACGCATTTTTGATGTGTTGAAAATATAGGTTATGTTTACTCTATCAGTACTTGCCTTATTTCTATAATCGCAATTATGCATCATAATTAAGCATAACGCTACGTATAACTTGCATATGCAATTTGTCTACACTTCAATTGTATTTATTCGTTTCATACGGTACTCCAGTCTGATTAGTTTAATATGTTACCAGGCCTAAACTAGCGCTGAGGTAGTTCCCTTCGTATTCATACACCTTGCATATACTAATTAGTTCGGTTAGTTCAGGCTTTTATTATGCCTTGCATAGAGGATTAAATGCATCTCCACAAAAAATAAATTCAACTGTTTTCAGTTCATAAATTACCGGAATTATACCTCAGCGCTAGTAAGTAATATAACCGTATGTACATTTCATTGGAGCGAGTGTGGTGAATTTTCTACCTTTAAGTAAGGAAGATAACCGTGTTCTGAAGTTTATCCTAAATATATTCTTCTTTATTAAATCTCAAAATAGCTTTCGTTCTCAACTTAAAATATGTTAATATGCTGAATTCTCTTCACATAAAAATAACAGTTTTATAATCCTGCCACATTATACAACAAATAAATGGAACTTATGCACACATTACATTGAATAACAATTTAATTGTTTTATTTGTTCCCTACTATACTGGGTCGTATTTAATTCTATTTATCTAACCTACCAGATGAAGGAACACACAACCGTACGTACCTACACTAATTTCATAGGAGGGACTGTGGTAAATCTTCTACCTACAAGTAAGGAAGGTAGATGTGCTAAATTAAAATCACAATATAAATCATTCTTCTTCATTAAATCTCAAAATAGCTTCCATTCCAAACTTAAAATGTTGATGCAAACAGGTTATGTTAACATGTAAAACTCCGTTCACATTAAAATAACACAGTTTTGTAATTATTTCTGCAACATATTATGCAATAAGAAGTGAACGTGTCTTATACACACATTACACTAAATAAAATTGAGCACAAACACGCAATAAAGTAATATATTTCACTCAGCTCCGTATACTCAAATAGAAAAACCCGACCCATCGAGTGATGTCACACATCCTGCATTACGGCCTGGTCTAGATCACGATGGCAGTGACTGTCTGGTCCTAATCTTACGAGCATTAATATGATTAGAGCAAATCAGCTAGAAAATTCAGAGTTCATTATTGGTTTGACACGTAAACATCTTCTCATAAGGCTAATAGATGATGGAAACAGTGCTTTTCTTCTGAAGGGAAAGGTGATGGAACTCTGTGTAGAACTATATTGTAGCGGAAGGGAGATGATTATAGTTCTGTGCACGGGAATTTCGTCGTTTTTCATTCAGCTTTAAGACTTTTAATACCTAAGCAGAATTCAAAGGAAAATTGTTAAAAACAATTATTAATACATTTATCGATTCCATAATGAAAAAAAGCACTAGATGCAAGTAGCTATTGGAGGAAGTCAGGCCAATACTTTCTTTGTGGGGGTGAAGACTATCTTGTCTGTCTACTTCCATAAATTATTTTCAAGTGAATTTGCCATTGTATAATGACGTTGCAATAGCACATTTGCCAGTGTAAATAAGGGGAAGTAACTTTGACCAAGTTCATTGTTTCTGCAATAGATATAAAGATGATTTCCACTTCTCAGATGATAATATATCAATAACTGTTTGTATGATCACTTTACAAATGTAAACAAAATAGTCTAACAAACGATTCCCGTAGTTCCTATTCTGAGGAAGTGTGGAACAATCTCATAAAGAATAAGAACTCAGCCATTCCATAAAATAAGGGAATTTTTGCCTCAAAAGTTAAGGAAAACCCTATGTATGAGTCTAGTCAAATTGAAGCTTGTAACTAATAATAATAATAATAATAATAATAATAATAATAATAATAATATTAGGCCCTTACATATCAGCCAGAACCTCAATCAGAGATATAAATTTTATTGTAAATGCTACTAAATCCCTGAGAAGATTTCATTATATCTTCGTTATTTTTTATGAAATCCCCCCCCCCCCAAAACAAATCTGGCAACCCTAAGTCAGTGTGGCTGCAATTCAGTAACCAAAGAGTAGTACATACTATGGCAGTAATTCTGTGTAATAATCTAGTGCTATTGTAGAACATGCAAGGAATTTCCTAATCTAGTTAATGACATAATTACAGTTATCTCTGATTAAGAGTAGTGTGCGAATATAAATTGAACATATCCCTACATGCGTAATGGTTGAATACAAATTGCATGACATCCTGCTCAAAGAAATCAACTCATAAAGTTGCATGATTGTACATAACTTACTTCACCAGAAGATACTCAAGATTGGAGGAGGAAGACTGCCATTCTTAAAAAAGCAATCATGACAGCAAAAAAGAACAGTTTTAATAAATTTATTGAAAATATTAATTACAGAACCGATCGCGCTAAAACATATTTCTTATTCTTTATGAGATTATTCCACACTTCCTCAGAATAGGAACTACGGGAATTGTTTGTTAGACTATTTTGTTTACATTTGTAAAGTAGGGCTATAAACTGATCATACAAACAGTTATTGATATATTATCATCTGAGAAGTGGAAATCATCTTTATATCTATTGCAGAAACAATGAACTTGGTTAAAGTTACTTCCCCTTATTTACACTGGCAAATGTGCTATTGCAACGTCATTATACAATGGCAAATTCACTTGAAAATAATTTATGGAAGTAGACAGACAAGATAGTCTTCACCCCCACAAAGAAAGTATTGGCCTGACTTCCTCCAATAGCTACTGAGCCATTCCATTTGTAACGGATGTTACAATTTTACTCATATATAGTTCAATATTTATTAAAGTTTAATACATAATATCAATTCTTGCCATCCTAATTCACTTGAGTATTAATTTGTCTCACTACTGAAAACAAGAACCTAAAAGTACAAACCATATAGGAGTCCCATAAAAAAAATAGCTGTAACGGATGTTACAATAAATGGAAGTGTTACCTCACTTAGTATCCATTTTCTTAAAAACTCTGTTCACTTTGGCCAATGATGATTCTCATTTTTGGTGAGCTGATGCAGAAGGTTTGAAAGAGGTCTGGTAAATATTGAACTCACAGAAATATTTAAATATGAAGAAAAATTATTTCATATTCTTTGTAACGGATGTTACGTACAAAGTGTAACGGGTGTCACAAGTAAGTACCAAACAGCAAGTTTATATAAAATATGCATGGAAGCCTACAAATAGAGACATACAAAATAAAACAACTTAAAATAATGAGTTCTTGGGATCACTTTTTGTCATTACAAGTTATTAATCTCACAATTTTAAACATTTTTTTCATATACATCGACAGGATTAGTGAACTCATAAAAGACCCTGGCTCCCTTTGTTACTATTTTAGGTGGTGATATAATTTTTACTATCTGTTCATACCTGGTGTACTTTTCATCACGTTCATCTATTTTAAATAATCTACCTGTCTTCCCATGTAGCTTCAGAAACACAACGCGAACTTCGTCATCATCGTCAACATGAGTTTGGCATATACCAACATATCTGTACTGATCAAATTTATTAGGCCTACTTATTCCAAAAGTCACCAAAACATATTTTCCTGGGTTAATATTACATGGTAACAGTTCAGTGGCAGTCAAGGAAGAGTCTGTAGATAATCTGGGGATAGTATTTGGAGAAATGCTAGATATACATTTCTGAAGAATATTTTCAGTACATAGGAAAATATTATTCATAATAACAAAACACTAATAGATAGTAGAGATATAGCAAATGCATTTAATAAACACTACTCAAACTTTCACAGATTACATCCCAATATAAAAAAAACTGACAAATTTATCAAAAGAGAATTACATAAATATAATAAAAACAATATTACAAAACCTGAAATATTCCATCAAAATTTTACTTCCAAAGAATTAAGCATAGCTATACAAAATTTAAAAACCTTGATCTCCAGGGAACAGGGTGCAGGTGCAGGTGCAGGTGTTACGTGCTGTCTCTTCTCACTTTATAGATCTCTTGGATATGGAACAACAAGTTTTGATGGTGAAATCACTGCAATAAGTGAAAGTCTCAGGAATCTTCTCTGCCACATCAATAAATTTAAAAATGCAGTTATATTGTCAGACTCCAAAGCAGCTATTCTATCAATAGTCTTTAGACACACACCTTCATCTCAAATAGCAGAAATAAATAAAATGCTCTCTCAACTAATAACACTCAATAAAAGAATTGTATTCCAATGGATACCATCCCATTGTGGAATCCTGGGAAACGAGAATGCTGATGCTTTAGCAAAGAAGGGCAGCACTGCTACTTACAGACCTGTTACTAAATCTACGTATTCCTCTGTGAAAAGATTTATTAAATCTATATACTTAGACTTCAACAAACAAAATTTGATAACACAATCTCAAGGGAAAAAATGAAACTTTCTGCATCAAAATCCACAGTTGATTCCCGATTTACCACACAAATCGTGTGTAGCTGCATTTAGATCGGCAACAGGCCATGACTGTTTGGCCAAGCATCTGCATAGAATTGGAATATATCAGTCTCCTAACTGTCCATTGTGCAACTCAAATCAAGAAATGGATTCAGAACATCTCAAAATCTGTGCTTCAGTGGCTAACCATGACAATATCTTTGAAAAATATTGGAGTGCAAGAGATCAAATGGCTTTATTGTCAAATGCCTGGCATTGGAAAACAACAACATAACTTACTTTGTCAATATTCGTTCTACACATTTTGCAACAATTCAGTTCTTTTATCATGGCCATATTTCCTTCAGACAAAAACAGGACATTGGGATGGCAGAAACAGATGGGATTTATATAAAATTGTGTATTCAAGAAAAGGATGATGAAAGTTTTGTAATATGAACATATTGCAACTTATACCACTATTCTTCAATGACAGAACCCATTACAAAAATGTCGATAGATGTGAAGGGAAGCGATTGTACCATGAATATTTCTGTGTTGAAGTAATCTTACACAGGAAATTTCGTTCTTTCAACACCTTATCATAAAACTTCTCACATTTCATAAAACAATATTGCCTTACATTTAACATAGCCCTCATTGTCTCAGGGCGGCCGGGTAGCTCAGTTGGTAAAGCAGCTGGCTACGGACTGGAAGGTCCAGGGTTCGATCCCAGCTGGTGACAGGATTTTTTCTCGTTGCCAAACTTTCAGAACGGCCCCGAGGTTCACTCAGTCTCCTATAAAATTGAGTACCGGGTCTTTCCCGGGGGTAAAAGGCGGTCAGAGCGTGGTGCCGACCACACCACCTCATTCTACTGCCGAGGTCATGGAAAGCATGGGTCTCTACCTCCATGCCCCCCAAGTGCCTTCATGGCATGTTGCGGGGATACCTTTACCTTTACCTCATTGTCTCAACACTTAAACTAGATTTACCCTTTTACCACACACTGTTCATACCAAAATATTTTTTGGACAGGTTCTCTAATTCCTGGAAAGCAAAGAACACATTCTAAAGTATTACAAAAGTCTAGGAAGTCTAGGCGTTTTTCGTTTGTTTAAAAAAGAAATCTGTAGACCTACCCTCTTCATAAACAACGGAAAATGGACATTACAGTGTTCACAGACCATTTCTGTTCCATCGCTACAGAGCTTGTTCAGTTTAATATATTTGAATTTAGAAAACCAATGACATAAATATGTAATCACAGAATTTTTTGCAGATGTTTTGTAAGTACATTTGTAAAAAGTGTGCATATTTAATTCTTTTCCATATCACTAAATAACAAGATAAACAAGTGATTACTTACAGGTCGTTCTACATTCAAATAGTCACTGCATAAAGTACATACTCAACAATCCACACATAACAAACATAGTGAAGACAGAAAAGCATGTACGGTATATAGGCTAGTAAAATCTTCCATCTCTTAGACAATTTCAGTATGTTAATATTAAATATGCATATTTTCAATAAATTTTATATAGGCTATGTAACTTAATTCTTGTTAATTATTTTCAATTTTTATTGTTTTTAATCTGAAGGTCGTTTTAATTTTTTTTTTTTTTTTTTTTTTTCTTTTTTGCAATATGTAATATGAATTTGTTACCATATATGTATATATGTATCCTTACATTAGTCTGAGGATGCCCACAATAAGGGGCGAAAACGTTAACTAAGATGTATTAGCAAAAAATAACTTTGTGGATATATTTTGCTATAGGCCTAAATAGCTAAGTCAAAGGTTGAAATATCAAAACTTCACATGTTTGTATTATCTTGATATTTTTATGATTTTATACAGAAGTTCAAACTTTTAAATTCTCGCTCCTGAAAAACTTAAAAAAATGTTATAAGTCATGAATGAAAATAAATAGGTGAAGGAATATACATATAAAATGAAAAATTAGTCTAGTATCTTACCTTAGCATATAGTCTGATAAAGAAATGGGAAATATTTATTTCATAGTTGCTCTAAAACTAGGAACTTTTGAGTAGTATAGATAGAAGGATAATGTAGTCTGAAAAAAAAAAAATTCTTCATAAAGCAAAAATAAGTTGACATAACGTGGCATTTTTAATATGGAAGCCATTTCAATCAAATTTTTGCCACAAATTTTGCAGCAAATATTTTCAATTTATTTTGGTTCATAATTTAATTTTTCTTTTCCACATTCATTAAAAGTTTCGCTAACTTTAAATCTTGTAAGACATACTATTTTGCCATCAGTTGTGATTTTTTTATTGATACTCCTCAGCATTTGGACATCTGAAATGAGACCACAATTTTGTGAGTATGTGATAATAGTAAAAAATAATGATGTATGTTTCTCTTGGTTCGACAGGTTCCTGTACTTATCATAAAGATAAGAACTCAACAATCAGCCAACTAAAAATGACTTGACAGTATAATGTGCCTAACTAAAATTTGTAATATTAGTAGGCCTCTGTGTATTTTCATTTTTAGAATTGATTTTTTTTTTTCAAAATGACAATTATTATTATGAAGGTTGATATAGCCTAAGACATTAATTCAAGTACAGTAATTATTTGGCATTTGTTTATCCTATTTGTTTTGAGTGTTTTAAAAGTTATTTGCATAACAGAATTTGTTTTTGGAATATCAGTATCCCAATTTCATAAATTGAAAATAGCAAAATGCTAGAATTAAGATTTTATGTGATATTGTGAGTTCTGCAATGTGTCACTATTAAGAAATGGGGTTGATATGAAAAATAATCAGGTTTGTTTTTAATATAACTCGTTTTGACAGGTGATGTCCACCATTTTCTTTCTGGTAAAGAATATTCAAGTCATGTTTTCTGGACACTTCAGATATACTATCTCATCATTAAAATAATCTGCCATTTTAATAGAAAGATATATGGAATTTGTAAAAGATTAAAAATAAACATAATTTACTTCCATTCAGTATAATAAAACTTGCCAACTATATTTCATTTTTTTTTATTATTTCATTTCATTTATTATATTCCATAGATCTTACATGAGCAATGAAGCTTTAAGATGTGGAACAAGTCAAAATTTTACAATATTACAATTGCAATTTTTACAAATTTTTACAATTATTTTACAATTTTTACATAATACTTCAATTCTTTGATAATAGCCCTGATTACATATATAACAGATTGGCCATCCCCATGTAGAAAACGGTAACATTTGGAAGAGAACAACCACCAGTTGCCACTGTTGATTGATAAAGACCGATAGACGGAAGAACATTTGCTCCAAGCAATTCAAATGAGAATTATAACGTGACTTCTTTTGCAGTCACTAGATGGCAGCATAATGAAATTGATCAAAGTTGTTGCCTTCAAAGCCCATAAGGCTGATTAATCTCTTATATGTGATCTGGGATAATAGTTACTGCTATCTCATTTGATGACCTGATATCCCATATCGAAATTTGACCATTGATTTGACAAATGTAAAAAATTGCTGACAATTATGAAAACAAAAGAAGCTCTTTACAATTAAATATTTTGTTTGTGAAAGAAGACATAAATCTTTAAGAGGCAAACTCTTGGGTGTCAACTTTAGTAGGCCTAATTAAGAAGACCTGCTTTGCTTCATTTAAGGGAAGACTCCACTGAAAATCATGAAAATTTTTCCAAATTTTTTTAGCTATTTCACTCATTCAGAATTTATATTTTCATACCCCAAATGGATTCAGCTCAATTCTGATTACAAATACTCGTATGTTAACACTTTTTAAATTAAGGCTGGAAGGGGGCGTGGAATTTAAAGAGCTGTCAAAATTGTTTTTCATCGAAGAATTCTTTTTTAAAATTTCTGATTACAAATCTAGTAACTTTTTGTTAGATCTCTGAAGTTACTAGAGGAATGTAGCAGAGGAGAATATTAATTTATATAAATATTCATTTTATTTTCAAATCTATTTTTCTGTGTTCATTTTTGTTGATTCAACACAAACTTTCTTATGCCAAATATTAATCAATCTGGATGAAATTTTTACTGCAAGTATGTATGAGGTAGCTGCATGTTTCTATGCATTTATTTTGTGAGAAATGCTGTTAGTTTATTTTATTAATATTTTTCTTAAGAAAAATATTAATAAAATAGACTAGCAGCATCTTTCACAAAATAAATGCATAGAAACATGCAGCTACCTCAAAAATCCTTGCAGTAAAAATTTCATCCAGATTGATTAATATTTGGCATAAGAAAGTTGGTATTGAATCAACAAAAATGAACACAGAAAAGTAGATTTGAAAATAAAATGAATATTTATGTAAATTAATATTCTCCTCCACTACATTCATCTAGTAACTTCAGGGAGCCGACAAAATGTTACTAGATTTGTAATCAGAAATTTTAAAAAAGAATTCTCGATGAAAAACAGTTTTGACAGCTCTTTAAATTCCACGCCCCCTTCCAGCCTTAATTTAAAAAGTGTTAACATACGAGTATTTGTAATCAGAATTGAGCTGAATCCATTTGGGGTATGAAAATATAAATTCTGAATAAGTGAAATAGCTAAAAAAATTTGGAAAAATTTTCATGATTTTCAGTGGAGTCTTCCCTTAAGATGCATGCAGAGTCGTTTAAATGAGACCAATGATAGCATCTGTGAAGGAAGAATTGGGCTAACTCTTGTAATAAAATTCGCAAATGTGTAAATTTGCCTTGATTTACCAGACTCAGGAAACTTGTTCAACATCTCACATCTGTCTCTCTAACAACTTTGAATACATCATTGTAATAGTGTAACCTATGTAGGCCTATGTAATATCCCATTGCAGAAAGATATGACGAATGATCATGTATTTAATTACAGGGGCATCGAGCAGCAACGTTGCAACCACTGCACGTTGCGAGTATTACAATGAGACATTATGCCAGGAATCCAAACAAGGTTGTTTTGAGACTCAAGAATGTGACCAGCCAGAACCTGAGAAGCGGAATCACTGCTTCGTTCTTTGGCAGAATGATAGTATTGGAAAACCATACATCAAGTTGAAGGTGAGTTAATTTTAAATTTTACTGGAATCACTATTGCTGATGTGTGGTGTTTATGAAGATTGGCCTGTTTTTGTTTTATTATTAGGCCTATTTTTTTAAGCTATAATCAAACTGCAAAATTATGCAAATCTAGTCTTTCAGGTAAAGCTCCCTGTAAAGCAGATTTTATTATTCAAATCTGCTTCACAGGGAGCTTTATCTGAAAGACTAGATTTGCATAATATATACGTCACTGTGTACGTTAACAGAAAACCACAATTCCAAGTCACACAGAGATTGTGTGCACTCGAGGTGGGTCTCTGGTGTTTCGCCAGCCCACGCAAGTTGTGTGGATATAAAGGGAAAGGTTGAGACGGTGTCGGAGTTCCCGGTTAGCTCAGTTGGCAGAGCGCTGGTACGTTCAACCAGAGGTCCCGGGATCGATACCCGGCCCTGTAACGATTTTTCCCTTGAAATTATTCAAACTGCAAAATTTTAAGACTGTATAGAGGAGATTTCTATAGTCCATTGCTGTTTATTTCCTCAGAGACCGAGAGAAAAGTACAGAAATAAGGTTTTACTGAAAGTCAAAATCGTCTGTTGAATTTGTTGAAATGGTGAGAGACATGCTGCTGCTCTGAATAGATCATATAACGACATCTGTTGGTGTACTATTGAAACTAACAGTCTTGTCCTGCAATAGTAATTGAAAAGATGGCCGACAGTATTTTTTCATTTTGACAATGTGCTATAATATCATTCCACAGTAACTCGCGTTACAGAAAGACACATTTGTAAATTTACTGGATATACTAAAACAAAAAATATAGCTTTTTACGAACTTTTTTTGCCTTATTTATTGTATTTAGTAACATGCTTCATATCATTAATCAGTAAAGTGGAATATAATTAATTATTTTCGCTTTATTGATGATGTAGTAGTTGTAACTCACGTTACACAAAAGAGACATTCCAAGCAAAGAGTAATATTACGATAGACATGTTTCAGTCTAGTCTTGTTTCAACAGTGTTTTCTCTTAAATAATTTAAAATATGTGTATAAAATAATTACAACAGTATTCAAACACTTATTATTAATGAATTAAATACTATTATAATCACAATCATGCCATGGTATGAAAGAAAAATTTCACAACCTCGAGCGGCAATCGAACCTGCGACTGCCTGTTCTCCGGTCAGGCGCTCTACCACTGAGCTATCGAGTTCGTCTCACGCCAAAGGCTCGGAATTATCCTTTCATACTGGCGATTCTGTTATAGAGTACTGTCCATAGTGTCTGATCTTAGTCAGCACTGCTTATGGGTGGAAAGAAACTTTACAAATGTAATCTTCATCTTACGATGTTTGGATGACGTATATACGTCTGTTGACGATGGCATGATTGTGACTATAATAATATTTAATTCATTAATATGTCACATCAACGGACGTATATATGTCATCCAAACATCGTAAGATGAAGATTACTTATTATTAAATATCATGTTATGACTAGAGATGTTCTGGACCATTGCTGTCTAGTCCTCAGTAATCATCTGCAAAGGAGAGTGAATTTCTTAAAAATGATCTGTTACTCAAATATTACGATGTTATAACAATCTTCAAGTGAAACAGATTATGTCTTTGAAGATTGAAAATGGTCATCATATAGAATGAATACTTACGATGAAATCAGCTGGTGCTCGCTGACGTCTGTAGCCAGCGTGAGTTGGTGACTGACTGAGACATATGAAATTGATATTGGTTGTGTGTATTGGAAGTACGTTGATCAAGTTGAAAAGTAATATAAAGATCAATGAGAATGTTACTGTCAATTGGGGTTTTATCATTTAAGTTGTTTTTCTTTTTTAATTTATCTTTATAAATTTCCATGGATTCCATGCAATGTACATACAATATAGTCATGTCTGAATCTATGTTGGTGAAAAAATGTTTATTATTGTAAATATGTTCGCTAAATGCTGTTTGAAAACTATTGTTATTCGAAATTTGCCTATATTCTTTGTATCTTGTGGTAAAAGTTCTGTTAGTTCGACCTATATATGGAGGGTCTGATACCAGAGTGAACCAGTTACGTTTTTAACATTTTTCAGAATTCAATTTTTAAAGTTTATTTTGAAATATAAGAATAGCAATGACAGAAAAGTTTAATTTATTGATTGGTTGATAATCTATATGTTATTCTTATTGTATTTGTGTGTTTTTAGATGTTGGAGCACTATTTCTCTCCAAACGACACGTACTTTGTTTATTAAATGTCGGATTTGGTTCACTATGGCAAATGAAAATAATGAAAATGCACCTTATCATGATGAGAAATGTTCTTCATATATGTAAATAGATAATCAAGTACACATAAAAAAATGCTTGAGGAAAATCAGGAAACCAAACATGCAACAAAAAACTGAGTTAATTGATTTAAAAAAAACATTTGTTAGGAATTTCAAACCCAGGACCTCCCGAATGCGCGTCTCAAACATTACTGTCTGAGCTATCTTGCTTATAACATATGGTGAAGAATCGGTAGAATAGAGAAAAATTCTCTCAGGCACCAGGACTCGAACCCGAGCTTCCAGCTTTACGTGCTGGAGCTTTATCCACTAAGCCACACCGGATTCAAGTTCCAATGTCAGATTGGCTGGGATCCGATGGAACATGTGCCGTTTTGAATCATAAAGTGATTACTTACACTTTATCATATTACTATGATGTACCGAAGTACATATTATGGAGTTTCAGTGCAGTAATTCTGTGTTTCCAGCTGGGAAATACTTTCTCACCTCTCTTACATACCAGATTTAGCACTGTTAGAGTTCCATCTCTTTGGTTTTGTCAAGGAAGGCCTGAGAGGCCATCATTTCAAAACAGATGAAGAGTTGCAGAAACCATGTGTCATGACCTGCATACCCAAAATATATAGGGTTATTCAAAAGTAAGTTCCAATTTTGAAATGGTAATAATTCTGTCAAATTTTTAGATTGCACAAAAATAAAAACACCAATTTGTTCATAAAGAAATGGGATTTTATTAAAGCACGAAAAAATTAAATGTGACCGCCACTGTGTTGTTCAATAAGAAATAGTCTTTCTTCTATGCTAAACAGCATTAGTAAACACATTCCTAGGGATGTTTTCAATGACATCCGGTATTCCTGTTTCAGTTCCTCACATGTAGTAGGTGTACTAAGAAATACCTTTTCTTTTAGATAACCCCATAACCAGTAGTCAGCTGGATTTATGTCTGGTGACCTAGAAGGCCAACTTCGGAAAATGCCTACTCATTACATGATCACCAAATGTGTTGTGCAATAGTGTTTTTACTAACTTCCTGGACTTCTCGTGAAACTAGAGCTGCACTCACCTTGTTTTTTACTAATTTTGATCTACCCGATCATTTTTGTATCGGCAACTGAACCAGTTTCGTTAAATTTGTTCATCAGCTTATGAAATGGTTTTACAGAGCAGGGTTCATTTCTCAATTCATATAACGTTCTATATCTTCTCAATGCATATGCATATTGTTTATTGAATTCGTAATAGCAATGAAGAGGCCATTTCGAACTCGTAGAGGTAAAACCATTATAAAAATGATTAAAATTACTCTTCTACAGCTGCCGTCTATATTCTGAACAACAATAATTGTTTATACAAGCGTGATACAGTTACCATAGCAACAAAACATGCATCGATAAATGAGGGGTTCACAACCAGAGTGGACCAAGTCCTTTTGGAATAATTTTGAGAAGTTGAGTCTTAAAGTTCCTGGCTCATGCTTAGCAACCTTCACCTTCCATAGGAAATGCTGCCCTCTGTGGAGTAACAAATGAGTAATGGACTTGGTTTGTTATGGCAATGAATAAATCTAAGTTTTCTTCATCCGAAATTGTATTAATCCACAAACTGACCACTGGTGGACTTGGTCCACTCTGGTTGTGGGCCCCTCAAATAAAACCCAAACCTTCTAAACAGTAATGGTACCTATATGAAACCAAACTGCTGATATGTACAGAAGGTACAGCTGTTTCAAAATGGGAACTTACTTTTGAATAAGCTTATACTTATACTTGATGGAACAGTTTGAAACAGTAGTAGGGTGCACACAATAAACTTTCTGTACGAGTGAATTAAATGGTAGTCATGTATTTATTTGATGATAACTTGTACATAACAACTTATTATATATCCTCTATTATGTCAGTAACATTTGTATTTTGCTGCAGTATGAAGCAGTATTATTAGTTAAAACAGTAATTGATTAGTTTCATATATTCATTTTATATTCATAGGGTTGTTTCTTGAATAACATCGACTGCTACGACCAGCCAAAATGTGTAGAGAAACGGGAAGAACCAATGAAGGCACTGATGTTTTGCTGCTGCGAGGGTGACATGTGCAACAGGAACTTTACATGGGAGCCCGTTTCCACTAATCATCCACCTAGTGGTAAGTCTCGAGTGTTATATATTAACATTGTCCAGATATCGTCGGTTTCATGGTAAAAGTGACCAAGTCACATTCCAAGGCATCCAACCTTCATGAAAATTTAAGACATAATTATATATTAAAAACTAATAATATAGCACATTTACCTTCAAAATAACTTGTTACTAACATCTAAAGAAGAACAGTTATCTTTGGATGGATCATTAAACCTTTAAATGCCTTTTCCCAACAATTTTCAATTTTGGACTTGGTCACTTTTACCAAGAAACCGACGATATATTTTATAATCTGTATCTTGATAAGAAATTGGTGACTTTCAGGTGGTTATAATAATTCAAGCCTTAGCATTTCTTTTTCGGATTTCCATCAGTTTATCTCTATACTTTAATTTTGATGCTAGTTTTGGGGCATGCCTCGAGATGATGTAATGTTGTATTTGTATGGTTGTGGTGGCGGTGGCAGCTGCCATATTAGGAAGATCGCACAAACTTTAATTTTCAGTGAATATTCGTACCTGGAATGAGTGTATTATTTGTAATGTGTTTTAATAAGGGAAATTCACATAGTTTTTATGTTTATCCAGTTATGAGCAAGTAATAGAGAAATAAGCTTCACATGGCTGCAGTTTCAACATTTGGCATCATGAAATACGAACTGTATATATATATATATATATATATATATATATAGGGGGATCCAGGAAATGACCGTTTTGTTGTAATAATTAAAAAAAAAAATATTTATTTGAAAAAAACAAAGTCTGTTACATAACTGAAGCTTCCTTTACTTCTCTACATAATCACCACCTACATTTTAACATTTGTCGTATCTGTTCACTAGCTTTAGAATTCCCGTGTTATACTACTCTGCCGCCAGTTCATTAAGCCAGGTGTTCACTGTCTTCTTCAACTCTTCATCACTTCCAAAATGCGTACCACCCAGAAAGTCTTTCAGCTTAGTGAAAAGGTGAAAATCGCTAGGAGCAAGGTCTGGATTACAGGGCGGATGATCAAAGATTTCCCAACCGAATTGATCCAGCAATTCTCGAGTTGAAGCAGCAGTGTGCGGGCAGGCGTTGTCGTGAAGAAGCACAACTCCTCTCGAAAGCATTCCTCGCCTCTTTTTTTGGATGGCTCGCCGTAGTTTTCGTAAAGTCTCACAATAACGATTTGCATTGATCGTAGTGCCTTTTGGCATGAAATCCAGCAAAAGAACACCTTGGACATTTGTTCGCCCATTGTTGAACATTTCGCACCATTTTCTCACATTTCTTTCATTCATTACAGTATCACCATACACTTCTTTCAATTGCCGGTAAATTTCTGCAGGTTTCAAATGTCGGGCATTCAAAAATCGAATCACACTCCTCACCTCACAGTCGGCAGGATTATCAATCACGTCGTTCATTTTGAAGTAACACAAAATGCACAATGGCGACTTGTTGCAACCAGTACTCACAACATTATGAGAACACATGTTAAGGAAGCCAGTTGGCCTTCAAACAAGGAAGGGGAGTCAGCTGCGCGGCGGGTATGCGCGAACGGTCGTTATTTCCTGGATCCCCCTCGTGTATATATATATACTGGTATTTATTCAATTATCCGGCAAAATCTCATATCCAGAACTAGCCTGATCCCTTTGGTGCCAGATAATAGAGATTCTACTGTTTCTTGGGAATACCAAATTCAATAAGAATATTATATAAAACTTCTCTCTTAATGGAGTCAAATGCCTTTTTGAAATATGTGAATAACTGATGTACTTTAGAAAAAATAATTTTTTTCAGCAGAATACTCATTTCAATTTGCTGAGGAAAATATCTCACACATCAACAGTACAACCGCCAGCAACACTAATTTGATATCAGTATATTCTCGGTGTAAAGCTATTGAAGACTGTGACAGAAATTTTCTATAGTACCGTAATTAAATAAAGAGTGGAAGATTAATGTTAATTTTTAATGCTTATTCATTATCAAAATAGAGATGAAATAATTTTTGGAAGACTGTTGTAGTACCATATCCTGCATCATAACTAATCACGTGATCTAAAGTGTCATGCCATAGACTAATGATACAAAATGAGTGCTGGTTCGAGTCTTCTTGAGAGAAGAAATTTTCTCATGAAATTTCGGTCAGTGTACAGGACTAGTGTTCACCCAACATTATGATGAATTTGGGGAGTTACAATGAGTAGCGAAATCCAGTTACGAAAATGGCAAAATATTAGTTTAATATTATGAATATTATAGATGTGCCAAGTGGAAGTTTATTATTTTGAATTTATAATTTTCCATGATTTTATTATTTTCTTATATGTAATGGATTATGTTATTGTTAACCATTGCCAAGTTCTTGGAAGTAAAACTCTCTTGCTGTTCAATATAAGAGAGTGATGTAGCAAAAAGTGTAACCATTTTTATGTAAGCATCATATTTTTATGTTATGGTGCTCATAATGGATCAGATTTGGCTCATAAGTATTATTTGCCTTATAAAATCATCAATATAATATTAACTTTTCATTTATCAAAAATATTTATGAAAACAAAATTTGCGCACTTACGTTCTTTTGGTTGATCACATAAAAAATTAAGACATGTGGCACTGCTTTTATGATATAAATATGGCATAATAGTTATCAAGTAATATACTTTACTATACAAAAATAAGTTAACTCTGAACAAATGAATGGAAAAAAAAAATTGGTAGTGGTTTATATTATGTCTTTCACAGTTTAACACAGTGGTAGCCAAGATATCCATAACCAGACCAGTCTGGTAGTCTGCAGTGATTTTTATCAATATAACTAAATAAGTCATGTCAAATCTATGATATTTTATGATATATTTATCTGTGTCATTAGTAGAGACGAGAATTTCATGCATTATAAAATCCCAAAATATGCATGCATTCATGTAATATAATGAAAATTTTATGTTTCCAATAAAAAATATATCAAGTTGACATTGAAATGACCTTAATCCGCACTGGTTAAAAAGTCATCAATGTTAGGTTATTACCTGTGTTGCAAACAAGTCATTTTCGATATAATTAGGAGGAATATTTTAGATATCCTGTATATTATTATATACTGCATATTATGCTTTATAAATTATTTTAATATGCAATAGTACTTACATTAGTTAAAATGTAATGTATTAATACAACACAAATATAAATATAATTTACTTGTATGATGAACGCACTAACACTTTCATTCATTTTACTTGTAATATGCTGAATTATATAGCCTAACATGGGTTCTTTCCATTTACGTAGGATGACAGTATGTTATCTCTAGATGAAACAGCAGTAGAATACTGTATAGATATTGCAACACCGAACTTACTGCATGATGAGTCTTGCAGTCCCAAACAATAATAATCAATCAGTTAACTTATACATTACTGTGGGCATGGTGGCAAGCGATAATCAGAACTCAAAATGTACGCCAACATTAACTCAATGAGTGGGACGATATTATGTTCATGAACTTCGCAACAGTGTCTATCTCTTCACATGATATATTGCCGATGATTTACTAATGATTGTCATACTTGTATATTGCTACAGCATATTTCCAAAATCTTAAATGATAACTGTTTAATGAAGTTTTATTGGTCACCCGTACTACACTTCCCTCTTCATCTGAGTGAAAACATCTTTAGTTCTGCCATAATTATTGAAACAAATTTGTGCTAATTTCTATTGCAGGTAACAGTTTTGTCATGTTGCTGCTTTTTCTGTAAGTTTTGGCACGAGTCAGGATCTCTTCATCCTTAACTCTTTTATACAAACATTCTGGTATATTAAATGCAGTTGATTACTGCTGCTTATAGGCTAGCACGAGTTGCATATCTTTTTACTGTGCCTCCAATATCAATGGGTTTATATGCCATCACTGAACAGTGCAGTTTTTTTTTTTTTTAATTTGGGAATTATAATTACCAAATGTTCTAAAAGAATTTCAAGAAACTGTGAACTGTGACAGCTACATGATCAAGAATGTCATTGAACAGAATAGTACATTATGCAACGAGCCTATAATGGTAGTTATTAAGACGCGAGTATGTTTGTTTATGAAACGAGTGCAAGCGACGTTTCATACGACTATTTATGCTCGACCATATTTCTAACTTGAAATTATTCAGAAGTATTCATGTTATGGTTATGTAAGTGAGGAGTGAACTGACCTGAATTGCGAGATTTGCGCAGACGCGAAAGTATTTATTTTTTTCCGAAACACGAATGTCATTGACCTTGATATAATCTAGAGAATAACATGAAGATTAGGCTTGATATAACCTGGAAATTGATTTAGAATTGAAAAACGAGATGACAAATTGAATTTATTTGAATATTATTTACAATTAACGCTAATTATTATAGTAACAGAACATAACCTTCTGCGACAGTATTGGATTTCCAGCCTCCGTGACGTTTCCCTCGTTGTCTTTCGATTGCATATCCGAGAATAATCGAAAACCTGAACTTTAATGAATAGGTGTACTTTAATGACATGCATTAAAGGACTGCTACCAGGTGTATAATTACTACATTTCGGCATGGTCGAGCATAAACTTTATTAAAGGATATGTTCTGACTTCATTAAAACATAATTTGTTAAAATACACAACAGAAGGATGCATTGTAGCCTGAACTGTTTTTCTGTGGAATCTTGACTCTTGGCATACAAAGGAATAGTTTTCTGCAAAGTCCAGTAATGTAATTGCTTCAGCTTCTTCAGCCAATTCTTTAGTGTCTTGAGATGTGAGTATAGAGACTTAGCTATGTAGTGATGTACTCTTAATTGATCAATGGTTCTATAGACTTTTTCATTGAATTCTCCTCGCATGATCATCATGGATCCACTCTGTTGTCTTCCATATCGAAATAATTTTCTTGATAGAGTTTTTAATCTTGCTGTCGAGGTGTTTTTGATCACAACAGTCTGAGCACCTGTGGAGCTTACAATTTCAAGAATAACTTATATGGAACTTAGAGTATTTTCTGTTGTTTGTACTCATTCTTCTTTTGATAAAGCCAAAGCCACCTGTTTCAAATTTTGACAAGACTTGCAGACGCAAATAAATGTATGCCTCTGGATTCTGCTGTTGCATACTATTTTTGGTGCAGATAATATTAGGAAAATCCAGTTTTTAAAGGTGAATGGTGTGTTTTTAATTCAAAGTATGAGGCGCATCCAAAAAGTAAGTTTCCCGATTTTTTCCCCTTGAAAGTAAATGTAATTAGCCGTGTCAATTGTGCATGCATAACAGATCTATGACGTATCAATCATATGCCAGCCGGACAGGTCCCGCCTGGTGGCAGTAGCGTGGCAGCAGTGGTCCGAAATGAGAGCTCTTATTCCTTCTCCTGCCGCCTGCAAGGTTCGGTCGGTGATAAAGTTATTTAATGCACAAAGCATTGCGCCAATTGAAATTCATCAGCAGCTCTGTCAGGTCTATGGGCCGAACATCATGAGTAAGCAGATGGTGCGTCGCTAGTGTAGGCAGTTTTCCGAAGGTCGTCAAAGTGTCCATGATGAAGAGCGCAGTGGGCGACCCTCCCTCATCAATGATGATCGTGTTGAGCTGGTGCGGCAGTGCATCATGGAGAACCATCGCTTCACGATTACGGAGCTGAGCAGCCATTTTCCGCAGATATCGCGATCCTTGTTGCATGAGATTGTCACTAAGCACCTGCTGTTCAAAAAAGTGTGTGCCAGGTGGGTGCCGAAAAACCTGACACCGGAACACAAAATGCAACTTTTAGGAGCAGCACTGACATTTCTGCAACGGTATCACAATGACGGCGACGAGTTCCTCGACAGGATCGTCATGGGCGATGAGACTTGGATTTCGCACTTCACCTCGGAAACCAAGCAGCAGTCAATGCATTGGCGGCATAGTGGATCTCCGGTCAGGACAAAATTCAAACAGACGCTGTCGGTACGGAAAGTGATGTGCACGGTGTTCTGGGACAGGAAGGGCATTCTGCTCATTGACTTCCTTCCAAGAGGTGAAACAGTGAACGTTTTTTTCACTTGTTAACTCATACATTGTTTAAAGCATTATTATTTATATGTGCTGGTATGGTAATTCATGTTATAAAGGATTCTCTGTGAAACACTGCGAAAATTGCGACGTGCCATTCAAAACAAGTGGCATGGAATGCTTACTGCAGGTGTTGTGCTTCTCCATGACAATGCTCGTCCACATATGGCTCGGCGCACAGCAGCTGTTTTGATGGAATTTTGCTGGGAGTTGTTTGATCATCCACCCTACAGTCCTGATCTTGCTTCCAGCGATTTTCACATTTTCTTGCACCTCAAGAAATTCCTGTCCTCCGGTGAGCATTTTGGCAACGACGAAGAGCTGAAGACGTCTGTCACACGCTGGTTCCATTCACAGGCGGCAGAGTTCTATGACAGAGGGATACAAAAGTTGATCCCATGATACGACAAGTGTCTCAATTCTGATGGTGGCTATGTTGAAAAATAGCTGAAACATTGCTGTACCTGTTGCCAATAAATGTTTTCCTGAAAGTGTGTGTTCTTTTTTTTTTTTAAATAGGGAAACTTACTTTCTGGATGCGCCTCGTATAAATGATTGAGATTTACAAGTAAAAATATACAGTATTCGGTTTTTTTATTATTATTATTATTTCTCAATTGAGGATTTTTACTGATTTTTTTTTTTTCTTTTTTACAAGGATACATTCTATAAAATCCATTATTTTAACAAATTGAGGTAGCTTCATTCACAGTCTGTTCAGGAAGGTGTCTACCCAGATATTTTTGCAGGCTCAGTAACAATTCCATTTTATTCTTTCAATATTCGGGCTTTGTTTACCATGTATTCAGAAATAGAAAATTCTGTGGCAGTTTCTTCAGTTGTTTTCTGAGTGCCAAAGTCAATAACTTTAATATTTCTTGTTTTGTTGAAGATGAAATTTTGTGCTTTATTTCTTCTATTAAAATAGTTACATCTTCACAGCCTGCAGAAGCTTGTTTACTGTTATTATTCAGACTTTCAGAACATCAAGAACCTCGGCTAATTTTGAGGTTACAACATCCTTTACTTGGAATAACTTTCATTTTCTATAGGCTCTTCTCCTTCCCTTTTTTACCAACTCTGTGCAGTTTGATAGCGGAAAATTCCAACGTGGTACCGGTAATTGATTCATTGATTTGTTATGTACAACATTTCCAGCTTCATCTGTGGGACCATTATCAGATTCACTTGGAGTATCATCACTACCATCCTCAGGTACCTGTGCTAATGATTTTGTTTGTATATGTTCATTAATCTTGTTTGTGCAAGATGTGCATAATTTCTCACCTGGTTTAAGTATGTACTGCCATCCTTATTGAATAACTTTTCAATATCAATGGATATTTCTCTTAATCCTTTCTAAAACATGTTTCTTATGGGTTTTGAAGGGATCAGAACATTTGGAAAATAACAGTTTTTCATAATGCATACAAATAGTTGTTTTGTCATTAACTCTGAAAGTACACATCTTAATAAGATAACTTCCATATCTTTGGGCTATAACATCGTTGAAATTATGAAGACCAGTTTTTCTTGCATGTGTTTGTAAATGACAATTTGTTTGTAGTAATCTTCCAAAACAACAGTTCTCATAAACCAGGCATGTCAAA
Source organism: Periplaneta americana (assembly GCF_040183065.1). NCBI lineage: Eukaryota > Metazoa > Arthropoda > Insecta > Blattodea > Blattidae > Periplaneta > Periplaneta americana. The sequence goes on from NC_091118.1 coordinate 186,221,847, forward strand.
ACCCTGCACATTGTGCACTCGCGCACATTGTGCACTGGTCTCTGTGCAATGTGCAGTTCCTATTCCCCTACCTGGAGGGAGCGAATCGGCTTGGAGGGGAACGCGACACGGCTGTGCAGTACCTATAGTAGCAGATTAGCTTTTGTTTCAGAAACACAGATCAGTACGGGTGCTCATTGAGCTGTGATTGTGAATGCGTTATGGAAAATAAAGCGAGGAGTCCACAGATATAACGAAGAAGAGAAATCACGAATCATATAACGCGTAACTGTTATGATGTTTTCCTCAGCCAACAGTAATTATTTTAAAATGTAAAGCTTTCATCAAATCATGTGGACCTAATAGTGATATCAGAATTTAAATGATATTAGTAAAGTTCTCAAAATATGATATTTGCCTGCTCTTATTTCTTAATTAGTACTCTCACGGCAAGACAAACATGACAATGATGTTGTTTTGGAGTCTGTACCATCACAGCCGACGACTTACAACTTTTATTTGATAAGCTGATAAGTGATGAGAATATTGAGTGAGGAATACATGTGAGGCTCTTGAGGTTTTAAGGGAAGGAAGAAAGCAACTATTTGTAAGGCGGAAAAATTTTCTGGAAAAATAATACATAAGGGCGAATTTTCCACCTCACGTTACTATATTATCTTAATACACTTACGTTAATAAATCTTTAAACCTGACATAAAGAAAATGTCCTCGCTTTACAGCTTGTGAAGTACTCTTTTAACTCAATTCAGTAACGCTCCCAACTTGCTAATACTTGCTCTTAACGTTTTCCAAATAAACTATACGTAAATTTAAATTCAAGCTTAATTTATCCAATTTATTAATAATAATGTGAATTTATATTAATATACAGCAAGGAAATGATTCCAGTGTAAAAGCCTCACAATGTCCTATTGCATGTAATTGGGAGTAAAATATTTTCTTTCTAAGCATTTGTGCACCAATGGTCCCAATAATGCTTGAGGAACAATGAAAGAGTATTACTTTGAAATAATCAGTACCTACTACGTAAAATGAAATATTGTGTTCGTTTTTTGTTGTTTCGAAATTACTGCAATATTTATATTTTCTTCAAATACTGTATACAAATTATGTAAATAAGTGATTCTTTACAAACGACTGCATTGTGAATTGTAACTGAGTAAGTCTATTGTTTCTTGTGTTACAATTATTGTCAAATATAGACACTGACAATAATTGTGTTTTTTCCTTCTGCTAAATATGTTTATAATGTCCAAATGTCAATTTAATTGAACACTAGAAGCGCAGAATAGATTCTTGTACATCCCTCCCAATAAGAACTGGTAAGAGCAACATGTGAATGACGCAATCTGCACAGACCGGCGTTCTGCACACATACACTGCACTTTCAGTGTCTGATTTTTGACATGCCTGTCATAAACCTTCTCCTGTTCCATATTTTCAGCTTTTAATGCACTCTTATTTGTAATTATATATTAAGAAATCTATGTTAGAACGTTTTTATTGAACTCTCCATTTTGTTTTCACTTTGCTTTGAAGGTTCAGATGACAGTACTATGCATTGTGAAACAGAGGAGGCCACGATCATAACCCAACAATTCTTATATCGATGTAAATAAAGGCATTTTATCTTATACACTTTTAGAAGACATATGAGTTCAATCAATACTCGTCCAACATTACAGCACTGTTGCCAGACTGCTAGTGGGAGAGAGAGAAAGACTAAGAGAATTCGTTACATGTCAAATATACGATTAATGCATAGCCACATCGCACTTCTGTCATATGCCAATCATACTATACAAGCTTTGCCTGTCCCCTTCTCATATGTCTTCTGAAAGCATATAACTATAGTGAACCAAATTTGAATTAGAATACACTAATAATAAGTTAAAGTCCACCTATATTTATTTTTTCCCATAAACCCTAATATTCACTTTCCTCTGATATTATTTTCAGCTATTAAAAAGCAGTGCCACATAAACTATTCATTCTTGAGATAGTCCTATAAATGAACATATTTGTTAAATATTATTTTATGAAAAATGGTTCCTATCTAGTTTCATTTGGAATGACTACTTGTACACAATTTCTCTACTGTTAAAAAACTCAGACTCATTATATTTATATACAAAATATCTATTTATTTAATTTGAACTTGGCATGGAAATTTTGAGAAACCTATAATGCCTAGGAGGTTGTGTGATATCTTAATCGAAAGCTATTAACGTCCGTGATTGAGGAAAAAATATAACTTTGTTAAAATTTGAATGTTCAGTTATTTAAAGCACCAAAAATAAAGAAACTCTATAACAAATGTTAGCACATTACAATACAGTTGACCACTTTGCTGTTTTTGTTTGATTCACGGAATATTTGTTTGAGATTGTCACCTTTATTTGACAGAATATTGTAAATGAAGTGCAATGTGTGAAAATGTTAATGGTGGGAAAAAAGATTCTGTGATTCTTACTGCATTCCTTTTGTAATGAGTGACCATAAGTGTCCAAGGAAACGTGGTAGAACTTACAGATTTGTTATTTAATGCTGCTTCAAGATATGAAAGACGCATGTCTAGAAATGTTGTTAGTACTATGAACAAAGCATCAGGACAGTAAATTGTATGAAGACAGTGTAACCATCATGATGTAGGTCCAATAAATGATACATATAGCCATTGTCAAGCATTTCATTTTAAAGGAAAGATCGTGAGTGAGCATATTAATTCATGCTGTCACAACGGATTAGTGCCCTTTCCTTTGCCTCTTGTATATTCCAGATAAAGAGTCTTTTCCAAGACTATTATGAAAACGTAATACAGTAATTCTCTCGTATCCGACATCCAAATAACCGGCAATATCAAATCAACGGCACTTTTTGCTAGGCAAAAAAAAAATTGTCATTCATGCGAAAGGCAAGAGTCGGACGAAGATGTGAGTGGTTTTCGTGAATCGCACATGCCACATATTGTGTTTACTCTTTACATTGTTCACGCAACCCCATTATTCCTTGCAGTAGATTGGGTAGCAGTGGTAAGCTGTCACTTGGGCCTTGCAAACAATGTGCAGAGATGATATCTTTAAATTTACCACTTGAACTCACCCGTTTCGAAAGGATGTTGGATGAGTCTTAATAGAAAAGTGTGAAATTGTCTGTTACGCTGTAGCGCGTAAAAGTTTCATTTGAGTAATAGATAGTATACATAAACAAGCAGACATTAGGTTAAAGAGGTTCAAATCATCAAGTGCTACTTCATCATCTTCATAATTGCGATGTTGACTACACTGCTCTTCACGTCAAATGATCGCCATTTAAAAATGTCATAAGGTTACAAAAACGTTCAGTATTTTTTATGCTATTATATATTACTACAGTTATGAACTGATGAATGTACATTACCATATTCAATACTAAAAATAAACTTTGTACTATTTCAAAACTTTATTTTTAAATATTTATAAGAAAATTACTAAATTTCAACATGGAAAAAATGTTTGTGCACTACAGTATGTCTTTACATAACCTATAAACGTATTTTCCAATTATCCGGCAAAATCAGTTATCCAGCACTGGCTTTGCCCCACAGTTGCCAGATATGAGGAATTCTAGTGTATCATGAATGGTTCTTGGTGAGTGAAAGCATCAACGGATGTAAACATCAAAATTGTTCCTACATCACATCGGGGACAGTTTCACAATCATGATGAAAGTTATACTAAAATGTGGTACAAATAAGACATCACTCCTGAGGAAAATTAGCCAGGAGATAATTGGGTAGGGTGGCCAATTCCTTTTCCTCTCCATTGCATACATCACTGACTATAGTCCTGACGTTGTTATTTCCAGCGTGAAAGAAAGTGAAGGCTCTATAAAGTCTAGGTACGTAGTATCGTTCGCCATTTTTGTTCTTACGTTGCCGAGCTACCATATGAGGAATCTATTTGCCACACCGTTAAACATTGTCATGTCGTAGCTCCTATGATAATAAATCAAACGCAATGTAATTCAGCAAATAATTGAGCGGCAAATAACATCTTCGTGTGCTTTCTGCGAACGCCAACGAAAGAGCTAAAATGGCGGGCGATTATATTAAGTATTTATCGAGCCTTAAGAAATGAATCAGCGAATCACAAGACGCACACGTTTAAATGTAGCCGACCTGCAACACGATTGGCTGCCGGAAATTAGAGCGACGGGACTTTAGTAACATAGTTTACTAACCATACTTAAGGTGTATGTAACAATAAGTTCTTCCTCTGACACATATCATCAAGTGAGACACACTGTCTGTTAATAGATGGTTGGCCAGAACCATAATCAGAGGATAAAATTTCATGATTTTGAGTTTTTTAATAGTGCAGAAATTAACATTTTTATGTAAAAACAATTCTTTACAATTTTAATTAGACTGAACCTGTATTTTTTTTCTTCAGTATAATACATTGTAGAATCTTAAAAACTATGGGTCTTGAGTTCTTCCAAAATTGTACACATTTCAAAATCATTAATATTCGTGATTTTATGATGAACAGCTCTGTTTTAATTGACATAAAATTTCCCAAATGCAGTATTTTAATAATATAAACTTATGTTTAGATAGTAACAGTGTTATCACTGTGTTTATTACACTTTCTCATACATTGATGCAGCCCATTATTTTTCTTATCACTAAATACACCATCTTTTTAAATGTAAATTTCAATTGAATGGCTTAATTAGTGTTAGCAGTGTCACTTCGCTCTTCCACCCATCTTCTTTTTCTTCTTTCTCTTTTTACACCTCCTCCTCTTCTCTATATATAGAGTGAGTAAAGATTCGCTATACCTCCATGTGACTTCATTTTATTGGCTGGAGTGTTCGTAGAAGCAAATTTTATTTCATCTAATGTGCGTCAGGTGAAGAAAAAGAATGAATACACTTCTGTTTTCTTGTGTTGATGTGTTTGATATAATAAAATATTGCTAAACAGCAGTATAAGAAAGTGTTTTTTTTTTTTTTCTTCATAAGATACTTTTCTGCAAGACAGAGTTAACTAATTTTACTGATTTAATTTCTAAAGCAGTGCCAAAGCCACCTCCAGATGGTACTGAGGAAGGATTGAACGTGGTGATATATACATTGGTGCCTGTCCTTCTTGCTGCTGTATTTTCTGTTCTCTTTTATTGGTTCTACCGTAAACGCAAGCTTGCTTACTTCAATGAGGTAAGTTTTTCTTCTTAGCTTTTCAACTGTGTGCACTGTGTTTTTAAAAGCTTTATTTTTTTTAATCATTATCACTGCTAGCAATTGCAAAGCATTTATTTTGTTAATATAAGTGTTGCTTCAACTACAGTATGTGTTTCTTTTTCCATGCACACGTCAATGCTTATGATTTTAAATCTTTAGTGGGTAAGTAGCTATGTTAACAAGATTGAATTTATATTTTTATAGGATAAACTTAGTCTTACTAATAAACCGTGTATAGTTTTTATACGAGACTTATGTAGAATTGAGACCGAAAACATTACTAATAAACCGTGAATAAGCTATGGACGTATAAACAGGCTGTAACTATACAATGGGAATTGCTTTGCAGTAGTTATATACACGAAATCCCTTGTTTAAGCGTTGTATATAGGGAAAAAATGGCCGCCCCTCTAACAGCTGTTCGTATAGACTGTCATTTTATGATGATGGTTACCTTGTAACCACAGAAGAACAAACCAAAGATCATAGAATTATTAGAATAATATTGCTGTAGCTTGTACTCTTTGACCAAAATATAGTGTGGTAATCGATTAGAGCCATTTGTACTATCGATATTTAACACGCCACACTAGAGCGCTCTACCGGATGCAGTAGAGAACCTCAGATATTCTATTACTTTTCGTAACGAAGTAATGACGAAACTATATACAGTTATACTGTTATACACGACATATGTAGTGATTATTAGTAAGGAATTTACACACGACTTCTAAACGAGCTACTCATTGTATAAGTTTAAGACAGTTAAACGTCTGTATATAGAGTTTTTATTAGTAAGACTGTTTAGTGTGTATACAGTAAATGCGGCTTATTTTATGCTGTAAATATTAGACATCTGTGAAATATTTACTAAACTAATTTAAATTCTGTATTTTAATTTTACAAGGTATTTTTATTCTGTTTATTGTTTAAACAGTGCGAAAAAAATATAGCATGTCCTTGTTACATGAATTCAATGTTCTGATTGCACAGCAGCCTTGATGCTGTAAATCTGTGTGTCTTATAAACTAGTAAGCTAGCTGGTTTTTTGAACTTAAAATTTATACCATAACTTACCTTAATATCTCAGTGACAAGTCCCCCATCCCCTTCTTCGGTGTATATTTTTCATTTTGTAGAGATATTTCCAGCAACACTGCCAAGTTGTTGTTTCGAAATTTCGACATGAATATTAGCTCTTAATTTATGTAACATGTGGACATTTTTCACATTTACTCATCTTTCAATTTTTCTCTGTAAATAGTAATTGCAAAGATTTAAAAGGACTAAGGTAGTCGCAGTTTGCACCTGATCAAAATATAATCCTGGGACATTTTCTCAATTATTCAGAAATATTTTAGCAATATGTTTAGCATTTTGTGTGGTTGAAAAGTCAGAATTTTCCCTTGCAATCCAGAAACTAAAGGTAGCAGAAATCATGCGATACTCTTGTGATGCACATGTAAAACATAAAGGCTTTCTCACTTGGAGTTAGTAAAATAGAGGCCAGCTAGTACACAATTACACATTATATACACAGTTAAATATCTGATTGGCAAAAAAATCCAGGAAACTATAATTATCACTGAACTTAATGAAAATATACACATTGAGGAAGATCTTCTGCGCATTTTTGACGAGCATGGAGGAAATGAGAGGTGAAATTAATATTCAGGAAAGTCGGTGAATAGTAGCAACAGCTCCAAGTTCCAGGACAGTGTGGAATATCTAAAAGTCTACTTCTGAATAAGATAGGGTATTTCAACAAAAGTATTTCCATTCTCTGTCTTCTTAAAGGACGAATTATAGTCCAGAACTGCTTTAAGTTTCTTCTAAAATTCTTTATACATCTTGATTACACAACTTTTAACACTGTATCACTTCGGAATATGTATGTTAAGACTTTCCTGTGTTAAATTTCGACGTACCTCGTTTACATGTTTCGACCTATTTATGGGTCACCTTCAGAACTGGTCGTTGTTGGTCTTGGCGCCACTTGTTCTGTTTCCTGTGGGGGTGTGTTCCTGTGGCATAGTGTAGAGACATCAACACAGACATGGAAATACTACACATCCAACCAAAAAGCCAGAAACTAAACACACTAGAACGATATGAAATATACAGACATACAAAAACACACCCGAACAAAATTCTCAACACACAACTCAACTTCAAAACACACACACTCTTTGACTCTACACTATACCACAGGAACACACCCTCACAGGAAACAGAACAAGTGGCGCCAAGACCAACAACGACCAGTTCTGAAGATGATCCATAAATAGGTCGAAACATGTAAATGAGGTACGTTGAAATTTAACACAGGAAAGTCTTACCATACATATTCCGAAGTAAAATTCTTTCTTTGAAGATGACTGTTCATATTTAAATAATGACGAGAAATATAACTCAGAACTATATCAAAATGATTTCTTGTATGATATCTTAATTTCAAGTTCCACAGTGTCTAACCATTGTAAATTTCTTTTCACAAACTTTATCTACTTCAGTCTAGAAGCTTTACTATTACCAAGTACGGGTCATGCTTAAGTAGTACACATCTGTATTTTTGTATTTTTTTGTGATCATAGTCTCATATTTATTAAATTTTGTAGTTTTGTATAATAGAACTAACTCATTTTAAAAAGTGTAAAACTTCATCAGTGTATATTGTTTTACTCTTTCGAATGTTTTACTATTTAAAATTTCGTATGCAGGGAATTTAACAGAAATAGCTACATTATTTTACGTTTTTCGGCATTGATTTGCATACTGTTTTATAAAATTAACTAAATATAATAAATAGATTTATTTAAGTGGAAATCTTCTTTTGACTTTTTTTACTGTTCTTCCTTGCAGAAGTTTTTATTTCAGTTCTACAAGGAGATCAGGTTATAGCTTGCCATCATATATGAAAAATGTCCCATCTCCTCCAGAGTAAGATAGGAAATCAAAAAAAATTTGAAGCATCTTTTCGCTTGCACCTTTCATACACACATTTTGCTACACACAGCATAAATGAACGCACATTTCATAGCTTTTGGCACGACACTCTTGTTGATACTAATATGTCATACATAATCGTTATAATAATAAACATATTTTATACCGTTGCAGGCAGCATCTCCTTTCAAATCAGAATGCTGCTAAATTGTGCAATAACTATATTGTTAACTTTTAAATAAATCTGTGACAATTTTAAGAAATTAATTACTAAATAATATTGATAAAACAGTTAAAATAATCCTATATGACAAAATGAAAGAAAGCGAATATTTTTTATTACATGTGTGTTATACTAAGGGTGGAATTCATAGTCGTCACTTATAAAATGAGTGAACCCTTAAGTAATAAGTGTTTGCTTATAATAAGGGAACCCTTAAGTCAATTCCGAATTCATAGACAACACTTATTTTTACGTAATGAGTGCTCACTTACAGCTGCCGGACATGACGTCATAACAAAAGCTGACTCTCATTGAACTAATCGAAAGCAGCTCTACATGTGGAGTTGCTATAACAACGAGTTATCAATATTATTGTACTGAATAAGTTATATACAGCAATAGTTTCATGATATGTTGGATTCTAATTGCATGTTAGTTATAGTTATAATCAGATATCCTACTAATTGGAACACATGTTCTGTAGTAGTGAATTTCTTAAATAAATTAATTAAGCTTATTACGCCTACTATATAATACTGTATACTGAATTTATTAACATAGTGTTATATTTACTCTGTAATTTTCCAATTATAGCTACATTTTACATTTTCGCTATGATTCTATACTTAACTCCTTTTAATTTATTTTTATTTGGTATTTTTCATTTATATCGATATCTGTGTCTTTTATTTAGATAGTATCTATTTGTTTTTTTTTTTTTTTATTTTCAAGTTTTAATTTGTAATTACACTTGTATCTTGCATTTGTATCTGTTTTATCTCTCTTTTCATGTTATATGCAATTCTGTGTTTTTTTCCAGAGGATTCTCCATGTCTCTAATATACCTTTTTGGGACACGTATATTTTCCTCATTTCGTTCAACAAAATCCTCAAAATCATTCTCGGTATCCATTTTGAAAATGAGTGGTCACTTAAGGGTACAGATAAGCTCACTTAAGTAATCACTCATTATGTGAATGAGGGACAACTATGAATTAGAAATGAGTATAAGTAACCACTTAAGGGTTCACTCATTTATAAGTGACGACTATGAATTCCGCCCTAATACTTTCAAATACCGCACAAATTGGGTGTTATGAATATATAGACTCAGATATATAGAATTGAAAGGAGTGGCTATAAGTCGTTATAAATTGAAAAATTTGAAGTGACATACTGCACATTAAAATGTAGGCTGTTGGAAAATATGGCACCACATAGTGCCAAAAATAGCAGAGTGGCAAAGTTCAATTTAATTTCTTATCTCTTTAGTCCACTTTTCTTTACTTTGTTGTGTGCTAATATGAACAAAGTTCGTTTAATTTACTGGAAATACATAGCTTTATTCAAGAAAATCCCCTGTATGTGAGCAAAACTACACATTTCAATATTAGTTTTTGTTTGTTTTGCTGTTGTATTTGTTTAATTTTTCTTTTTACTGTCATTAATTCAGCCTTGCGTTTTCTTATATGAAGTGTTTTGTGAATGGTTGACTTCCATCTCATTCTAAAACAGCACAAGACTGCCATTCAAAACTCCTTAGGAACAGATTAGCTAATTTTGAAAGTAAACATATTCTAGCATCATGTTGTTGCAGTATTATGCTCAGTTCGAGTTAGTGAATGCTGTTCTGGTCAATTTCTGTTCTGTTTTCCCATATCATAAGCTGTATAGCAAAGGGAATAACATTAAAAAAATGAATGTTAAATATTTCGAATATTTTTCTGGTATATTAACTAAGTGTAAGGTGACCAGATGCACATCAATGAAAAAGAGGACACAAAGCTTCAAAAAGAAGGACATTGTTCGAAAAAAAGAGGACAGAAAATATGTATAATTTAGATTTAGGCTTATTATACATGTAATTTAAATTCCGTCAATATCTATTTTATTATAAAATATTTACAGTATAGATTTAGGCTTATATCATACTACTTAAAAGTATATTAATATCCATTTTATTAGAAAATAATTATGAAAAACTTAATAATAATGATTTTACAGTTAGCTACATATCAAAGTCAAGGGAACTATAATTGAATCGATTATTTCGAAAACGTAACATGTGACATTTTCGCTTATGTTACTTTTTTAACCAGACTGCTGTTTACTCTTTCCTATAACATATTGTTAAAAATCATAAAATAAGTCACATATTTCATCTATAGAAATTGATAAGAAATGGACCTTTAGTTTGGTTAATGTAATAAATGCTACTGAAGTAGTTTGCGCTGAGCAGTACATACATGTTACGTTTTCGAAATAACCAATTCATTTATTAAAGAAGACAGATAATATCATTTAGATTTAGGCTTAGGCCTATATTATACTTAAAATTATGTAAATATATATTTTATTACAGCATAGGTCTACTTATGACAAAACTTAATAATATAAAATGATTTTACAGTAAGCTACATGTATGAAAGCAACGACAATAAATAGGACCAAAAAGAGTTATGATCGTTGGCAAAGAGTATATTCCGTCGTTACTGCTGCTATCTACAGGCAAATTACTTGAAAAAGGCGTCAAATCAGATAATTTCAAATTATCAGGAGGATATTTCTTGATTTTTTTTAAAATCCGCCCGGACCCCAGACGAAGGCCTAAAAAGGAGAAATGTCCAGACAAAAGAGGACGTCTGGTCACCCTAAGTGTATCTTAAGTGTGAACGAATTTTACAGTCCATTACTACTATCGGACCAAGTGGTTATGTCGCATCTCGATTTCCCCCACCAATTTCTGCTGGTCTCTCTATAAAAGCTAGTGGCTGAGTTGTTAGGCTCTTTCCTGAAAATATTTGCTGTTCGGATTTGGAAATCTATGTAATATTATACAACTGTTGAAAATAATTTAAAAGAAAAGTGTCCTATAAAGTAAATAACTGCTACGTGACTTACCCCATTTTGACGACCCTGTGACATAACCACTCAGTCAGACAATATTTAATGTATCATTGTCAAGATGGCGAGAAATCTACCACGAATTGATTTTGCATAGTTCATTTCTACTATGGACCTATTCTTTAATGTCTTCCAAATATTGTTGGGTCACAGACCAAAGAAATATCTACTGCCAAGAACAGTTTAATTTTAGTAGTGTCAACATCTTTCCATTCTTATTTCTTTTCATTTTAATTAATAACTTCTAATTTGTGTTACAGTTTCTGATTTCAGTGTCATGTACAATTCATATTTATCATTAGAGTTCGGATTTATGCATTATAAAGTAGTATTGCTATTTCGTATATATTTAACTATACCCCCCCACACACACAAGCGTCTGATATCAGATATTTCTGGCTACTTAGCTGTGTGTGTGAAGCAGTGCATATTTTGTCCAACCACAGAAGCCTTTAAAGAAGACAAAACAAACTTCATTACAGCATCTCTTGATAACTGCTGTGTGTAGTATGTTCGGCTCAGAGTTCGATAGGTGACTCCCTGTCACATTTAGATATTGTTAGATAGACTGGAATATTTAAACTTAGTAACATTGTAAACCATGCTTTCTCAACCGTAATGTACACCATGCCTACCCAGATGTACCGTAGTTGATGTCATTTTTAGCTTACATTGCATACAAATCTGTGCCCTATTTATCTTTGATGTAAGTGATAAACATTGCTACAATGGCATGCATAAGAATATTTGTTTTAATTGGTTTTTTATTATGTATCATGTAATTACTTTTCTTGACGCTAATTATGCATTCTCTAATCTTGTTCTTCATTTACAGCTTCCTACAATTGAACCACATCCCTTACCTCCACCTTCGCCTCTTTTGGGTCTTCGCCCCATCCAGCTTCTAGAAATAAAAGCTAGAGGACGTTTTGGTGCTGTTTGGAAGGCTCAGTACAAGACTGATACAGTCGCAGTCAAGATATTTCCTATACAGGTATCCCCATTTGTTTATTTAAATTTTTGTTTAAATAATGTGTGTTTGTGTTGAATTTTACTACGAGAATTTAATTTTTAATACGCCAGAAAACTGTGAGTTACTTGTATATTAAGAAATGTATGTTTACACTTATTTTGTTTTGAAGTAAGACTTTTTTTAAGATATTGGTATGCAAATAATAGAATGCTAATTAGAAAGTCTTGGATTTTTTTATTTTGTTTCAATTTCGCTTTCAACAGCAGAAGTCCAGTATTGATGAGATAGGACTGGTTTAGTCATGTCAGGCTTATTGATGTCAAGTGCTTGACATTGTCTTTCCTTCTTCTGTACCCATTTAGATGTTTATCAGCTATTTTGTCACTGAGGAGACAGTGACAAATGAAACTGACCTACAGTCAAGTTTTGGTAACAACTGAAGGTAATGTTATTTACTCCTACTACCTGACAAAATGACTATTTGTCAATTGAATGAAAGAAACAAAATGCTTCACTTGATTCCTTGTAAGAGTAATTGTAAGAACTGTTTATCAGCAAAACATTATGAAGATAATGAAGTACGAAAAAAATGATTCAGCCACTGAAGAAGTTATTAATAAGTATTTAATGAATTTCAATCTTAAGGCATATAAACTTGCAAATGTTTATTTGCTATTTAATAACAATATATTGTGACAGCGACGTGAGATTCGAACTCACGACCAGCGTCCCGCAAGAAAGCAGATCGCACAGGCTCCACGGAACATTGAGTGACGTCGCGCGGTGGAGAGAAGAGAGAGGGTGTATTACGTCAACGCGACGAGTTTGCGCGCGCATCTGGTGCTGGTAGAGAGGAGAGGGCTCTGGATTTTTCTGGAGTGCCATCTCTAGAGACGCGTGGAACTATCGAGGCTACGTCGCTGTGGTTATAAATTACGGTCGCGAAGGAACGACAGCAGTTTTCAGTTATTCAGTCAGTGAGTAAGCCAGAGCAAGCAAGCCAGACTTGTGTGCCGGAGTTCGACTCGAGTGTGCGTCCGCATCTGCGTCAGCATCCGAAGGCCTGAGTTCGAGTGCAGTGGACCGCAGTTGGAGGGACCTGAGTTCGAGTGCAGTGGACCGCAGTTGGAGGGACCCGAGTTCGAGTACAGTGAACTGTCTCTGAAGGTCTGTGGTTCGAGATACTGTGAACTCGAGTGACTGAGATAGAAGAACTGTGAACTGAGAACTGATAGTTCTGATTTGTAAATAGTGCTTTGTAAATATTAGTTAAGATTAACAGTTCATTGTTGTTCGTACTAGTCCAAGTAAATTGTCGTTGTCATCGGTGGAGTTTTATAACGAATATTGTGTTGAGTGAAAATCCAATTGTTGACGAGAGCGTTTAAGGCGAATTGTAGAAAGGAATTATTGTGTGACGAATAAATTACATTGTTGTTACTAATAAAATTTACAATATGAATGTTTTCGCCGTATAGGGCATCTTCAGATATAACAAAACATATTATCTGGACCTATAATAGTATATTATGCAAATAACAAGGAAATAGAGAAAAATATATGTGATACATGAAATTCATGAGCTTTATGTAGATATAACATAATACAGGATGAATATTGAGATAATCTTTGAATTTGAACTTAGACTGGACGAATATTTTATTTTATACATATAGCTCATGTTACAATTAATATACAATGTTTAAAATTTGTCAATGATATTAAATTTAAAATTTACAATGATGATAATAAAATATTTAAAGTAAACATGGCTGAAAGTTGTCATAAGTTACAAGATAGTATGCGTAGTTAATGTTCGTTGTTTTGTAATTATTTCACTTAGAGAGGCCGTTGGCATTTGAATGAATGTTGTTTGACGTTGATGACTACTTTACAATTGATATACAGTGATTAAATTAGTCAATGTTAAAAATTTTAATTTTATAATGAAGATAATAAAATATTTAGAGTAATCATGGCTGAGAATTGTCGTAAGTTCAAGATAGTTTTCGTAGTTGATGTTGTGTGTTATGTAATTGTTTCACCTGAAAATAGAGATTAAGAGATAATAATAAATGCAAAATATAGACAAGTTATTATATAGAGACGCAGATAATTATTATTATAAGATTACTTGTTAAAAATGTTGTTTGTGTTAAAGAATTACTGTTGGGTGTAATTAGTTGAGATATTGAATAAATGCTCGTTGATTGTGAATGTAGTGGAATGTACGATAAATTTCGTAATAGATAAATCATGAGTTAGGTATGACTTTTAATCATTCATTGAAAATTAAATAGAAAGATCAATATTATAATTCGTAATAATTAGTAATAATTAGATGAGCTATAGCAGATATTAGAGACATACCGGTACTAAAGAGGTTTAAATTATGGAGCACTACAATCTCATCATTGTCAAAACTGTGATTTTGACTACCTTGCTCTCTACATTATATGGCAGCCAGTATTTTTAGCATGCTTTGTATTATGGACTAACAGTTGAATGCACTGTATTAAGTACTGGAAATAAAGCTTTTATTTCAACATTTAATTTAAAAATCAGCCTGCAGATTTTTAAATTTCTACATGTAAAAAAACGTAGGTGCCATTATGCCTGTAAATAACCTATAAGAACTATTTTCAATTAATCGGTAAAATCAGTTATCTGGCACTGGTTTTGTCCTGTAGTTGTTGAATATGAGGGATTGTACTGTGCTTGCTTTGTTTCAACTTTTACTAGTAATCTCTTGGGTATGGAACAACAAGTTTTGATGGAGAAATCGTTGCAATAAGTGAAAGTCTCAGGAATCTTCTATGCCACATCAATAAATTTAAGAATGCAGTTATATTGTCAGACTCCAAAGCAGCTATTCCATCAAAAGTCTCTAAACACACACCTTCATCTCAAACAGCAGAAATAACTAAAATGCTCTCTCAGTTAATATCACTCAATAAAAGAATTGTATTCCAATTGATACCATCCCATTGTTCAATCCTGGGAAACAAGAATGTGGATGCTTTAGCAAAGAAGGGCAGCACTGCTACTTACAGACCTGTTACTAAATCTACATATTATTCTGTGAAAAAATTTATTAAATCTACATACTTAGACTTCAACAAACAAAATTTGATAACACAATCTCAAGGGAAAAAATGGAACTCTCTGCATCACATCCACAGTTAATTCCTGATTTAACACGAAAATCGTCTGTAGCTGCATTTAGATTGGCAACAGGCCATGACTGTTTGGCCAAACACCTACATAGAATTGGAATATATCAGTCCCCCAACTGCCCATTGTGCAACTCAAACCAAGAAATGGATTCGGAACATCTCAAAATCTGTGCTTCAGTGGCTGACCATGATAATATCTTTGAAAAATATTGGAGTGCAAGAGCTCAAATTACTTTGTTGTGAAACGCCTGGCATTAGAAAACAGCAACAACTTTTACTAGTAGCCCACCAAATAATTTTTCCACAGATTTTTAATTAAGGTGAAGATGAATTATATATTTTCCTTTGAGTGATCAAGTTCTCATCTATTTCCAGGACTTCTTACTATTCTCATTTGTTAAATAAGTTATTCCATGTATCCTACTGATGAGTGTACTGTTTAACTCTGGCATTGCACATAATAAGCCACGGAATCATGCATGGTATCAAACTGTTGCAGTGGTTTCAGTCAGTTGAAGCCACTACTTCGTCATGCACTTGATACCATTTAACGTAATTCATCTAGGCGAAATTTTAAGAAAGCATTTATTACATTTTGAAGTAACAGCTGTCATCTACATGAACTAAGGAAAATAGTAGCGATGCATGAGAATCAACACTGTAATCTTATGTCAGCACTAGCCGTACCCGTACGCTCCGCTGCACCTGTTAGAAATAAATATAAAGTAATTACATAATTAAAATAGGACGTTTGATCCAGGGAACATTCGTGTTTGATAGAACGATAAATTGTTTATTATATAACTTAATTCAAATTGTATTAAAAAAATTAAAATGCGATCATTTTGATCTAGAGACCACTCATTTGGTCATAAAAATTATTTTAGGAAATACAGGAAACGAATGCCTATCAAGTTTTCTGTGCATAAGAAGCTATTTTAATCTTACCTGTCCTCGATTCACTCAGAAGTTACTGTAATAACATTATAGCATTATGTCCATCTAGAGAAACTACACTTTCCAATGGTGAATTAATAATTAATTATACAAATCTGTTAATTTAGCTTCTAATATTACTTCATATAAACACAGAAACATTCTCTGTAGGCTATGTTTCATAGCTTTCGATTGTTGTTGTCCAAGACCCTTTATAGACGAAGTCATTTGTTTTTTATTTCATTACACCATCTTAGATGGTGTTGTTATTGTAATTTTGAAACTCATTTATCTCATTAAATATTAGTCCTATCAAAATTTTGCATGGAATAAAACTTATCGGAAATTATTTTTAAAGAAACTTTTGTTATGTAATATTTCTCATGAAAATTAATAATAAGGGAGATATTTCGATTTATTTAATTCAAGCCCCCTTATAACCCCCCTTTTAAAGAAAATATTTTGAATGCCATATAGCCTAAATTCTAAGTTAAACGAACTTAATTTATATTCCAATTTTTATATAAATCGGTTCAGCCATTATTATGTGAAAAGGTAACAAACATCCAGACAGACAGACATACAAACAAAAATTTCAAAAAAGCGAGTTTCGGTTTCAGGGCGGTTAATTATATATGTTAGGACCAATTATTTTTGGAAAATCGAAAATTACCAGAAAAATTTCGGCTACAGATTTATTAATTATTAGTATAGATGTTATGTTTTCTAAACTTTTTTTTGCTGTTGTATTTTAAGTAATGATAATGTTTAAACTGTGTGTTACAGGATAAGCAGTCATGGTTGTCTGAACAAGAAATCTTCAAGCTACCACATATGGACCATGAAGACATCCTGAGATACATTGGCGTGGAAAAACGTGGTGACAATTTGCAGGCTGAATTTTGGCTCATCACTGCTTTCCATGAGAAGGGTTCACTTTGTGACTACCTCAAAGCTAATATCGTCACCTGGACTGAGATGTGTCGCATTGCTGAGTCGATGGCCAGGTATTCTCTCTCAATATTTAGAGATTTGGATATTGATTTCTCTTCTAGGTATTTAGTGTATAAACAGAGGCACCAACTATTACAGATTGTCTGTAATTATTATTGATTTCTCCCCATTATTATGGAATTGTGGTGAAAATTATTATTATTATTATTATTATTATTATTATTATTATTATTATTATTATTATTATCATCATTACTATTATTATTATGGAAAATTAATATTATCAAGGAAGAAAAAAAATTGTCTCGATTGTGACTATAGATGTCTCTGCAGGATTTGTTAAAAAGCTGCAAAACTCTAAAAGGACGCCACCACCATTTTGGATTATATGTGTATATATTTATCATTACGGTTATGGAAATAGTTTTAGTTTTAAACATTGTAAGTTATGGTCATGCAATTACAGGGGCTTGATGCATTTGCACGAGGAGATTCCAGCAAACAAGGCAGATGGGTACAAGCCTGCTATTGCACACCGAGATTTCAAGTCGAAGAACGTCCTGCTCAAATCTGACCTGACAGCCTGCATTGCTGACTTTGGTTTGGCTCTTATATTCCAACCTGGGAAACCTTGCGGTGACACCCATGGACAAGTAAGATATAAACATTTTTTTTAATGTGCTTTATACCATATAAAGATATATTTTAAAAATAGTCATCTGTACTGTTAGTGAATATTGTTTACTCATGTGGTATAGCATTAAGAAGTAACGAGAATTAATTTTTGCACGATATTGATGAAAATCTAGAAATACCAGCTGAGAAAGAAAATTTGATATCTCGATTATCCTTCTTGTGTATTTAATTTAGTAGGCAAGATTTTGTATTTTCTCCAATAGTCTGTATTAGGCAGTTTGATTGATTTCTCATACTGGATTTCTGCTTTTTCTTCAAACTCGTATAAGAAAAAAGTGGGCAGCATAAAAAGCTATATGATGAAAGAGTCATGGAACGGAGAAAAATTCTCTCCGGCGCCGGGATTTGAACCCAGGTTTTCAGCTCTACGTGCTGATGCTTTATCCACTAAGCCATACCGGATACCCACCCCGCCATCGGACAGAATCGTCTCAGAATAAGTTCCAACTCTTGGGATACCGGGTGGGTATTCGGTGTGGCTTAGTGGATAAAGCATCAGCACGTAGAGCTGAAAACCCAGGTTCAAATCCCGGCGCCGGAGAGAATTTTTCTCTGTTCCATTACTCTTTCATCGTATGATGACGCAGAATATCTGCATGGAAATATCATATATACTTCGGTACATTAAATAATATTTATGATATGCGTAAACCACTTCATGATTTAAGACGGCACTTATTCCGTTGGATCCCGGCCAACTAGTCACTCATAACGAGTGCACCTCAGCACATGTGTGGACTTCAGTCCTACATTCATAGACATCTATGACGTAGTGCAGAGGGCGGCCACTAGAGGGAACCCAAGAGTTGGAACTTAATCTGAGACGATTCTGTCCGACGCCAGGGTGGGTATCCGGTGTGGCTTAGTGGATAAAGCATCAGCACGTAGAGCTGAAAACCTAGGTTCAAATCCTGGCGCCGAAGAGAATTTTTCTCCGTTCCATTACTCTTTCATCGTATGATGACGCAGAATATCTGCATGAAAATATCATATGTACTACAGTACATTAAATAATATATATAAAAAGCTATGATGGGCCAGATGTGACTCACAGGCCATACGTAGTTCAGGCAGCCCTGATCAATGTGAAGACGTTTGCAAGTTCTTGGAAGTGGAAGCTTCTCCCATGTCTCTACATACTCGCCCAACCTGTCTCCTTCTGATTATTTCCTGTTTGCAAAAGTCAAAAACTTCTTCAGGACTGAGTAAATTATTTTACACAGAAAGCAAAAAAATTATCAGTTTTGATATGATATGGACTCAGCAGATGCTTAGTGATATGAGCTGTGTCGTTTGAATTAAATAAAGCTTTTAATGTTATTAGGTGGGCACACGTCGTTACATGGCTCCCGAGGTTCTGGAAGGAGCCATAAACTTTTCACGAGATGCTTTTCTTCGCATTGATATGTACGCCTGTGGCTTGGTACTCTGGGAGTTGGCCTCAAGATGCACAGCTCAAGAGGTGAGACTGCGTTGTACTTTCTTTATAGAGGGGCTTATGCTATTATAATAATTTAGTTGGAGGCTTTAATAGAAATATACAATTGTATCATTCAATTTGCCTATTGTGTACCGTAATAAAATGAGTATTGCATTTAGAATTTACTTTTTTCTCTTTATCTATTAATTCATTTATGCACAAGTTTTGTTGTGCAACACTTAAGGCATGCAGCTTTCATGATGTGGAAGTCATAGTTGTAGTTTCGAACCCTGTTTAGTATATGAATGTTTTCCTGACATATTGTGATGTTCTCTATTTCTTTTATGCTCGACCATGCCGAAATGTAGTAATTATACACCTGGTAGCAACCCTTTAATGGACCTCATTAAAGTACACCTATTTATTAAAGTTCAGGTGTTCCACCAATCAGAAAACACCATTGTAGCAATATGAAAGTGCAAGTATCGATTATTTTCGGATATGCAATCAAAAGACAACTAGCGAAACGCCACGGAGGCTGGAAATCCAATACTATCGCAGAAGGTTATGCTCTGTTACTATAATAATTAGCGTTAATTGTAAATAATATTCGAATAAATTCAATTTGTCATCTCGTTTTTCAATGTCTAAATCAATTTCAAAGTTATATCAAGATTAATCTTTATTTTACTCTCTAGATTATATCAAGGTCATTTGTTTCTAGCAAAAAATCAATACTTTCGCGTCTGCGCACATCTCACAATTTATGAGATATTGCACAAGGTCAATTCCGCTTCCCAGTCAGATAAGAATAACATGAATACTTATGAATAATTTCAAGTTAGAAATATGGTCGAGCATAAAAAGTCATATGAAACTTGCCTATAATGGTAATTAAGACACTTGTATGAAAATTATGAAACTCGCACTCGTTTCATAAACATACTCGCGTCTTAATTACTAACATAGGCTCATTGCATAATGTACTATTGTGGAGGTCCAGCATGATGCAAACCCCATATCATGATAGTCACACTATGTCTGTATGCTGTATGTTATAAAAGCCCAAATGTTGAGTTTATGGTAAACCTTGCTAGGAGCGTGGGAACAAAAAAATAGATTTAAGTTTTTGATGTAGAATACATCTTTCATCGTACTGAGTATGCACACCCATTCCGGAATCCGTGATGAAACAAAAAATGGCAGAATTCCAAATATTTATTGTATGAGCCACAGTGGAATGCTAATGTTATTTGTAGTTAGACCATGAACCAGTGTAACTTGTGTGACTCCTTCTAATGATGCCACCTCCCCTTGCTTTGGGTATAAGGGCGCCGAAGTTGGATATAAAATTAGCCATGCCACACTGGCACTTATTAATATCTCAGCTTCAAGAGCACCTACAAACCTGTGTGACCACTCGCAAGTTCTGCAATATTGAAGTGATAATGGACACATATGATATATTAACAAATTTTATATGAGCTGGGAATAATGTCACTTCATATGAAGAGAAAATATATTGTATGCTCTTCATTAATTCTCTTATCATAGACCCAACCTCTTCATATGTAAAGCAAAACAGAAATAAAACATTCAAAGCAACACAACTGTAATTTTGTTCCTGAAACTGACTGATGTATTCTGTGTGTTGGTGTATCCCTGATACAGTGCAGAATTTTTTTTCTCGTTGTCCATTAATTAATTCATCAATAGTGTATGCAACAATTCAGACATACAGCTTTCAGCCTTGGTTCTGGTTTCGAATCCTGTCTGGGGTATGCAGGGTGCGAATTAATGGGGGGATTTCCCCCTGTTGGAAAGTTATCCCCCTCTCATAAATTCATATTAAAATCTCTGCCAGGGATAACTTCTATCCTCCTCACAAAATATAACTGGTTTAATACGAGTATACTTCATAAAATATACCGGCAAGCTGACAACAATCAGTAACTTAGGAATTACACATTTTATCTTAAGCCGTATCGAATCAGGTTGAGGTCGCCTCTGTCGCTCTGTTGTTATCATTGTGTGTGTAGTAAGATAAGAGGAGTGATGCAAATGATGCAATATGTAAATACATTTAGTTTGGAGAAATTCCGATACTGTTGGATGCTTGTAATGTTCAGCATGCAGCACCGTGAACTTAACCCAGGCTATTGTATGCGTGATGATGAATTTATGATATGTGAATTAATCATGTGGAAATTAGTCCGAGGTTCAATGCTAACGAGGTATTCCCTAGCTTAGGATTCTATCCCCCCCTCATCAGAAAATTTAATTCGCAACCTGAGGTTGCATTTTGTTTGTCATAAAAATCCAAATGTTGAGTATGTGGTAAACATTGCTAGGAATATCGGTACATTCCCAGATTCAGTATGGCATACCATTATGGGACGCAACAAGCAAAATTACGGAAATTTTTAAGTTACAGAAGAAAATTATAAAAATTATGAAACAAGCACCTATAAGGTCGCAAAGTAAAGAAATTTTTAGGGAACTCAAAATTCTGCCAGTACCTTGTATATACATTCTAGAAACAGTGTCTTTCATTCATAAAAACAAAGCAAAATTCAAATTGAATTCAGACTACCACATGTATCAAACAAGAACATCAAGTCATATCCATCTGTCCACCCATAGAATAACCACAAGTCTTAAAAGTATTTTACATACCCATATGTATAATAAAATTCCAAGCTCCATAATAAGTAGTAAACAAAAGAAGTTTAAAAGCATGGTCAACAGGTTGCTGCTGCATCATATGCCATATACTGTAGAGGAATTTATGTCTTTAGACCTTGCAGAAAGTGCCTACTAATGTGTAATTGTATCATGTCAGCAGATGTCCTGCAATAACAAAGCTACAAATTCATAAATATGTCCATAGTATAATCAGAAACTAGATTAAGACTTAGAAATAAGATTGACGAAGCCATGATTTGTAAAGATCTTTATGGTGAATAAATTACTATTACTATAAAAACGTATAGATTTATGATTTTATTTATTTTTCTATAATTTCGATTTTCTGTCTTTTTCTGTTCCTTTTTTTTCTCCAAATCTTTCTTTCATTCTTTCTTTCCCTTTACTTTTTTCTTTCTTTCTGTTCTTTAAGAGATAAATGATATAGATTTACCCAACATTCTGTGGTTATGAGTATGTTGACGTATTTAAGATATTCATATTATTAATTATAGATAAATATGTGTCTGTTAATTACCCAAATTTTAAAACTTCACCAGTAGCCACTACAAGAATTTATATTACATTTTTTTTGTTATTATTACTTTCACTTTTTGTTCAAGATTAATTACATACGATATCTGTCCAGAAAGTATCCAGCCATTTAATATAACAAAAGTAACTGCATCTGGTTCACAAGTTATTCAAAATGGATGGATACTTTCCACACAGATCTCGTATATCTGCATAAAACAACTCAATTTTTTTACTTTTGGGTTTATAATTCCTTTTGTGTGCAGTTCAAAAAAACGAAAGTTTGTCTTATTTGGATGCATAATAATTTCATTAATGTATGTCTAACGAGTAAAAGCTGAAGAAACTAAAACCACAAGCATTAATATCATTCACATTTTGATGAAGAAACTAAATTTTTGCAAAATGCGTGAAACATGTAACAAAAAAGTATGTGTGACCTTCGTGATACTAATTTTTATTTATCATGTTTACGAATTAGGGTCCTATCCCAGAGTACATGCTTCCATTTGAAGAAGAGGTGGGTCAACATCCTACCCTCGAGGATATGCAGGAATGTGTTGTGCAGAAGAAGATGAGGCCTGCAATCAGAGAGACTTGGCGCAAGCACTCTGTAAGTTGTTGTTGGAACAAATAAATTCAAAAGTAATTTTTATTTTCTAATAACAGCAGAACCTCGATTTTCTATCCCCTGGTTATTCTTTTTGTGGATTAACCATCTGTTTAGGTTTTTTAATAAGTGAACAGTATATAAAAACTATATTGAACGTGATTCACTCTACTATCATACTATGTAAATTAGGACGGGCATGTTGTATAGTCTAGTTAATGACGCAATATCTAATGTTAAGAACCAAGACTAGGTATTGTGCTGTATTCATAGGTATAGTACTACACTGTAATGCACATCATTTTTTTTTTCTCATTAAAAGTTTTTTTATTACAAATCCAAATATACTACATTATTCCCCAATTAATTGACTACAAATACCTATTTTCCACGTAGTCTTCATTCAATCTATGGTCCTATGCCACCTACATGTTAGAGCCTGTATGTCATCTTGGTATCAGCTGGTCTTTCTCTCAGTCACATCCTGATGTCTCCTATGACCTGCTCATTATCGTCATATCGCTTCCTACAGATCGCATCCTTCAGGGGACCAAACAAATGAAAGTCAGATGGTGCTAGGACTGTAGGGTGGGATGGTGCTAGATCCGGACTGTAGGGTGGGATGGTGCTAGATCCGGACTGTAGGGTGGGATGGTGCTAGATCCGGACTGTAGGGTGGGATGGTGCTAGATCCGGACTGTAGGGTGGGATGGTCTAGATCCGGACTGTAGGGCGGATGAGGAAGGACAGTCCGCCCAAGTTTTATGATTTCTTGAGGAGTGCACACACTTGTGTGTGGCCTCGCTTTGTCATGGAGAAGGAGAATTTTGTTGACATCTTATGGGGACGAACAGAGATGTCGACTGAACAGCAAGTTGTTTGGATGTTACTTGCCTGTTACCCGGAATAAGCCTATCGGTGCTTTCAACTGTCTCTGTGTTACAGCAGCATATGGTCATCCTGAGCGTAGAAGATTTGACAGCCTTGCTTCACCTCGTTCTGTCGCTGACACTCTGCTAACCCAACGACTGACAGTACTCCTATTCACTGCTTGATCCCCATAGACATGTTGTAAGCGCTTTTGGATGTTTGCAATGGTTTCCTGCACCGCAAAGAGAATTCAATCACAGCTCTCTGCTTTGTACCTGTTTCACGTGCAGTAGCCATTTTAAAACTAAACTACGTCACAGCTATCTAACGGAAAATGGCGAAACTATATGACGAAATGCAGGAAGCTTTAAAGATGATGTGTATAAAATTTCGTTATTTTGCAATGAAAGGCAGACGAGAAAAAAAATTATGTGCATTACTTATTGAACCGCCTATGTACTACCAATATTCAATATCATATAGTTCACAAAGTCATATGGGTTAAGATTATTGCATTTTCCATATTACAGAAAGCCATTTCAGATGTACAAGTTAATAATTTATTAAAGTAATGAAAGGCATTTTTTATTTGGACTCTAGTTGTATCCTTGTGTACTTCTGTACTTGTGGTTGGACATTGTCTCTACTGTCACATATAATGTTGTTGTTGTTTTCTAATGCCAGGCGTTTGACAATAAAGTCATTTGACCTCTTGCACTCCAATATTTTTCAAAGATATTATCATGACCAGCCAAAGAAGCACAGATTTTGAGGTGTTCCGAATCCATTTCTTGGTTTGAGTTGCACAATGGGCAGTTAGGGGACTGATATATTCCAATTCTATACAGGTGTTTAGCCAAATAATCATGGCCTGTTGCCAATCTAAATGCAGCTACAGACGATTTTCGTGGTAAATCGGGAATTAACTGTGGATTTTGGTGCAGAGAGTTCCATTTTTTCCCTTGGGATTGTGTTATCAAATTTTGTTTGTTGAAGTCTAAGTATGTAGATTTAATAAATCTCTTCACAGAGTAATACGTAGGTTTAGTGACAGGTCTGTAAGTAGCAGTGCTGCCCTTCTTTGCTAAAGCATCCGCATTCTCGTTTCCCAGGATTCCACAATGGGATGGTATCCATTGGAATACAATTCTTTTATTGAGTGATATTAATTGAGAGAGCATTTTAGTTATTTCTGCTGTTTGAGATGAAGGTGTGTGTTTAGAGACGATTGATATAATGTAACAAGGTACATGAGGGTAGGCCAGCAAAAGGGGAACACAGTAGGTAGAACTTAAGAATGAGAGGGATTCAATCCGGCATTGGAACTTGAATCCGGTGTGGCTTAGTGGATAAAGCACTAGCACATAAAGCTGGAAACCCAGGTTCAAGTCCCGGTGCCAGAGAGAATTTTTCTCCATTCTACCAATTCTTCATAATTATTTGATGCGTGATACTAATGCTAAAAGTGAATTTGTGATATTTGATATTTAATGCTAAATACTTTTTTCCAAAATTTGCAACAGATAAATTTAGAAGCTTCTTTTTCCCAGTTCTTACTCCATATTATTCTACTTTAAGTTGCTTGATAGATGAAATACAAACAAAAAAATTGGTAGAATAAACCTTATCCAAAAATGAGTATGAAATTAAACTCTCAGGAAGAAATCTTTATTGTAATACTAATTTCGTGGATAGTGTGTATGGGTTATGACGTGAATACTTAAAGAAGTAAGTATGATCTTTCAGGGTTTGGTGGCTCTTTGTGACACAATGGAGGAATGCTGGGACCATGATGCCGAAGCTCGACTTTCAGCCTCGTGTGTTGTGGAGAGAGTGGCACTACAGTCACGCCTATTGCCCACTCCTGTTACCACCATCAGAATGAGCCCTCTTGGAAGTGAGACTCCGCACAAAGAGTCCAGCATGTAGAAAGCTCAGCATATTATTGGTAAGTTAACCTTACTTCTAAACCACTTGCATTAACTTAATCCAATGATTTCTATTATTAGAGATCTATAATAGTTATGTGAGTGATCCTGTAAAATTTTTATAGGTACCACAAAGGAACAGTACCTCTCTCTTGTTGCAATAATGGCTCATCTCCCTCTCAGCTGTGTGTAGAATACAGCCTGTTGTCATATTCTGCTTATTCTAGTTCATTTCAGCCGAGCCATTCCAATATTTCTTGTACAGAATGGTACAGTACCCTGTTTGAAATGCTACTACTGTATTCTGTTATTGCATTCCCGAATATACACTGTGTCTGGGCTAGAGGTATCAAGAAATAATTTTTCACCATTTATTAACAGAAGGATATTTTATTATTATATGTTTGGCACAGGATGCAGAAACTCTCCAAGATTTTATTTTTATAACAACAATGCTAGAAATCTTATGTTTTTATTATTATAACTAGCCGTACCCATGCGCTCCGATGCACCTGTTAGAAATAAATATAGTAATTACATAATTAAAATAGGACGTTTGATCCAGGGAACATTTGTGTTTGATAGAAGGATAAATCGTTTAATATGTTACTTAATTTAAATTGTATTTAAATAATTAAAATGCGGTCATTTTGGTCCAGAGACACTCATTTGGTGCAATGACAATTCCTTTAACATGTTTAATTGTTATTACATGCAACCATAGTTTAATGAAGATTGACATATCATTTAGTTTTAATGAGTACTTTATATTACTTGCTATATGTTTCAGAAGTTACTGTAATAACATTGTAGAATTATGTCCATCTAGAGAAACTACACTTTCCAATGGTGAAATAATAATTAAACAATTAATTAGCTTCCGATATTACTTCATACAAACACAGAAGCATTCTCTTAGGCTATGTTTAATAGCTTTCGATTGTTGTTGTCCAAGGCCCCTTATAGACGAAGTCATTTGTTTTTATTTCTGTACAGCGCCTTAGATGGCGTTATTGTAATTTTGAAACTCATTTATCTCATTAAATATCAGTCCTATCAAAATTTTGTGTAGAATAAAACTTATGGGAAATTATTTTTAAAGAAACTTTTGTTATGCAATATTTTTCATGAAAATCAATAATATGCGAGATATTTCGATTTATTTAATTCAAGCCCCCTTATAACCCCCCTTTTAAATAAAGTATTTTGAATGCCATATAGCCTAAAATCTAAGTTACAACGAACTTAATTTATATTCCAATTTTCATACAAATCGGTTCAGCCATTATCGCGTGAAAAGGTAATAAACATCCAGACAGACAGACAGACATACAAACAAAAATTTCAAAAAAGCGATTTTCGGTTTCAGGATGGTTAATTATACATGTTAACACCAATTATTTTTGGAAAATCGAAAATTACCAGAAAAATTTTGGCTACAGATTTATTATTAGTATAGATGATTATTATTAAGATATGTAGCCATTCATATAGTACAATTTCCGTCAACAAGCTCTAGTATCAATACTACCCTCTTAAAACTCAGATTTTCTGCAGTGGTTTTTAACATCCGTAAGGTCAATGTATTTTGAACAACTACCAAGCATGTTGTTGACCTAATGTTAGGTATTTTGATTACATCAATTTTTTCCCTAGCCAGGTAATATAGTTTATGATATCTTTACTGTGTTAACGTTTGCAGTTTACCTGGTTGACTAGTTTCGAAGTGGCCTAGGCTTTGGACAATGAAGGATACCACTTCGAAACTATACACTCTTAAACTGGTTCCTCATATCAACAAATGCATGTGATCATTTCTGATATATTATTGGTGGTTCAGTCGCACATAACATTTCTGGGCGTGGTAACACACAGCAGTCAGTGTTGAAAATGGACGTGCATTTAAAAATAATATAGGCCTAATAAATATAATTATGGTAGAAGTAAAAAAATTGTAAATTATAAAAATAAATATATGTAAATACAAATATGAAGTTATAAATGATTCATTAATCATTATATGATTGAGCTCTCCTATGGCAGATTTTTGGCAATGACTGGCTTAATGTGGTGAATGATGAAGTCAAGTAATCGCTATTAGTAAAAAAAATGTTTCACTATTAAATTATTGCCAGCATATTAGTTTACAATACTTTATTAATAGCATACTGTATATTATATTTTGGATATGATGATGGCAGGTTAAGGTAGTTAGCCTAACTCAAAATCATAGAACTTACGTGAATAACTTAAGGTACGGTCACATGTCGCTACTTTTGCAGCGATGCAGTACAAAAAACTGTGCAACTCTCGTACTGTGACGTGTGAACAATGGTGCAACCCGAAAAGTAGTGGCTGCCAAACCTGCTGCTCGCTACTTTTTCATGCTGCACGCAGCTTAAAAGTAGCGACGTGTGAATAGGATTCTCAGGGTTGCAGCTGCAGCATTTTTGACATCGGTTTTGTTGAAACTTTTGCTGCGGTTGCGACCAGTGTTGCCACCCATATGTGCCAATGATACTTTCATTGTTTGGATGTATTTTAATGTTAGATGTGATGAAAATAATTTATTTGTAACAGTTATTAAATGCACAACACAGTCTGAGCATATTTGCTGACGATATAATTCACTTTTTAATTTTCTGTAGCATAGTTTCAAACAGGAGGGTTGCCAACATTGATTACGTGAATATGCTGTTGGTTATCATTTAAGTATATAGGCGTTTTTAAAAGCTTTATAGTAAAAATAATGCCAATTTCTGAATACTAGTTAGGACAGAAAAGCAAATAATAGATAAGGAAGCTTTCGCATGAGTTTCTTAATAATGCGAACATAACCACAAAATGTATATTGAGAAGTCAACACGGAGATGGAAACCTGCAGCATGACTGTGGCTGCAAAAGTAGTGCCTTGTGTGTGAACAGACTCGCAACCTCCAGTTGCAACTTTTGCTGCACTCGGGTTGCACAGCACGAAAAGTAGCGTGCAGCACGCTACTTTTGGCTTACGTGTGAACACGACACGTAACTTTTGCAGCTGCAGTACAAAAGTTGCGCTGCAAAAGTAGCGACGTGTGACCGTACCTTTAGTAGCTATCAGACAACATGCCAGTTCCTTCCAAATCAGATAGTAACACACAGCACAATTCATTTTGTAGATTGTACTGATAAATAATTTACTCTCACATAATTCACAACACTGAACACAATTCATTCCTCTCCCATAATAATAATATCTCAATTCACAAATTCATAACACAACAGTTCAATTTATTATTCACAACACTTCATAAAAGTGGCCGATTAGTTGAAATTAAACTGCCCATCTGATATGCCACACTTCAATTAAGGCTTAATCTGTAACTGTAAGATTACGAAATGTTGAGGTCAGGAAGGTCACACACACACATCCTATATACTGTATAGCAATTAGTCATGATGACATCATTCAAAATGCAATCATTCTCTATCAGCGAGGTGTTTCAGTACATATAAAACATTATGGTAGACATACTATTACTGCATAGTGTCATAGTGTATACTTTAATCTGACCGTAATATACAACTTTTCCGTGTTTTGTATTAAGACACTCTACTTTTTATTGCAATGAAAATTATTGTATATATTGTTGTAATTACATATAATTTTGTAACTAAGTTTTTGTTTAATACTTTTAAACAGCAATATTGCAAATTTTTTAAAACAAGAAACCATTTATAAAGCGGACTAGTTTTCTAATTGCGCACTGGTGTACTTTGGTGTACAACCAATTACGAGATCCTTGTCCACGTGCATTTGTTGATATGATAAGAGCATGTTTAGTCAGCCTGATAAATTGCAAAAGTTAACACACTAAAGATATCATAAAGCTATTCAGTGATTATAAGTGTTAAAAGAGTGTATCAAACAATGAATAATATTAATCCATTATTTGATATCATTAAAATTCTGTCTTTTGTTCTAGAATATGCTACGTTAAAATGTCCTCCTTTCTACATGCTATCAATTTTTCAAGCTGTGGTTTAATATTAATTTAACATTATTTTCTTTTCTAGTGAATAATTTTTTTTATCGAGTACCTGCACTTGATCTACAGTACCTGGAACAGAGAATTTTAGCAGAAACACAAATGTTTGTACATGTTTAGCAAGATGGGGAATCCTACCAGTGCTGTTGTTACCTCCATACATTCATTACTTCATTTTTGAACCTGTGCCAATTCGAAAGCTGTTTTTCATGTGTGGACAAGTTAGTGTATTAGTTTCGTTTTGTGCATTGTCATGTCACTCAATGCAAGAATGAACCAGGCACTGTGCCATGTGGCCCCATGGGAAATTGCGAACCTATTAGTAAAGTGTGGGCATTGTGAAGGTTTGGAATTGTGATGCAACATATCCTACTGCTAAGAGAAGTAGACAACGACATAGCTTAGTAGCTGGACGGTGAATGTCAAACAGCCACATTTTGACACTATGTTTGTTACTAGTTCTTATGTTGAGTACTTTTGACTACTAACATGTATGTTCACGAGTGAAGATATTATGACGTAGACCTTTTTATATATGGTTTTCAAATTTAATTTGCATCACTTAATCATGTTAAATAAAGTAAGAGCATTACGTTCGTCAATAGTGTGCCTGTGTGACATTCTAACTCAGTTACTATCACTTAATGCTTGACGTTCGCTACTTTGATGAAAAGAAGAGATGTGTTACAGTTAAATAGAGGATGAAATAATTATTGTTACACTTTATGAGAAGATTGTTTAATTCCACAGCAAGAGGAGCTTCTGCTTCAAGTTTCAAGTTGCAGATGGGCTGCTTGCGTGTAGTGTAGCTGTAGTTGGAAGTGATTTCAATATAAGAAGAACGCGAGAGAGACAAACTATGTAATCTATGGCTAGATCTGGTCGGGTTGGTAGGCAATAGTTTATAAAGCTTTTTGCTTGTGATGAGGCTTCTAGCCAGTGAGTGTTAGTTCGGTTTGAGCTGTGAAAAAAATGGAAATTGTGTCACAAGTTGCATTTAATTTGAAATTTTCAACCCATAGTATTACTGGTGTGTTAGTTCTGTGGGGCCACACCTACCAGCCCGGCATCTATGAGTTGCCTGTTCACTCCTGCAGATGGCAGCTGAAGATGTATCTACTGAGTGAACATCCAAAGTAAATGTGCTAAGGAAGGATATATATATTCTTGAAGGAAAGCTTGCGATGCTTTCTTTACGTAGAACTAGCTTAAAGAAATTCTTCTGTAATAGCATTGGATGTGGTTCAGAACTTTTTTTTTTATTCTGGCGAACCATAAGTTTAGGTTTTGTAGTTAATTTCAAAACTGTGAAGCATTATCGTTGTACGTATATGAAATAGTCAATTATCTCAGGTTTTTATAAATGGTTTAACACAGTTTTCCATTGTCTTGCACTTTACTCCTGTTTTTATTTACTCTTCTCCCTTATAAGTTTTATTTTTTCTCCATTCAGTAGGTAAAAATTTGTTAGATATCACTCTCAACACTTTCTTAAATGTTTACTCATGAAGACAATGAGGGGAATTTTATTTTCTTGTTGTTAGTATAATTTTTTATCGAATTGACAAATGTTTTAGAAACCACGTTATTAATGGACTTTACAAAGGGCCATGATGTCAACTTGGGGCACGTTTGTAGAGATAAATGACCATGACATCAAGTGGGTTGTATTTGTATAGATAAATTTATGCTGTCAAAATTCATTATTACTGAAAAGTGAGATTCGCTTCTTCTGCCCCTCTTTCCCCAGGATATATCTTAAGTCATCGTTAATTTTATCCCTTTTTATATACGAATATTTAATGTTAAGTTTCTTTTTATTTCTTTCTGATGAAATCATATCCAAGCAACCACAGGAAAACAAACTAACCATTTATTCAGGAATTCGTGTGTTTTGAGCACTGGAACAGTGTAGCTTTCATGTATAAATCCTCATGTTAGACATTTATATTTTTAGTAATATTGTGCTATACTAGTCCATTATTGGAGTAAAACTTGGAACAAATTAGATTCCAGCAGGACAGGTAAGCAGAGATGCTTCCATGTATCATCGTGAGTGTATGTGAGTATGAGTGATAGATATTTTGCCTTGCCTTGAAATGCTAAGTTGTTGAAAGCTCTCTAGACAACTATTGCAAACAGATTGATTGTGAATGATGTGTGTGTTTGTATCTGTATTGTTGAGCATCAGTTCTCTGAACATGACGCTTCCTGTTTCAAATGGTTAGTTAATCTTCTGATATCAGTGCATTTAATTCCTAGTAGTGTTTAATTTAGCACTATGGAGCATAACCTTATGGTTATTTTAACAAGTTCCTGTTATACACCGTAGTTTGCATTGTTTGTTGGTGAATGATGACACAGCTCAAGATGCCTCACTTGTTTTTCCTCCAGTAAACTTAATTTATTTGTTGTTGCATGTTTTTTTATAGCTTTTATAAAGTTATATGAAATTTTGTTATTAAATGTAATTTTACAAGGTAAGATTCTATAGAAATCTGAATTGTAAGATGCATTTTTTATTACAAGAGATAGTTGTCAGTTTGTAGTGCTTGCAGTAAGTAATCTAATTTATCAGTGCCCATTGGTTATGTATTCGCAGTTGCCCTACATATTGAAAGAAAAATCTGAAATTTTAAAGCAGTTGTTTGACTTTTGTTGTTGATGTGAAAGAATGATAAATTATTGATAACTTATTATTCTCATTATTTTTAAATTGCTCCATATTTTATTTCATTGTGTATTTTAGTGCACTGATATCGGATATGCAAACTTCATTTCAGGTTTTTTAATTAGTCTTCAAATAAGTCTCACCATTATTGTACACATCATACCGATAAACTGTATATATTCATATACAAACATACCAGTCTTATAGGTATACTGCATTGTGGTGAATGTAGGAAAACATTCAATGAATACATTTGCAATTTAATTGTAATATTATAAACACAAATTTAGCATTACAATGCTTCTAAAAAGTAACCATAAGTAATATATAGGGACAAGATTATTGTGTTTTAATTTTAACAGTAGATGATGCTGCATTTGGCATAAATTGAGACAATTCTATACAGCCTATCACAATAAATCGAGACTGAGTTTATGGAAATCCAGTTTGTAGTTCATATCATTTGTGGTTTTTAATACTTCTAAATAAACATTCCACTTCATTTCGTTGTTCATAATGCTTTCTTTAAATGCGTTCATATGTACAGTACAATCTTAGCAAACTGTAATATTTCATATAATAATTATACCAAATGCACAAAATATCTACTGTATGAAAGGCATAGGAGGTGTATTCACAGTAACATCACAAAAAGTTATCTGTTCACGCACATAAACACATCAGAAATTTTAAGTCTGGAAAAAATTCCCGAAATGGAGATGAAATATATGTAGTTTCCTTAAGTATGCGTAATTTGAAAAATTAATGATAATTCTAATGCTGACCATTATTGTGTTGTATTACATGTAAGAACAGATTAGAACAATATTGTCTATTTTCTGCAAAAAGATTAATAAAACAATATAGCCCATTTTTTACAGATTGCAGTTCTAACTATATATTAAAATGTTAAGAGTTAGATTTCAATCACAAACTAATTTCTTAATTAGTCATACATAAAGTGATTCAAAGCTCCTTTATACACCTACATTGATATGTGAGTGAATTAGTTGAAAATAGTGAATGTTACACAAGTTTAGCTTTTGTTCATATTGGGAAGCAGGAAGGCAAATGGAAGAACTCCAATATGTCGAGCATTGGCAACCAACCAACCAACCTTTGTTCATAATATGTAATTTGCAGAAGTTCTTGTCTGGGTCATAAAGGAATTTGTGGTGGACAAAACAGGCACGAGGGATTTTTCGTGGGGTTCTCCCATTTCCCCTCACCATTATCATCATCATCATCATCATCATTCCATCAATACTCCATAATCACACCCACTCTGTGAGGTCACAAGCCAGTCCTCCAGAACAAATAAAAAATACTATCAATACTTGTCAGTAATATACAATGCTTCAGAACTCACATGTCATGAGTTCAAGCCTGGCTGAAAGTGATGGAGTTTTAAGCAAAATAAATTTAAAGTGTGGCTTCCATTGAATGGAAAAAGTAGAGCCATTACCGCATGTAGTAGAGCCGAGACGAGATGTTATGGCACCAACCTGCGCCAAGTTTTAAATTGCCGGCCAGCAGAGTAGAGGAGTGGGGTTGTTTGGGTTACTGTTCTCAAGCTCAGAGCGGCAGGCATACCTTTTCATCTCTTTTTAAAAACATTCGTCTTATCTTAGTATCACCACTTTCCTACTCAAGAGTCCGAAAGTACCTAATGGAACTACACCCGCTATTCCATCTTTATATTCCTATTCTCCGTTCGAATCAGACGACTGATCTGTGCTGAAATCAGATGTCCCTAAGTTTATGGAAATGTTCTCCAAAATACTGTCCATCACGTGCTCACTTTCAATGTATTGTTCTCTACTTTCTTCACATAATCATACACTGATATCCATTCTTGGAAGAAGCGAATGCAGAGTCGGCCTCTGCTTATGCGTAGCGTAGAAATTATAGATGAGTCTTCTTATGACTTCCTCATCAAAACTGTCTACAGCTGCAACAATCTTCTTCTTCGGCTGTGATTTTTCCGGCCTGGAGAAAGAATCTGCTGTTTCTGCCTCATTATTTTTCCCTTCTTTCCTAATTCTTGCCAAGGTTCGCTTTGAAATATCAGTGGCAGCCAGTACTCTTGCAAACACGATTTTCAATGGAATTGGCATTCCATTTACAACCTCTTCTGACATGAATTTCCATGCATTGTATGCTATTTCATGTCCTTAACTATGAACTACTCTTATGATTTCACACCTTAGACAATGCCATAATGAGGGCGGTCAGAAGGACAATGTTTTCAGTATTAGTAATAGCGGTAGTAGCAGAACGATCTGAACACTCGGAATGCTAGTAACCAACTAACCCAACATCCTTCCAGTTGAGTGTGAGGGCGAGTCCAAGTAAACGAACTGAAATGCGTCCCTCGCGCTGGTGCCATAATTTCTCGTCCAGGCTCTACATTTACTACATTTGTTTAACTAATCATGGGTACTTGACTGCTTGTCATTGACTCATATGAAGCCAGTTATGTAGAGCAATTTACCAACAGAGTCGTTGTTCAGGGTGCGCCATAGGAGGCTGGCCTATGCTACACCCATGATGAGATGAGATGAGATGAGATGATGATGGAGATTTGTTGGGATGCCACTGGGGAACCAGATTATAACATAAATAAACCAAAATGCTATGTCTTGGACGTCGTTACTTTGTTCTCAGTTCTTGGCAGCAGATGTTCCATGATGGCTGTGGAGGTCAGTGGTAAAAAAATTGTGCAAACATGTAGATTCAGTATATCACTAGACCACAGCCTGTAACAATAATCACTGACATACAGGGTATGCAAATTGAAAATGGATATCACATAAGAAATAGCCGGGTTTTCCCTCAACCCAATATGGGTAACTTTCGGTGTTGGACCCCGGACTCATTTCACCGGCATTATCACCTTCATCTCATTCAGATTCTAAATAACCTTAGATGTTGATAAAGCGTCGTAAAATAACCTACTAAAAAAAAAAGAAAGAAAGAAATAGCCGTTGGCTTTGTTAAGTACTTTGATTTGAAAACCAACCATCATTGCTGTTGGACATGTTTAGATCACTTTATGAAAGCCTATACAGTTCTGGTTTAGCTATCAACATATGAAACAATTTTCGTGTTAGCTTTCAGTTGAATTTGGTAAGAAGAGAAAATAATTTAAGAGTTGCTTACACCAGTGTGATTTCGTCCTGTACTGTGAATATGCCTACTGTATGTGTTTGTTACCTTTATACTTTTAATTTATTTAAAATAATTAGTTTCGCCACAATACAGTATACACTCGTACATTCAGATTTTACTTGTACATATTTTATCCTGACAAATTGTATGCTGTTAGGCATGCATTATATCCTATACCAGTAATTTAGTTCCATGCTGCCAAAATTGATCAACACACTGTCAAAACACTCGGAAGCTATGGACATGATCACAGTGGAAGAATGTTAGCAAAAAATTGCTCATCTTAATTCATATTTCACTTCTATTAAGCATCTTAATTGTCACTCTTTTCAATAGTACAAGAAAATATGTTACATTTTTCCACAGCTACAATTTGTATTATTTATTAGGCTTGGTGACATAATAACATGATGTATTAGTAATATTTATTTACAGAATTGATTATTTGAAATTAATCATGCCTATGAGAAGAAATTACGATTTTTCTTCAGTTAATTCTGGTGAGTTTTGAATTAGAATCAATTTCCTTGGTGTGTATGTATGGTACACACGCATATGTAGTCCGGATCAGCTTACTTAATATCGTAAGGGTGAAACCTAACCATTTTTCCCCTATTACTAATATGCTAGTGATAATAGTGATTTTCTAGATGTCAGGTTGGATTTTCTTTTACCAACTTTGTTTCGAATTTCGAGTACATGATATTTTTGTGACTCATTATGAAAAATACTATTTTGTTTGATTGTCATCTGCACACTCGTGTTTTTCCATCTTTGATTTAGTTTTGTAAGAAGTTAGCATTATTGTCGACATTTTAGAGATTCGAGTGTCATTAACAATTTTATGTTTTTTATCTTCAGGCAGCAGGCATAGCACAAATTTGGCAGCAGCACGATACATGCCCAAGTTTTTGTTAAGAATCTTGTGACATATTCGAAATTCATACATTTTCTGCTTCCCCATAGTCAAGCAACAGTTTTAAGAAATTACTTCGCAAACTATTTTAATATTTTATGTTGAAGGTCACTCTTACCATTGCTACTCTTTAATGGAGATTTGATCACATTTAAAATGATTATACTGCTCTAAAATTTATGCTCTTCCGAAGAGTCATTTTCCAAATGCTTAATTTAACCTTTTCAAAGTCCCTGAAAATGTTTTCAATGATTTAAAACAGAACTTCAGGAAAATATGCAGCTCATGACAATTATTTGTTTGAAAAAAAAAAAAAAAAAAGGACAAACTCATGTACATATGTTTGCTTAAGCAAACACCACACAATTAAGAGACAGATGGATGCAGTTTGCAACATGTGAGTTAAAAGAAAACTCACTGTTAGGCTGTACAGCTAGCAGAGTCTATTATGCCTACTGTTACTTCTACACTTTATTTTAAAAGTTCAGTTATTTTCCAAACCTATGGCAAATATCCACAAGAATGAAGTGAATAAAACATACCTTAACTGGATATAATAAGTAACTTCCGATTTCAACTTCTCCCTTAAATTAAGAAGATATGTTAGACCATTGCCTTACCTTCGGGACTAATTAATTAGACTCATTTGCACTACATGGCAATTATATCTGCTCAAGATGTATAAAAATAGTGGAAACATTTGGCAGATCTTACTCCAGTGTAACAATTATATATTTTTTTAAGTTTGTTATTTAACGACATTTTGTCAATTACACAGTTATCTAGCATCAGTGGAAACTTTGTCTCTATAGACCTTGATAAACTGAAGCATAATTTTCCTGACATGTTCATTTCAGTTTCTTCCAAATGCACATTGCAATAGGTGTACTGAGTTCACATGTAAGGAGCTTCAGAGATTTTGCTGCAGCTATTAAAGGCATCTCTTGATTACTTCACAACGTTGAAGCCCATTGAATGGTCGTCTCAAAAGTATGCTAAATTAAACAGTATGTTAAAGGGTTTCAGAAGACACAGTATAAGCTCCTTAATCTGCTAGATATTGATTTTTATATTTAAGTACTAGCCGTACCCGTGCACTCCGCTGCACCTGTTAGAAATAAATATAAAGTAATTACATAATTAAAATAGGACGTTTGATCCAGGGAACATTCGTGTTTGATAGAAGGATAAATCGTTTAATATGTTACTTAATTTAAATTGTATTTAAATAATTAAAATGCGATCATTTTGGTCCAGAGACCACTCATTTGTTGCAATGACAATTCCTTTAACATGTTTCTTAATTATTGTTATTACATGCTACCATAGTTTAATGAAGATTGACATATCATTTAGTAATTAATTAGCTTCCGATATTACTTCATACAAACACAGAAACATTCTCTGTAGGCTATGTTTAATAGCTTTCAATTGTTGTTGTCCAAGGCCCCTTATAGACGAAGTCACTTGTTTTTATTTCATTACAGCGCCTTAGATGGCGTTATTTTAATTTGAAAACCCATTTATCTCATTAAATATCAGTCCTATCAAATTTTGTATAGAATAAAACTTATCGGAAATCATTTTTAAAGAAACTTTTGTTATGTAACATTTTTCATGAAAATTAATAATAAGGGAGATATTTCGATTTATTTAATTCAACCCCCTTTTTAAATGAGGTATTTTGAATGCTATATATCCTAAAATCTAAGTTACAACGAACTTAATTTATATTCCAATTTTCATATAAATCGGTTCAGCCATTATCGCGTGAAAAGGTAACAAACATCCAGGCAGACAGACAGACATACAAACAAAAATTTCAAAAAAGCGATTTTCGGTTTCAGGATGGTTAATTTTACATGTTAAGACCAATTATTTTTTGAAAAGCGAAAATTACGAGAAAAATTTCGGCTACAGATTTAGTATTAGTATAGATTATTAATATTACTACGGCTATTATTATTTAAATGCATATGTCACTTTTGCTAGTGCGGAAGAGAAGGACTCATGGCCTTAATTATGTTAGAATAATTAAATAAATAAATATATGCAGCCTAGGGCAACAAAGGTAAAACACTGTTGTATACAAATCATATATGCTACACTTGCAGGCAAATGAATTTCCTTGTTAAAAGTCCATTTACTGAAACTCACTAGGACTGCAGAACAAAAATAGTGTGTTTCCATTATATAGAGGCACATGCTGAGTGAGGTTTGTTTGTGCACAATTATAACTCCTTTTCACGCGACTTACTTCATAGAGGTCGCAGCTAAGAACAACACGAGCCATTCACACTTGAGCAACATTGCCTATTTGTAATGTTAAGACTCATTCACTGTTAGTTATGGTAAGTTAAATATTACATGCATCCAGACAAAATATTATAGCCACTAAGATCAGACATATGAATTAAGTCACATGAAAAGCATTATCATATTACAAGATAAAAATATTCCAAATTTGCTATTACAAAATATAATAGAAATCTACACAGACAGCAAAATAAGTGTCAAAATAAATAACTGTATATCCGAAAGAAAATTAGTTAATAATGGAGTTCGACAAGGTTGTCCACTATCACCAACTTTATTTAATATCTATATAAATGAAATTATTTTAAAATGGAACCAAATCTACACATCAGGAATCAAAATAACCAGTGCTCTAACATTAAATACCTTACTCTATGCCGATGATCAAGTCATAATTTCCAATTCAGAGGATAATTTACAAAGAGGATTGTATACATTAAATAAAATATTAAAAGATTTTGGGATGGAAATTTCAGCACAAAAATCAAAAGTAATGGCATTTTTAGGACAAGACCCAGTCAGAAGTAAGATAATACACAATAACCAATGCTTCGAACAAGTGCAAAATTTCAATTATCTGGGTTGCGAAATATCTTATCAAAATGAAAAAGATGTGAACAAGAAAATTGCCAAATTTACATAAATTCTAGGAATAATAAACAATACATTAAAAGCTAAATTAGTACAAAAATCTACAAGAATAAAAATATATAATACACTAGCATTACCCTCCCTCTTATACGGAAGCGAGATTTGGACATTAAAGAAAAAAGACATGAACAGAATCAAAGCAACGGAAATGAAATTTTTAAAGAGGACAGCAGGATATACTCTTTTAGACCGAAAAAGGAATGAAGAAATTTTAGAACAATTAGAAGTAGAGTCAGTAGAAGAAAAAATCAGCAGATACAAATTCAATTGGCTAAATCATGTAAGAAGAATGGAAAATTCAAGAATCCCAAAAATTATGATGCAATATAAACCTAGAGGACATCGTCGACCAGGAAGACCTTTAAGAAGACTGCTAGATGGGGCCGAAACAGGTCTAGAGAGGCCTAATTCGTGAAGGAGGATGATGATGATGATGATGATGATGATGAAAAGCATTATAATTACAGTAGTTTATAGTAGCAGTAGTTCAACGTACTGTCAAGACTTTTCTCTTATTGACCACTTATAGCTTGCAATTCACAAGCTGCATCCCATAACAAATTCTCAAGAGGTTCTTTTAGGTTTTCACCTCCGTGTCTCTGTTTTTAAAAGTCTTAGAAATCGCATTACATATGAGTAGGAATAGCTCCTTATGTTTTGGCCAGTGCTGTTGATCTGTCTTGTACCTCACTTGCCCAGCTGTAGCTCTGCTACCTATTGGTTTCAAGACTGAGTTCTTTGGTTGCTCAATACCTGTTGTCATCCCCACTTTGCTACCTTGTTCTCCAGTTAATGGATGGAGAAAGTTGTTCCTTGGTACTGTCCCTACACATGATTAACAGTTGTACTAATTTTTGTACATCTGCGTCTCTCTCCCTCTATCTCTCAGCCTTTCCCTCTCTCTTTCATTTCAAGACAATGAACCAGAGTCATTCATAACTGATTTAACATGAATGGAGATAGTTTGAGAAATGTCTCTCTCTTGTATTTAAAGTGTATTCATTCTGTTTTCTTCCCTAGAATTTTTGTATTGAGAAAGATAAAGTAAAATATTTAATATATATCTAATCGGAAATTAAGCTTTGCATGAGACATGAAAAATTACCCTCATATTTACGAGTACATCACTACAAGGCAAAGTTAATAAGGGTTAATTCTCTTCTAAGTTGTAAAATTGTATTTAAAGTATACCTTATTCATCTGCATTGGTTATGTGCTCATCTTATGAAGTATCAAAAATGAATAAGTGTGATTGTAAAAATTAGTTTATTAGGCACTATATGTGTTGGTTTTCTTAAATTAATATTTTTATGGAATATGTACCGGTGTATATTACTACGTGGATGTCTACTGTTGTAACACTCTGACCTTTGAAGTGAACACCTTCGTACTGTTTATGATACCATTGCATTGATTAAATCCGTAAAGTACACAGTACTTCAAGAATGTATGGATAAATCACCTGTAATTGAAAGAAAGTGCAAAATGTTATTGTAATATATATATATCTAAAGCAACCTCTTCAGGGTATAAGATGGTCCTAGAGTCGCAACAATTTGAAATCTATGTACTTGCATAAATGTTTTCTGCCTTATTCTTTTTTCATGAATCTTTCATGAAAGAAACCTTTGCATTTCATAATTCTTTCCTACTGTGTAACAAATGTTGAATGTATCACATTTTTCATCACATTTGCAATAATGAAAGATTTTAATGAATTATTAATACATGTTTGTGCATGACAACATTTACTTGCAAGCAGTTGCTTCCTAATTTAGTTCTATATCTACAAAATTGAATGTTCTGAGTTCGGTTCGAGAAATGTAAGGATAAGTTAAGTGAAAGCTAAGCAATAAATATGGCCTATCCCAAGGTACTAGAAAGGAGCTAAGGAAAACCATGAAAACCCCATATAAGAATCAGTTAATTCTGACTTGCAGAAAGTGTTACAGTGTTTACGAAACCGTGAAAGAATAAGCTGATCCAATAATGAAAAAGAATTAAAAAGCAAACTAGATCAGACATGTATATATTTATTTTATACAGTAGTTGCATAAAGTTATATACTCTTCCTGTACTTTACGTGTGATATACATTCTAATTCTAATATATATGTTGACAGTTCATAGTTTGAGGTTGTGTGACTTAGGACCACCCTATACTAATTACATTGATAACTTAACGTTAGTGTTTTTCTTTGTATTAAACAACTGTTTTTTATCTAGTAATATTAAATATATTTTTGTAAATCATTAATTGTATTTTCAGTGGAAAGAGGTTGGCAACAATAGTTTCGCTCCAGTATTGTGTAATACTAACTGCATAAGAGAAGTGCATGTTCGTATTGAATATTTGCTGACCTTCTATATCTTTAGTTTACACGAAATATAATTGTCACGTGCTCCCTCTGTTACGTGTTAGGACAGTACCAACCTGCTGCACACTCCTGATTACAACTGATGTCATAACTAACCACTAATTGTACAGTGAACAAAAACAACAAACACTGGTGCTTTTTACATCTCCGAGAGTTCAAACAATATGCATACATTACATAACTTTTTTGTCATAGTTCTTTTTTGTACATAACTTTTGAATATAAGTACTGTAGTTAAAATATTCTTTCCTTCCCCATTTCTTCCTTCCATGAAATGAAAACAAATTTTTGTGCACAATATTTTTGCATAATTTTTAAAGTGTATTGTGTAGTTGGGTTGTAAGAGTAGGGCAGCTTATGTAGTGTTTTCTTGGACATCATGTTTGTTAAGGCAAAAGAATGTCGAAATGAAAAGTCAGCCAATGTTTGCATTGTTAGCTATAAACTTGCAGTCCAACCTCACACATCTATCATTAATGGACATACGTTTTTTTCAACTTTATCCCTTTGAAAGGATTCTGTCTCTCCACCGTCGCCGGCATAAATTGCCTCAGATTAAATTTGAATGACGGTCTAGATCTTGTATTAAATTTCATCTAAGGAATTAAGGGAATCAGTAATTGATTGAAAGTACAAAATTGTTCCATTGTACATATATTACAGTTGAGTATTTGTGTATATCATCTGAAGTTTAAATTTTTCTTTCCGAAATATTGCGTATTTTATGTTTCTAAAGTTTTCTGCTTGGAGATTCTCCAATCTCATATTGAGTTAAGAGAAAAAAAATAATAAAAAATAATTTTACTGTAGGACAGAGATAAATAAATTATAGTTAAGGGTATATGTACGTGAACAACCACAATATTATTATCAGAAAATGCAGGCTCTAAATTTCTAAAATGTTATAAGGAAATGAACTCACAATTGGACAAAAATTACAAGGTACCGGAACAAGATTTTTTAGAACTTAAATATCTGATAAAAGTATGAAAAAGATTACTAATAATATTTTTTAGAATTTAGTTTTTATTTTAAATTAAATTTTCCAAAATTTGAAAATTCTCACATATATTATTTCATAACTCCACAGTCATTAGAGATAGAATTCTGAAGTTTTGCATGCTGATTTAACATGAATTTATGCAAAAGGTAGACTACAATAATGCCCATTTCTTTGAAAATAGAAAAATTAGGTCACAAAACATTATGTACATTTTAATATATTTGATATAAGACAAATAAAAAATTAATTGTATTAAAATAAACAATTCTACATGTCTGAGAGTAGTCTACTTTCCAGAAATAAGTGTTTATTACATGCAGGAAAAATATTACAGATGTCAGAGAGACTACAACAATGTTATGGTTACCAAATTATGTAACTGCAGAATTTTTTTTTTTTTTTTTCATACTCTGATAAAACTGGTTTGAAAAATAATATTAGTAATCTTTTTTATACTTTTATCAGATATTTAAATTCTAATAAGTCTTGTTGTGGTACCTTGTAATTTTTGTCCAATTGTTAGTTCATTTTCTTATAAAATTTTAGAAATTTAGAGCCTGCATTTTCCGGTAATATTTGTGGTCGTTAACGTACACATGCCCTTAAATCAGATCTATAGGACAGTAATCAAGCCTAGATTGTTGTTTATGTTGCATTTGATGTTATAACTTTGGGATAACCCCCAAAAATCTGGCAGGAAACTATACTCACCACCAAGTTTAAATGTGTGCAAAAAAAGATATTATTATTATTCTTATTATTATTATTATCATTATTATTATTATTATTATTATTATTATTATTATTATTATTATTATTATTATTATTATTGTTATTGTCATCATATTATCATCATCATCATCAAGATATTATTACGTC
Source organism: Periplaneta americana (assembly GCF_040183065.1). Taxonomy (NCBI): domain Eukaryota; kingdom Metazoa; phylum Arthropoda; class Insecta; order Blattodea; family Blattidae; genus Periplaneta; species Periplaneta americana. The sequence continues at coordinate 186,265,939 of NC_091118.1, forward strand.
TTCTAAGGTCAATATCAAATTTAAAATTTTACAGTCTTCATTTATATGCATTATATTTTCTTATTAAATATGCAACGTGTGTTATCTCCGTCATTGTAATTTTGTTCTAAACAATTTTTTGCAAGACGAAAGTAAATTGGCCAGGGAGACTTTTTGTGTGTGTGTGTGTTTTTTTTTTTTTTAATTGTGTTATTTTCAAGCCAGTATGTATGTCCTATGACCACTATGTGCGTGCTCTTTTCTCTGGCATGTTTACCGTTACTTGTCATACAGTTGGTTGAACTATTTGTACCTGTTGACAGTATTGAATTCTTTTCGGTTTATTAACTTCAATTACTTCCAATATGAATGTAATTGAAATTATGTTTGTTCATTCTTTTGCCATGCAAACATGTTGCATTGTATACCGCTCACTGTTCAATTGTGGTGTTGTGTTTAGATTGTTTTGTGTGGATAAATCTGCTACATTTAACAATTATAAAATTGTCCTCATCCCAAACCCCTTTTGTAGTTCCATCTGTAATACAGGTAGACAGGATGGTGATGCAGAGAACCCTTCTGCATCACTTTTCCAACCATAGATATTCAACATTCAGATCACTTTAACATCCACTTGTGTTTATTTTTCCGTATTTCACAATTGACAACATGAATGAATGACGCGTGTGTACATATAAAAGAACATATATAATTATTTTACACAACTTGCAAGGCCTTGCAAATGCAATATTCATCTTTTTAATCCAACAGTTATTTACATTTTTTATATTGATGGTTCTAAATGTGAATGTTGGAAATGCAATATAGGATTTGCTTCACCATGTTCCTATTTGCCCGTATATTGCCATATTCTCTTCCATAAATTACTGTTACTAGAAGTTTAAATGTATTCCATATACATACTACAAAACAGAAGAATGGAATTGCCTCCTGTAACATGGCCGCTCCTTTCCACTCCCCCATATAGTCAGACCATTTCAATACCACAGTACAAGTTATTGACATATACCTCCAGTTTGTTACATGTTTGCAATCATTCCGTTAACTACTACACTTAAGTCTTGGTTTTATTTTATGTTTTAATTAATTGTAATTATTATGGTTATAGTATTTGTAAACAGTTCTATAATCTGCAATCCATCCTTATTACTGGTCAGATTATGGTGTTCACTTAGACTTTTAGTTGTCGGGGTACTTAATGTTAACATGAGCGTGACAGAAAATATTTAAAACTTATACTGGTGTATTTGGTGAGTTCATTTAATATTTTTTGTTTATTGCTTATTCATAGCAGGGATGACCAACACTGTTATTTTAACGCATTGTATATGAATTGCTGCAAATCCCCTATTTTTTTGTCTTAAGTTATGCAGGTGGTAAATGAATTTCAGTGTGATACAGATGCTTTGCCGGTGAAAGTAGCAGTGCACAAACTGAATGGTTCACAGAGTACCATTAGATTGAAAATAGCTTGCCACAGTTCATATGCATTGTGTTGTGAGATTAAGTCAAGGCTGTGGATTTTCTTTACCCATTTTCTGCTTTCATTATTTTTCATGTTGAAAATATTATTTTGCCTTAATATAGTTTTATTTTATTGTTTATGTTACATTGAAGGCAGTATTATTTGGTTCACTCATTTACTCAAGATTGTTCTGAAATTTATTACATTACTGTTTAAAAAAAAAATAGGAAGTTTTAATTACTTGGTAACATACATAGCAATATTTAGTGTGATGAAATTCTGTAATCCCTAAGAAATTACATTATTAATTTTGCATATAAATTTTAATGCAAATAAAAGAATAAATAGGATATTTTTATTACTTATTGGTAACCATCATGAAAGGCATTCCATAATTATTAATATTGAATGTTATTTAGAAATACCATCATCATTACAAAACCCAGGAATCTAATGTATAATCATCATCTGATATTCTGTAAATCTAGAAGATATGAAAGAATTCTTCAAAGAAGTGATAGCTCAGTACCCAACACTTGACCTTTCAGCTTCTAATTTTTCTCCCGTGAATTTATTTCATTAATCCTGGTTTCAGATCCTTACCTAAATATGTCTGCAGTGTGTTTCTTTAGCAAACAATACACATACAAAGTGTCTTCCTGTTTCTCCACTATCTTTGTCTCCGGTGTTTTCTGAACAACAAAGGAACAGAAAATATGTGGTATATACCTAGGTATAGTTAATCAACAATTTATTAATAAAAGTTTAGAATATACCAGTGTGACTGATTTGATACTCGAAAAAATTGTGAGTTTCCATCTCGTGTAATTCTTACTTACAGGAACACCACTCACTGCAGTAAATACAACAATCCATATAGATTTAGTGTTTCAGCATGTAACAGTATGTTCGTCACATTAACTGATCCTCTTTATAATTGATAAATAATCCATTCTTAATCATGTATGTCGATTACTTCAATTTTAAAGATGACAGAATATTGCTAGGGATTTTCAATAGTCAAACCCCTCCAAATTATAAATGAAACTTAATTACAGAAACGCCAGTACTTTTCCGAAATTTAACATACTATTATTATTGCATGAAACGAAATTTTTAAAATCATGCATTTGTTTTAAGCATTTTGTACCATTATGTCATGTTTGTTACACAGAAACACTTGTTTTTGTGTGTTGGAACATTTTCGTGAGTTTTAATAATAAAATATTAGTTTTATAGCTTTGTTTTTCGAATAAGAACTTTTTTAACTGTCATGTTTAGAATAAAATATATTTTGATTGTAAGCAGATGGAGGGTTAAAGAATTGTAAAGTACTTTTATTCTGTCTCCAGCCCTGACTTAAGTTGATATGCTCAGTTCTGTCATTAATGCAAGGCATGTATTAAATATAAATCCATTGAACTTAATATTTGTAACTTATTATGAGGGATAATAAATACGTCTGAAAACAACCTACATACGTTTGAAAATGGTTAAGATATTGATTACATTTTAAGACATGTAAAAGAAAATATGTCCAAATGATATTTTGTATATCCCATGATAATGTTTCTCCTCTCCTTTCTTTATGACATTAAATTTCAGCACATTGTAATTTTATAACTGTTTACATTGAAGATTGAAATATAATTTAATTTTGTTACTAACAGTTTATTTCAATTATCTTTTTGTGAACGTCATTTTTTTTGTGCGTGTTCACATTAATTTACAAATTTGTTCCTAATGGCATGCTCTTTTCTTCTATTCATATCAAGCTAATAAGTTCTAACAATATATTTGTGGAACAAATTCTGCAAAATAATAATATTCAGACTTTCTACAGGAGCATTAAAAATTATGCTATCCAAAATATTAATTATGGAAGAAAATTCATCAGGTAATAATTTTAGATGGAAATAAATATATAAAATATTGGCCACTACTTCATTCTGTTTATTAATCAATTCTCGAAAATAGCATCTATGCCTGTTCACCAGATGCAACAATTGGTTTTGTTTATAAGATACCAGTTAGTTTGAATTTAATATCAGTGAATACTTTTAAAAAGTCATTAATGTCTATGAAAATATGAATAGTAAATGTATGCTCCTGTGGAGCTTTCATTAAGCTTTTGTACAATTTTTATAATATTTAGAAAGTAAACACATCCATGTATTGATAGTACGTATGTTTGTTAATGATGTAAATTCTTAATATTTTGTTTTGTGTTGTGTTTTGTAATAATGCAAAACTGTGAATATGGTTGTATAAAATAGTGTGGATTTTTTGCGTATATTTTAAGGAACTGAAATAATGTGGTGTAAGTTGTATTTTGACAGAATTGTGCATATTGCTTTGAATATAAGGTCATGCTCTTTTCTACCTCCAATTTTTTGTTTGCAAGGTTGTCATTCCAGATTTCTGATATCTGCTTTGAAAGAGTACATAGAAAACAACCAATCTAGTTAATATTGCTGCCAATGACAAATATAATTGCTTTCGTTAAGATGGTTTTAAGTATTACTGCCAGAGGTGTTGAAATCAGCTGATTGCCAAGTTTCTGTCCTATCCCGCAGAAGATTTTTTGTTTTTTATATTCTATCAGGAATTTTGTAGATTTGATATGGAAGTATGTAAAACTCTTAATTCTTTGCAAATAGGTAAAGATCGTATTATGTACAGTTCGTCATAATTATTTTTAAATTGAAAACAATACAGAAATGTACATAATGCATGTGATTTACTTCTCAAGCCAATCTTTGTTGATAGTGAGGTTAAACATCTGAATGTGATGAAAGTCCTGCATTGACTGCAGTTTGTATGCAATATCGGATTTTATATTTTATTCCCAGAAATTTACATAGCTTCTACTTATTTATGTAAAATATGATGCTGCCGTGTCTGTTGAATTTTGGTATTTAGAAACATAATATTTGTCTTAGAAAGTAAAGACTAGCATAGTAGAATTTGCAGCCTTAGCAAGACATTATTCAAGCATGCAGTCTATTTCCTTTTTGATGTTTGCTTACAACTTTCCCATTTATAATCATAACCAAGTAACTGGTTACGATTAATTCATTCTTTTTTATCTGAAAGGTACTAATAATATGCCTTACAATTAATGTATATTGGACATTGAATGTAACAAACATATTTTTGATGAAACATTACTGTAGCTTCAATATAAAACTGTTCCTCTTTAGTAATCAGTATTTAAACTGGACTTCTGCCCTGTTATTGAACTTAAATCTGATAAATATGGCTTCCCAATACAGTTCGATCTATGCAAACAATATATTCTTTGGTTGAAATGAAAACAATTCCAGAAGCATGTGGGGGCTGTAATCCTTGCCACAAGTGCCTCACATTAAAAGTATTGTAAACAAAAAATTAATAATAATAAAAAAGAAAATTCTCTAGGCCCCCTGTGCTTTTGAAATTTAAATGCTTCATTTCTTATCAATTCAATCTTGACAGTTACATTGTTTCGTGTAATTTTTCACCTCTTTATATTAAAAGAGGTTAAGCACATTGTAGTAAATATCCTTTTATGATGCCTTCTGAGGAAGCACTCAGGAATTTTTCAAAAGAATGATGCCATTCTGTATCATTAGTTTGATATGAACAACGAATTATAAAAATGAGAATACTTTCTTCAGGCAATTTATTGTTTCACAAGATGCACTGTTTCTCCCTCTAATAAGCATTTGTAGGATGGGACAGTCTCTTGCCAGGTGTTGTAAGTATAAGATTTTTAAAAATTAAATCATGATGATATTAAAGTCATCTAAACACAGATCTAGTTATTTCTGTTAAACTATTTCATACATAATATTTCCAGTGACATTTACTTACTTGACCGTGGTTAGTGCAGGATGGCCCACGTAACTCTTTCACCTCTGGTAGTGTGTGAAATATTTCATATATACATAAACCGACAATAATTGCAATTTAAATTACATTGAAGGGGACATCTGATACAGGTAATATATTTCTTGTACATGAAATAATTTTCAAGATAGAGTCAACTTTCGTTTTTTAAATGGGAACTAACTATGTTTTGTATTGTTGTTGTTTTCTAATGCCAGGCATTTGACAATAAAGTTATTTGACCTCTTGCACTCCAATATTTTTCAAAGATATTGTTATGTCAGCCACTGAAGCACAGATTTTGAGGTGTTCCGAATCCATTTCTTGTTTTGAATTGCACAATGTTTTGTATTGTAAATGTTGCCTTAGCACTGTCTAACGACAACTGGCTACTTTACAGGCTGTTTGAATATCACCGGTAACAGTAAAATTAACTTTCTTTTTTCTTTAATGTATCACATCACATTATATTGTACATACTAGCCGCATACTAGCCATAGCCTAATACTAGCCATACCAACACATAAGACATCATCGTATTCATCATCATACACAATCTCGCTTTCGCGCTTGTGGAATACCCTACCCAGTGACATCAGAGACTGTCGGAATTTAGTAGCGTTCAAAAGCAAACTTATTAAGCATTTTCTTACTGCATAGAATAGGTTTAATTTTTACTTAGTTAATAAAAAAATTTTCTCTCTTCTTAACTTTTACAATAAACTGTCTAGCTTTTATTAGTCAGTTAATCTTTTAGTACTTTGATTTTTATTGTATTTGTAAATTTAATATTAATTGTAATTATAATTTTAATTGTATTCTTAATATTGTAGTTGTAATCCCCTGGTAGAGGGGCCTTATCTCTACCAGGTTAAATAAATAAATAAAAATAAATAAATGTGTATTGTATTCAGGACCCTTGTGGTCACTCAAATACTTTGAGCTGATGTCTATCATTACTATAAACTATAAACAATGTCTGACGCACCCTTCCTTATGTCTAGTTCATAATGTTGGCATAATTGAAGATCGAACACATCCATAGTACTGTACACTACTCAATACAACACTTATTTCTTCAGTTCTGTACTGGGAAATTGAATGATAAGATATCGGCGAGAAATCTGATTTCACACTGGAGATTTTGCATTTTGTTTCTTGAGAATAATTGTTTATTTTTTATTGTACACTACTTTTAGTCTCACTTCATATGTGCAATATTTCCATAGTATTAAAATGTACAGTACATTGTGATTGTGATTTAATTGATCCACAACTCTAACCAGAATTGTCCTCCCTCCATTTGATCCTTGGTCGGACATTGCTTTTGGTTACTCTTACCTGTGACATTCAAACAGTCAGTAAAGTAGCCAGTTGCTACTAGACAAAGCTAACGCATCATTTGCAATACAAAACATAGTTGGTTCCCATTTTAAAAGTAGAAGGTCGACTCAAATATCTTGAAAATTATATCATGTACAAAAAATACATTATGTGTATCAGATGTCCTCTTCAATGTAATTGAAATTGTAATTGTCGGTTTGTGTATATCTGAAATATTTCACACGCTCTTGGAGGTGAAAGGGTTAAATGGACTACCCTGTATACTGAAGAATTGATGATATAGTTTAATGTTCGGTTGTAAATATGACAGAATCTAATCATAGCAAACTTCATCTTTGTGCAATTATATTTATTTACTAATACTATATTGGATGATATAGTAATTCAAAGTAAACCTTTATTAAAATGGCATCTAATAATATTTTAATTATTACGCTAGATATTAGAAACTCTTTAATAGGCCTCAAATATGCACTGTAAATAATACTGTATATTATTCTTGTGCTTATGTTACTATATATGCTTGTGTACTTCTTGTACTTAACATTTGCTCTTCCAATTGCAATACTGTTTTGTGAGTATAATTTACTTGTCGTGGTCTGCTGTTCTTGTTAGTTTATTGCTTTAAACTGCGAAGTATTCGTATTTTAAGTTGGAATTTCTATATAATTCTTGTACGAATACTATGATGATGTTGGTGACATAACAAACTAGTTTATTATTCTTTATGCTACATTGATTGGAAAAGTGTGACAATGTGGAATACCGGGTGCCCTATAATTGCAAATTGATTTTTTATGGCTTCAGAAAAACATTAAGATGCTTTCGCTATATTATTTATAATAAGATGGGAAAAAGATAGAATTTTTTGCAATTTCTTATTATTGCGCTAATGAAGTAGAAATTTCTTATGTGCGTATACTGTTACAAGTACTTTATATTTGTATGTAGGAGTTGTGGAAATAACCTCGAATTAAACTGCCGTATTTAGTGATAAAATCTTCAATAATAATTGCCTGATGGATGACATTTCTCAAGTAGAGATTATCACTTAATTCCACCCCCTTCCCTCCTTTTCTGTCCTGTAATAAATTGCTCTGCCTACCTGCTGATTTAATGTTATCCTGTCACACTATTTTCGCTCCCCTTCTCTTTTCTGCCCCTCCTTATGGGTATGATTTCTTTTTCTTTATTATGATGTACTCCTTCTCAGTCTGGGAGTGAGTCCTAGGTGTTAATGAATGGATTATTTTTATAGGTATATACTTACTTAATGAAAACAGAAGAAGCAAAGACACATGCATTATTATTATTATTATTATTATTATTATTATTATTATTATTATTATTTCGTTCTTACATTCATGGTACATTCAGATATTAATAAATCCATTTCTTATTTAAAAATAAACTAAAGAGAATTTATAGTTTTAATGACCTAAAATATTTTATTGATTGTTTTCATAACTAAGCCCAGTGTAGTTTTATTTGAACAGATAGGACTAGGAAGATTTATAATAGAAAATTAGTGTTTTATATTGTTTTTTTTTTTTTCTGGATAGAGGACATAGGAATTTAACATTGCCATAAAAAATCTGCCTATAAAAAAATGAGAAATAACTTAATCAGTGGGCCATGTTTAAAAATTATCAGGCTTTGACAATTCAATTTGTAAAACAAAGGAATATCATGCCCTTAGAAAACTAAAATACATAGTCTATGAAGAAGTCCATGGAACTGCCAACAATGGCAGTAACAGACGAATTGACATAATCGCCATTAGTGAATCCCTGTCTCAGGTTATGTTAATTGACCCCACCATTAGGTTTGAAATGTATAAAGGGCAGCCTGAAGACGTACATGAGGAGAAATGAGCAATCTACATTCCAACTATCCCGTATTATAAAGATAAATACCAACTTCACAATATCAGTGTTTCGGGATTGATGTTTGGAGCAAGAGGAACGATACCCAACTTCTCTTCTCAATTCTGTAAGACCCTAGGACTGCACAAATCTCTTCTGAATGAACTGGCCCTCTTCATAATTAGAGTCAGTCAAAGTTTTACGGAACCACCTATATGGACTCTAATTCAGTGTACTGAAAAAACTGACGCACCATTATCATTTTTCTTTCTCTTATTAGCTTTCATTGCTTCTTTGCTTGTAACTTTTTTTTATTCTGTAAACTGCCATTGTTTGTTTGTTTACTTTTTTTCTTACTCTGTTACCTTTCATCATCTATTTGTTCTTGTACTGTTTTGTATGCTTTGTCTAATGGCAGCCTCTAATTTGAGGAAGCTCTAGCAAATAAATTGCTAAGTCAAAGACTGATGTTCTCTTGTTTTACAAATTGTCAAAGCTTACTAATTTCTAAATATGACTCAGTGATAAAGTTATTTCTTCATTGTTTTTATTCATAGGTTTCTTATGGAAATGTTAAATCTTTATGTTCTAAATTATTATTATTATTATTATTATTATTATTATTATTATTATTATTATTATTATTATTATATATACACACAAAATTCGCAGCATATACAACTTACCAGTGTTATAAATAGTCATAACATGTTTAGTGAGGAGATCCGACCTCTCTCCTAAATGGGAGGAAAACCAATCAGTGATGATGAATGGCTGTGATTACACTTTTTGTAATGCTTCTAATGACATAGAAGCTGTATGTGCAGTGGAGTTATCTTGCTGGAAGTAAGCACACTGTTTTTCATTTTGTTAATGTACAATATATCTCGCACATAACATTGTGAGTTGACCGTATCGTGTAAAACAAAATGGGGCCAATTACTCTGTGTAAAGTAATGCCGCACCATACACCCACTTTCTGCACTAATTGAGGATTTTCATTGTCTCAGTGCCTTGTATTCCAAGTGGACATAAATGGACCCAAGCTCCGTCCATCATTAGTAATTGAGATGGATCAACAATACCATCACTAAAATTCTCGTGAGTGGCTGAATCTTCTCGCTATAATCAATGTACCACTGTCACTCTATAAAGATAAAAGTGCAGCATTTTCAATCCTCTTAATGCTGATCTTTGTGACATGTTGCATTCTTGTGCTAATCGGCATGAAGATTTCTTAGGACTTAGCTGTATTCTTGCATGAATATCTGCAAGTTTCTCTGATGTGATTCTTGCATCCAGGAAGGTGGACATCATTTTCAACATATTTGCTTTGATAAAAGTAAGATCAATGTAATGTTTTGTTATTACCTCTTACCGGCACATTATTTGTTTGGGACTATAAGCCTAAATCACTGCCACTGACCATGTGAGAGTGGTCAGATCTCCTCACTAAACACACGTGTTACAACCAGTTGTAATGTTGGTAAGTTGAAGTTGTGTATACTGCGCACTGTAGATATATATATATATATATATATATATAAAAAAGGTAAAAGGTAAAGGTATCCCCGTAACATGCCATGAAGGCACTTGGGGGGCATGGAGGTAGAGCCCCATGCTTTCAGTGACCTCGGCACTAGAATGAGGTGGTGTGGTCGGCACCACGCTCTGATCGCCTTTTACCCCCGGGAAAGACCCGGTACTCAATTTTATAGAAGGCTGAGTGAACCTTGGGGCCGTTCTGAATATATATATATATATATATACACAAACACACACACACACACATATACAATTTATTCATGTACAGTTTTTACTTAATTTCATGTTCCAGTTACTGTGAACTTAGAAGATCCGGTGTGTCTATTTTTGGCCTACTGTTCGTATTTATCATACAGTCCTCATTAATGATGAAGAAAATGCATTGTGTGCTGTTGTTACCACAATTGAACATAATTATATCGAATGCGTTTTATTTTTTATATGTTTATTTTGGAAGTAAGAAAACCTGTTATATTTATTGCAGTTGTAAATATTCCGCTTATCCATGGTAATGTTAGGAAGAGAATTGATTAAGGAAGAGAGTTGTGATCTGTAAAGAATGTTGACAGAATTCCATTAGAAATATATTAATAATTACATTATAAGCCCATCTAAAATTAATACATATACCGAATCCTGCAAACAGGACGACCCTGGTAAAGTGCTCCCTTGCCATCAGTCACTCTGTTTTTCTGGTGGATGGTATACTGACACTTTACACAGATAAAACTTTGACATTTTGAGTCCTCATAAGAAATCATTGCAACTAACCATCTTAAAGAATTTATTTTGGACTTTGCGTCAGTCTTGTCAGCATAGTCAAGATTTCCTGTAAGGGCTCTCTTTGCGTACTGTCTTTTTTTTTTCTGAGCCTGTTCCACGCCACTTTTAAAACAAGTCAAGGGCATATTGCATAGACCAGCGTTTCTCAAACTATGGTCTGCGGACCACCTGTGGTCCTCGAGGTCTGTCCTTGTGGTCCTCCAAAAAAAAAGACAAAAGAAAAAATAAAATTGAAACGAATTGCGTATCACACTATAGCTGAAAATCTCAGAGTTTGTAAATGACACATGGCAATCGCCTTTCACTTTTTCTCCCAGTAGGCCTACTGACATTTTATGAAATTTATTTACTCTACTCGTTTATTGACTTCCCACTCTACTCTCAGCAACAAAACAGAGATTTAAAGCACTATGAACGTGGTGTTTCTCGCCAGCTTTTCCCTGCACATCTGGCATCGTGTCTGTAACCCAGTTAGGGACTACCCGAATTCATAACAGGACCAAAGTACCGAACCTTTTCATGTATTTATGACTTTCTTAATAGTTTGGCGACACCCAGTCTGCACATTGAAATGGGCACATACTGTATGCTGTACACAAATAATAGAACATGCAAAATTGCATCTTTACTTGTTGAAAATCGGGCATGTTTCTGCATTAATTTTTTTTATTTCTGTTTTTTCAGATGACGATATAATAAATTTTCTTCTTTTAACATTAACTTAGTTACTACTAATATAAAATTAATTGAATTAAATTAATTTTAATTAATTATTTCTACATTAAAATGTAAATATACTGGTATTAAAATATGCTACATAAACGATACATTTGCTTTCGAAGGGAACAAGAGTAAGATGGTCCGCGGAAGTTTTCTGACTTAAAAAAGTAGTCCCCACTTCAGAAAAGTTTGAGAAATGCTGGCATAGACGATCAGGTAGCTTCTGGAAAATGTAGCCGAAATTTTCTCAAACATTTCATGCACAAGTATAACTTTTTCGCTAAGAGATCTCAACATGAATATTCACTCCTCAGTAATCGTAACTAACCATAATTACTTTTACAATTGTGGCTTCCTGTTGTGAGAACACTAATCTGACTCCAGCTGTGTCTATCTGCATACTGACATCACTATGCCTTCTTGCTGTCAGTACGTAACTAGAATCAAGTCTTGTTTGTTTTCTTCATTTTCATTAATTTAATTTATTATATTGCATAGATCTTACATTAGCATTGAAGTTTTAAGATATGGAACAAGTCGAGAATTACACAATTTCTTGGCGAGATGAGATAGCATTCTATTATATTTTTGTTTTTCTATTATATTTGTAGTATTTACAGTAAATTGAATTTGTTTCATTATACCGGTAATTTCAAGTAAACTGTGTTTCGTATAACAGTACTTCTTCTGTGTTGTTCTTTTAGTAAGATAGTCCACTGAGTTAGCTCTGTGATAGCATGCCTGCTGGCCCAGGTTCGATCCCCAGCGGGGTCAGAAATTTTCATGCAAAATTTCTACCTCGGGACTAGAGAGGTGACGGTGCACAACTTCTATCACTAGATTGTACACCAATATGCCTGAGTTAAATCCCAAATCTCTCTGCAGTGCATATGAAGAGAAGGCATAATTATGTCACTGTTGATAGTGATTCGTCTGCCGGACTGTATCGTACTAGCATACAAATAGTATTGATGAAAAGGTTTCTAAGCACTTGATTTTACTAAAAAAATCATTTTCCTCTGAAAAAAGTTATATAATTATGCTAAATTTGTTATAAAGTGATACATCTGTTGGTCACAGTTGTACATTAATTAAATTAAATACCCTCTCCCCGGAATAATGGCATATGGTACATTATTTCCCTATGTATTTAGACCCTTATTCTGGGAGGGTGGTATTCAATCATCTCTAATATATCAGTCGTCTAGTTCAAAAGTGCGACAACTAAAAAAAACAAGTTTTGAGATATCTTCAGTTGAAAGTTTCAAATAAATCACCTAGAAAGGAACAGATTTCTGGTTCATAACCACGACAATTAGAAATGAGTCAGTATTCAGGACGAGTATATCACAATCTTCCAGTTCATTAAAATAAATTTCTAAATTATAGACATCAGCTCAAAGAATTTTGAGTGACCACAAGGGTCCTGAATACAATAAACATGTACAATAATGTGATGTGATACATTAAAGAAAAAAGAAAGTTAATTGTTGAAGGCAAATATAAGTTGATTAATTGAAATAGAGATGATGATGTAATATTTGAAGAGAATCCTTGATAATATTTATAAGAATAGACATTACATAATCAAAAGGAATGTGAAGTTCCTTAAGATAATTCCACGTGAATTTTGTGATTGAACCTCTACTGCCAAACAGCAAACCAATGACGGACCATTGTTTAAGAGGGACGTTGTACTTTTGAGAAAGATACGGCAGACAAGGTTCATATATGGACTTCTTCTCAATATCAACCTCGGTGGCTTGATTTAGGTTTCTTTCGAAACGGCGGATAGTAGGGTCAAGAACAAGAGCCCGTTTTAAGCGTCCGTTGATAGCAATAATGTCTGCCCGTCTAAAAGAACCATCTGATGATACACAATGTACTTCCTCATGAATCTCCCAATTTAAAGTTTTTAACGATATCGCCAAAGTATGTCGTACACGATGATGTCTAGCATTGATCAGCAGCTCGCCTTTGGGGCATTGTCCAAGCACGTGTCCAAGTGTTTCAAGCTCACTACAGTCTGGATGACGGCAGCGGGTTGTGCTTAGAGTTCTGCCCGGTATTGCGCAAACCGCCGAAATATTGACATTTTTAAAGCATTGGTCCATTCTGAGGAAGATAGGCCCTTTCGATTGCTTACCCATGAGTAAATAATGAATGAATTAGTAAAGTCCATAATTATAATTACTTCTAAAGCAGTTTATTTCGTTTTTTTTTTCTTTTTTGTTGTAAATATGACTTATCTCAATATTGAATCGGAAAGAGCTCAAAAAGGGGCTTTCAGCAGTATAAATAACTAAAAAAAATGGCAATTTTTTAGTTGTCGCACTTTTGAACTGGACGATCGATATATTGGATTTATAAAATAAAACCATCTGCCCTTCAATAAGGGTGACCACAAGGATCCAGAAAACAAATGCATATATAGAAGTTTACAATGAAACAATGAAAATTGAAAATACATACAATAAATTTCTAAAGGAATACAAGATACATTGGTGTCAAAAAATTCGTGCACTGAAATCATAAGATCCTACTTTCGGGACTGAAGTATAAATGTAAAAGATTAATACTCTTGCTGTTATTTTCCCCAAATCTATAAGCATGGCTCATAGATGTCACTAGTGTCAAGAAGCATAGATCGTTTAGGTCATTGTGGCTATGTTAACTGGAGAGCCATTGCTCCATTGATATTCAGTGAGGAACAGATTATAGCTTACAAAGTAGCTTAAAAAATGTTAATATTTGAGGAGAAAAATTCGTTTTGGCGCCGGGAATCGAACCTGGGTCCTTAGTTCTACGTACCAAGCGCTCTGACCACTGAGCTACACCGAATTCAATCCACAGCACTGGAAACATTGGAAGGAGGAGGGTTCGGTCTGGTGCTATGGATTGAATTCGGCATAGCTCAGTGGTCAGAGCGCTTGATACGTAGAACCAAGTACCCGGGTTCGATCCCCGGCGCTGGAACGAATTTTTCTCCTCAAATATTAATTGTCAATATCACAGATATTATTCTGTAGGACAAATTAATAAATCTATAATATTCTCATAGCTGCAGTTCATATATTTGGACAGATTCCTGTGCACATAACTGCGGAATCCCGGCCAAACAAGTCACTCAGCTGAGTACGCCCCTAGTATAATGGCAGTTGACATTGGACATATACGTCAACATGTATGCCTAACTAGGAGTAAGGCCACAAAGGGAAACACTGAAGGAGAGGAATTCGATCGGGTGCTGTGAATTGAATTCGGCGTAGCTCAGTGGTCAAAGCGCTTGTACATAGAACCAAGGACCCGGGGTTGATCCCCGGTGCCAGAGCGAATTTTTCTCCTCTAATATCAATTGTCAATATCATAGATATTATTCTGTAGGACAAATTAATAAATCCATAATATTCTCACAGCAGTGCATATAATTGCGGAATCCCGGCCAAAAAAGTCACTCAGCTGAGTGCGCTCCTAGTATAATGGCAGTTGACATTGGACATATACGTCAACATATACGCCTAACTTGGAGTCAGGCCACAAAAGGGAAACATTGAAGGAGGAGGGTTCGGTCCGGTGCTGTGGATTGAATTCAGCGTAGCTCAGTGGTCAGAGTACTTGGTATGTAGAACCATGGACCGGGTTCGATCCCCGGCACCAGAACGAATTTTTCTCTCCAAATATTGTCAATATTACAGATATTATTCTGTAGGACAAATTAATAAATGTATAATATTAAAAAATGTTGTGTCATCTCCAGATGTTATCTTAAGAGACTGGCCTATGCTCAATGAAATATGCAAAAGTAACTCATACCAAAATTATGAGGAGCAACTAATCAAATCGTAATATGTCCACCTCAGGTGCAAAATGAGTTTGATGTGGTTTCCTATAGTTTTCTGCCTCTTCTACAAGTCTGCACAGTCAAAATGCTTCAATTCGTATTATATCACCTTAAAAAACTAGTCACAATAGTAACTGTCACAACAAATTGCAATTTGTCCATCACTGAAAATGAATCGAATCGCAGTATGTCCAAAGCATTAATGCTACTACTTTTCAACTGTTGGTACAATTTATTTTAGTTTATATTGTATGCTCATTGTTAGCAGATGTGTTGTTGTGATCTTGAGAGTTTTAATTGTGTAACTATGAATGAGTTTGTAGATAGTTTGGTTGTGGGAGAGAATTCAGGAAACAGGCGTACCAGGAAGAAAATGAAAAGGAAATCCAAACGGCAACAAGAATATGAAGCCAGGTTATTTGATAAAATTTGGGAAAAGTATTGTATTAGTCCAGAATACAACCCTTTGGCAGGCTTGTAATAAAAGGTGTAAGCTTGTTATCTCAGATGTATGAAATTTAATAACTCTGTCCTGATACTTAGTGACATTGTCGTAGTATTGCTTATATTAATCAAATCACCAGGAGAAGGAAAAAGTCAACAATAAGAACCGTGTCCTCTTTCAAGTTTCTCAGAATGCAACATTTTCATGCTTGCATATTCTACATTAGATTTCAGAGTTCAATAAGAATCAGATCAATTAATGAAATATAGTGTTGTTTGTTATTACCTTGCATTCTTCTTTTAATTTTAAAATACTTCCTTCTGTACAAGATCTGAAGCTTACCGATAACTGTACATTTTTATGAAAATATTTTTTTTTATAAAATCAGACCAGAGTTGCGGATATCTTTTTCATTTTTTTTTTTAAATTAAATCAGTACCTTCCTATAATTAATTTTCATTCATTTACAAGATTTAAATTCGGTTTACATTAAAACTGCATACTCATGTAATTATACCAGACATTAAAAGTGGACTTGAAAAATGTAATGTGTGTGGTACTTCATAATAAAACTGTTATTCTCACCATTGTGCAATATTTAACATAGACAGATTCGTAATAAAAATCATTGTGGTGTTTAAAATTTTGAAATAAAACTCACTGTGATGTTTAAAATGAAACAAAATGTAATATGTCTATGAAATTGCTTCAAAACGTAATTTGTCCAATATTGTTTAATAACTTTGATGTTTTTTATAATTGTTTTAATTGTGTTGTATACCTCAGTCAGCATAGCAAACACCAGGATATGATGTTTTGTTCATATTTCTTAATACAAAAGTTTAGAAAATACAGGTTTTCGGCTTTTTCTGAAGATTTTGTTTTGTATGACATTACGATTTGATTAGTTGCTCCTCATATAGTTTTAGATATCTCAGATGATTTTCGAGAAATTACTTTGAACACTTTCCAGGTGCGCTGTATAGATCAATATGTATAGAAGGAGTGGATTTTCTACAATTTTAATCACCTAATTTCTTCTCAATGTGGAACTATGATGAAAATATTAATTGATGTAGTATTTGTGTTTTTTTTTTCTTTTCTTCTCAATTCATGTCGTCATTATCATCATCATCCATTCTTATGACTCCAATTATGTGGAGTGAGTGCCAGTTCGTATGCTCCTGTCAATTGAAATAAGTTCTCGCCAATTCTCAGCAAACAAAGAATAAACATGACTAATTTTATTTGAAGCGATAGTAGGCCGTGGTTGACTTTGATCTCTCGTCTTCCTGTTAGTTAACTTTTAAACACAGTTGAAAATTATAGCACTTAGAGAATTATTTTTTCTTTTGCATTTTCATCTTATTTATGATTGTAGAGTATTATTTTATGGTAAAGTGTCGAACTTCGAAACATGATATACATATACTGAATATAATAAAATATGGGTTACACTTCAGTCATATTCACAGTTTGTAAGGAAGCAAAATGATAAACGTCATTTCGTTATTTTTGCTCTAAAGTAACTCAGACTATAACCTTTGGTAGTGTATGTGTCGTTAATTATACCGTGGGAAAATACTACATTTTTATTACATTGATCCAGGAAAAATACTCGTCTTGAATGCAAAACGGGCCAAAGAATTGTTTCAGATTTCATACTTTAACCCAGTGTTTCTCAGCCTTTTTGATGATGAGGCTCCCACCCTTTTTCCTTCATATTATTTCAGTGCGGCCCCTTTTCCTAGACTGTAGAATACAGCAGTATTAAATTTGGTATCAAATTAAAAAGAAAACAATTTAATTATGATTTTATTTAACGCAAAATTGTCTAACGTTTAAATTTTTATAGAATGACTTTCGGAAAATATATATATATTTTTTTTTTTCTTCTTTCTTTGTTCTTAGCTCCATTAACTGCTTTTCGGAGCCCCAGTGGATGTGGCTCCTTGGTTGAGAATCACTGCTTTAACCTGTAATATAATACATTATGTTGAAGGAAGAAAAAATGTAAGAACATTGAAATTTCAATAAATAACACTGTATATTCATTACAGTTTGCTGATATCAATTGATTTGGCTCAGGATTATGAAGACATAGAATAGACTACATTACTAGAAAATTGGTTCAAGAATATAAGAAACTGGGTCTTAGTGTAAACACAACTAAAACAAAATGTATAACAATAGGAGGTACAAAACATGATTTAATAATACAAGAAGAATTGGAACAATGCCACATGCAGAAGAATATTAAATGTCTTGAAATGAAAATTACAAGTGATGGACTACAGGATAAGGAAATTAGAATAGAAATTACTTCTGAGAACTTAATTTAATTTAATTTCTTCCTGTAACCACTACAGGTTGCCGTCGACAAAGAGTACCATGATACAATAGAGTAAAAGCCTTGAGGCTTAGCGATAAATTGTTGTTAATGGTATTATTTGGAACCAACAGATTACAAATGAAACAAAGACAAAAATATTTAAAACAATAGTAAAAAGTATTATGACATACGGATCAGAAGTTTGGATTTTGAAATCAAAATTAACAGCAGCAGAGATGGATTCTGGAGAAGATCTGTAAGGTTCTCTTGGCGAGAAGAAATAAGACAAAAAATGAATGTTCAAAATTAAATTATCGACTTCATTCAAGACCAACTGAAATAGTACGGACATGTAAAAAGAATGGGAGAAGACTGATTACCACAGAGAATTATGGAAGGATACCACAAGGACACACAAAAAAAAAAGAGAGAACACGAGCGACTTGGATAGAAAGAATACTTACAACAATGAGGGAGAGGAATATTGATGAAAATTTATGGTCTGATAGACAAGAATGGAGGAGAGTTATTAAAAAAATTGTGATCATGGACTCCGGGAAAATGTACTAACATTGTAAAACCGGAAATATATATATATATATATATATGTTGAAGGTTGCACAGTGAGTGTGTATGTGGTATTTTGCCAGACCTCATAGCCTCTCTGTCACTATGCTGCCAGTAATAGTCGTATTTGTCTTATTCGTATTTTGAGCCGAATTGGCTGAGTGTGTGGAGCAAAGAATTTGCATTAAATTTTGTGAAAAACTTGGTAACAAACGAAGACAATTACAAAGATAAATAAACCTTTTGGTAATGAAGTTATGGAAATTACACATTAAAGAATGGTATCGTCATTTCAAAGATGATAAACTTCATTTGAGAGTAACGAAAGTTTTGGCAGACCAAGTAGAAGAAATCCCGAAACAATCGAGAAAGTGCGGCTGTTAGTGTTGCAAGATCGTTGAAAGAACAATTACAGAGATCAGGAGTGAAGTGGGAATTTCGATTCGTTCATTGCAAAAAAATGTTGACTGACGATCTTTCCTTGCGCTGTTTCATGTTCTGCACACGTAATATATTATTAATTATAGTTTCTTACATCTATAATTTTCTGTTATCTTTTTTGGCCAAACGTGAATACGGGTAAGCACCACTTTGTTTGTGATAGTTGTATGGTAAGGTTTTGGTGAGGTTAGATAGAGTTTGTTTGGGGATTAACTAGGTGACAGTAGTATCTTTGTATGGCAGTGGTGCTTATCTATATTCAAGTTTCGTCTTTTATTTATTTACCAGTAGAAACATTTTTTTTTTTTTTTTTTCATGTTATTCTAACGAGGGAACATCACTCAATGTTAAGAAAACTTCCATACAATTTATATACCATTCGAAAGAGCATCCTGGAAAATGGTGAAATCTATAATACTACATCCTGCGATGCACATATGAATAGGCTAAAGACAGTTAAAGAGGCGGTGATGGGAGTTTCCGCCATCCGATGGGCGTCTATTATGTTTGACCCGTTGGGCGCGAGGATTGAATATGTATGAAGCAGCATATAGAGCGAGCAACTCTATGTTAAGCAAAAGTCTAAACAATTATACATCAATTTGGAAATATGATGGTGGGACGTATTAAAACTGTTAATTTTACATAGCCACCTGCTGTTATATTGTGAGAAT
This sequence comes from Periplaneta americana, assembly GCF_040183065.1. Classification (NCBI taxonomy): domain Eukaryota; kingdom Metazoa; phylum Arthropoda; class Insecta; order Blattodea; family Blattidae; genus Periplaneta; species Periplaneta americana. The sequence goes on from NC_091118.1 coordinate 186,285,831, forward strand.
GCAGGTGAGTGGTCAGAGGGGGAATTTTAAACACATTACAATGAATGCGTATTAAATTCTCTAAACAAACATAAAATCAAACACATACTCACCAATAATATGACAGTTCCTGCTTATTCCCTTTAAACAAATTTATTGTGTTAGATGGACAGTTGGTACTTGTGAATTTCATATGGAAGAAAATGAGTGTCATCAACTCTCTTTGGTAAAGTTTAGTTGATGCAAGAAACTTTTGTGTTTCAAACATTGTTTTGTTAACTATCATTATCATTCACAGGAGAATGACTATAAATTTTTTTATTAGTGTTCTTTAAATATTAGTAAAATTGTATAAGCTTCTTTTGTTTCTGGCTAAGTGGAAGAGAAGATCTGATGGCTCTCTCTCTCTCTCTCTCTCTCTCTCCCCCCCCCTCTCCCTCTCTCTCTCTCTCTCGCTGTTATTTATACTCGCTTTAACATCTTACGGTTGAGGAAAAACCCTGAAAAACCTCAACCAGGAAATTCAACCCGACCGGGAATCGAACCCGGGCCCTCTGCGTAAGAGACCAGCATGCTGACCCCTACACCACAGAGGTGGCCAACCTGGTGGCCTTAACTTCGCCAGAATAAATAAATTATTATTATTAATTAATTAATTAATTTTTTCAATCCTCATGTCCACCAGGTCAAACATAATAGACTCCCATTGGATGGCGGAAACTTCCATCACCGCCTCTTTAACTCTCTAACTCTAGGATGTAATAGAGATTTCATCATTTTTCAGGATGTTCTTTCGAATGATATATAAATTGTTGGAAGTTTTTTTTAACATTGAGTGATGTTCCCTTGTGAGAGGCAGTTCAAGATGTACCTACCATTGCTCAAATTTTTATTCAGGAATGCTCAGACATTTTCTGTGTGCACCTCTTGCCAAAATAAGCTTTTTTGTCTTTATAGTGCTTTTCCTATTGTACACTTAACATGATATAAACATAAGTAGATATTACTCACGTGAGAATGATGGGGTGGTAAATAATATTTGTAAATTCATTAGACGATTTTACAGGTACAGTTTCATGCTGTGGTATGTGGACCCGTGACTTGATTGATGCTGCATTGTTAAATAACCAAAGAATTAAGATATACATATTCAGGTCATTACTCTTAACAAGGATTTAAATATGTATATATGTGAAAAGCCTTTCAATTGATACTCAGTTGCTGTTTTCAACATCTCTGGTATGGTATATTAACAGAATCTGTTTCTCTGAATGCTTTACATTGGACAATATTACTAACCAACCTGATTGTTGTGGTGTTAGTGTATGTGTGTGTGTGTGTGTGTGTGTGTGTGTGTGTTTGTTGTAGGAAGTACGGCCGTGATTCAGACAATGTATTTAATTTTTAGAGAGACAAACAAATGACATACATATGTTGTAAGTATGTATCTATGTCATGTTGAATGTATTGCGGCTTTACCTTGTACTACTGGAAAAGCCAATTGACACACTGTGGCAATTTCGTTTGTAAGCATGTGTGCGTGCGTGTGTGTGTGTGATGGAATTTTTCTCTAATTTGTTACTTGCCCAGTTGTAAACAGTGTATTCCGAATCTCACCGGTCCGGTGGCATCAATGACGTCACGTTGCAGCGAAATAAGGAACAAAACTGCTGGAAGGATTGATGGCTGTCATGGCGACTGTACAAGTTGTTGTCTGTGCTACGCTAGCAAAATTTTGCAAAATTTTCGTACTCCCATCTCGTTCAAAGAAAAGATAGCATAAACAATTTATTTCTTGAACCAGTAGTAATAACGGGTCCGTTGACATGTTCGCTCATAAGCCATTAACATATTGTTTTTACATTGTGCTCATTATAAACAATACAGCAGAACTAAAGCGGAACACACCGCCATGACACAACAGTGCACGATGTTATTCGTCTGCTAATTCCCGCCCTATACAAGAACCAATCAGATTCACTGATGGAGACTGCCACCACCTGTGCAAGTTGATGGCACCGGTGCGACACTGGTGGAGCATCAATGACGTCATCGGAATTCGGAACACCGTGATGCCATCGGATTGCTCACCGGTGAGATTCGGAATATGCTCAAAGTTTAGTATTAGGATGGGGAGGACTGTAAATTGCGTAGTAACATAGTTAAGTAACCCACAAATCTACCTTCTATCCTTTTCCCTCATTCCTCTGCTGCTACGTGTAATGTTCACAATTACCACACTCAGTTTGCAGGTACCAAACACATGAGTATGAGGCCTTATCAACAACTATCCTCGCCTCCAATTTGTTCCTCCTTTTGAGATTCGTGGTGGTTGTGAATAATTTTCTCAAGTGTAGTTGTGTTACCAATAGTTCTTGCAGCAGATTCCTCTAAAAGTTAAAAGGTAAAAACTTGTTTAGCAGTCACAAAAAAAATATAAAAAAAAAGTAAATTCAAGTGTTTTAATAATAAATATGATAATATAATAATGTTAATAATAAGTGTTATGTTTTTGCTCAAGAGATATGCCGTTATGTCATGTAGGTATAAGGGCTGGTAAATTCATATGTAATTCTTTTGTAGTAATAGAATTCAAGACACGGTACTGGTAAATTTGAAAATGACTATGGAATTGACGATTTTGTTGGAATTGTAAGGACTTGCGAGTTTAAAGATCTCCGTACATTGTCTAAAAGAGAATTATTTGATTCTCTGTAACTGACAGGTTCTTAGAATTCTATAAAATTATCTTGTCAATAGTCAGAAATAACTTTTTACACCGGCTTTACTTCTCCCAGATATTCTCATCTGTTGTGCCTGGACAGCACACAAAAATGGATATTGTAAAACGCCAATAATAGTATAGTGAAAAGAATAAGCCGGAGGTTAAAAAAACATAATATCAGTGCTATTTTAGTTTTGAAATATTTTATAATAAAACTGTTCTCACAATATTTGTAACTGATGAATTTAATTGTTCAATGGGCTGTTTTTTTAATTATCCTCAGTTTGTATCTGCATATCTGTAAATACTACAAGTAACACTTAACACAAGTTTATATTATACTCTTACTGTTACTACTACTGTTACTGCTACTACTATTAATACTATTACCATTATGCATATAGCTAGATATACCGGAGTGTATTTTTTCGGCTCTAGTATAGAAGAAAATATGTACCATAAAGATTAATATTAATAATAATAATAATGATAATGATAATTATGTATTAATATGATGAATGTATATTCCTATACTGTACATAAGGGTTTTATGTTGTTGAAATAAGAAGGGGTCATTGCAAGTACTAATTTCTCATATGAGAGAAAGGTCTCGCCTGTTGTGACAGATTTCAACAGGATTTGACTGCTTGATTATGGTCTGTATCTTTAAGAATTAAGCTATATAATTATATGTGTAGTGTATTTATATAGTGGAAGCACTGTAGCAGACTGCATATTTTACTTGATTTAATTTTTTTTTTATTAGGGTTGCTTATGAATTTCATTTGAAAACAACAAAAATTATTATTGGAATCAGTGCTTTTGTCATTACATCCTGGTCATTTCAAAATTAATGCATTTAGGTGGAGGATAGATTCTTTTGTATTTCTTTTCTATCTACTTGCACTTACATCTATCTCTGTCACATATCTGTGGACAAACATTAATAATGATGGAGCACTTGAAATTTTAAATTCTTATATCGATCCAGTAGGACTGAAGTATTGTTTTTATTTAATAAGTAAGCCAGTGAACCATAGCATTAAGTAACTCACTTGAGCAATATCAAATGTAAATCAAGATTTATGATACTAAATTATCTCTCCTCTGGAACTCCACAGCCTGAATATCGGTATTTGAAATGCTTATTATTAAAGTCATCTTGTTGGATATTCCCCCTTCTCTTGAGATAATCATTTACAGAGTTTATCCCCACTTCCTGATTTTCTTAAGTCTTCATTTTCTTGAATAAATAAGTTTTCACGTTCCAGCTCAGTAATAAAATTATTAACAGTGTTCAGAACACTAAAGTTAGATTTTATTTTCCATGCAGTTAAAGCTTCTTCCTTAATTCACTTTGCAGTTATTTCGGTTTTCTGGTTATTATTTTTATTGAATTTCATATCTTATTAGTGATCATACCAAGAAATATTTATGCCATGTGGTTACATATCTTCCTCTCTGTTTTTAATACAGTCGAACCTCGATACAACAATTTTCTGGGACTAGGAAAATTGTATTGTAATATCAGGGTTATTATTGTATTGAAATGTTGCCGGTATGAAATTTTGCTCCAAGTTTTGTTCTGAAATGGAATGTAGTGGAAATAAGCATAAAACAACATTACATACTGTGAAATAAAATTTACTCACTATTTGATTATCCTACTTGAAGTACAAATTCATTTTTAACATTCGGACTTTTTTAATCAGTAATAAAATTGTATTCTGTGTTTTGGTTTTGAGATTTTCATCAACAAACGTGTTCATATTACTTCAAGCACAGTCAGATGTTCTGGTGGTACTAGACACATTAAACCACTTCAAGGTAGCAATATCAGTAACTTCTGCTGCTGCAGTTTTTAAATGCCTACATTTATGATTAATTTTACCACTTGCAGCACTGTCCTATATTTCCTTTTGTTTCTTTATGAATGTTGCAAGTGTTGACTTTGCAAAGTCATACTTGTTAGCCATTTCAGGCTGCTTCAATTCCAGATTTAAATTACTAAATGCAGCTAATTTAGTCTCCAAACTGATTTGTTTTCGTGTTACACCTCCCATCATTAACAATTGTATGTGCAAAGCGCCAGTGGCAGGAGTATGTGCCCTTGAAGTAGAGTTCTACTGTAACATACTCATTGCACAAAATGCAAAGCTCGGTCAACAAAAGTATAGAGAAAGGGTATGTTAAATAACAGAAACATTTCTTTTTAAGAGGGTGATGTCAAGTTAAAAGTGAAATATTGGCTATGTAAACCAAGTAAATTAATACAGTAAACTCTCATTAAGACGAACTTCAAGGGACTGAAAAATCGCTTGTTTGTATTAACGAAGTTTGTCTTATCCGAATTCTGATCGATTTTTGTTGTAACGAATTCACTCTTTCAGTTCAAAACACTTTCTCATGGTTTGTAGTTAGTAATAATGAATTTCGATTTATGTACCTGTGAACGTTTCTGAATACTGTATTAGAAGAATGTATCATCAGTACTTACGGTTTAGAGAAGTCTCCATATCTGGCCTCTTTCCATCTTGGTGCAGTCTTCCAGATATAGAGGTTATTCAGTTTATAAAAATTATCACTTTTATTACCACAATGAATTTAACTTAAATTACTTCTAACTCACTTATATTGCCCTCATATTGTTAAAATATTCAAGAACCTCAGATTCCATTTGTTCATATTTTGCTGCACGAATTCACTTAATTTTTCCTGATGAAGAACTGGAAGCTGCAACAGCGTCAGTTTCATCTTTGTTTTTTTATTGTGGTCAAAGGAGTAGGTTTTAGAATTTGAAAATATTTTGCAATTTGAGTTTTTGTCATAGTACCGTGACACACTTCAGTCAAAATTTTAACTTTAGTTTTGATATCTATAGATTTTTTCCTTCTTTCACTCATGTTGTTGCTTGTATTGAGATGTTATCCCGAACACTGGCCATGAGAAATTAACGGTTAAATCACTGGCACCTAATGACACCTCTCGAGATAAGACACACAGAAGACTTAAGCTACCATAAACCGGGGTTATTTTGAACACAGAGGAAACTTTGACCATTTTTTTTTTCAGAAAATAATATTTAGGTTTCTACATGATGCACTTGTTATAGATGGAGGTAAATTTGGTATGAGAATGATTTTATGATAATTTACCCCTATCTATAGCAAATGCAGCATGTAGAAACCTAAATATGATTTTCTGAAAAAGTGGTCAAAGTTTTCTCTGTGTTCAAAGTAACCCCAGTTTACAGTATTATTCTGGTTCCCATGAAAGATATAGCAATAATACAGTAGAACTTGGTTATAACGACATCCAAGGGACCTTGAAAATTATGTTATAAACGAGTGTCGTAGTAACCGAGATTCAAATTATCAGTCTAGTGAGGTGGGAAATGAAAAATAATAAACATAATTAGGCTTATTTTAGATTTATGTATTCACTTTTAAGCATACCATGAACACAATAGAATACACATACAATTATAAATACAGTATTCTGTATTAAAACAGTTTGTTCATTACTCACCAAACTTCTTTACTGAGAAATGAAGTTATCAGTCATTTTACTCTGTTGTCTCCTACTTGCCCAATATACATTTTATAAATTAAATTTTATGGTAATTATTTCAGTTGCAATTTCACTGCTCCTCCTAGCTTCATAGAAATGTTCACAATTCTAATGGCTTCTAAAGTGTCACTCACTTCTTTAAGTGGCCATACTGCGTGCATTTAGTGAAAACTTCCTGTTGAAACTGACCGCATGCAGGTAGGCTACCATTAATACCACATGAATTCGGGCAGGTTACAATGGGATGGGGAATCTGCCTGGTCTATGATAGAAGGGAACAGTAAAGGATTTGCCAGATTTCAGCAAAATATTTCTTAAAATACTTTGGTTCTTAGAAAATTGTATTCCAAACTGAGGTTGAAAATGACATTATATGCGAGGTAGACGCATATACGTTTGTCGTATTAAGCAAGGGAGAAAAGCTTATGTCTTATGGGGAATTTGTTGGGACCACAGAATATTTGACGTTACAGGCGAGGTGTTGCACAAAACGAGGTCGCTATAACCAAGTTCTAATGTATTATGTGTTCTAATCGATATTGTGAAGGACATTTGAAGTCTTTACTATGAGAGCGAGCGAAGAAAGTTCCCATGCAATAAACTCCAAAGGATGTATATAAAAGTTGTATTTTTGTTCGTATGAATATTAAAGAAGAGGACAAAAATCTGGGGACCGAAAATTTGTTCGAATTTCATATAAACAGAAATTCGTATGAACCAAATAAAAATCCATTAAAATCACTGCATTTGAGCAGGAACCTGGAAAATTGATTGTATTAAGGAGGTGTTCTTAACCGAGTTCGTATTAATGAGGGTTTATCAGAGTTTCTCCAAAATTTAACCATTGTTATAATGATGAATAGAACACATTTATAATATAGGAAATATATCACAGGGTTTATGGCTATATCAGTTTTCGTTGTACAGAGATTCGACTGTACTAACAAATATAAAAATGTTTATTTCACTTTAAAATATTTAGTGATTTACACATAGGCCTAATTCAGTTTCCAAGACGTACATTTTGGTGAACTAATGTGCTATTTTAGTATTTTGAATTAATTTAGTACTGCATAATTTCATTCTTTGTACAGTATTTATACTTATATAGGGAAAGTTCTTTATATCCATGTCAATAAGTTGCAAGAGCAGCACGAAGATAGAAATTCTGATGGGCTAACCTTTAAAACAAGCATTTCGTTCTTATAAATTTTTAATTCCTAGAATTGTTCTGAAGATTATAGTAAAAATAAAATTCCTTTACTCCTTTCTGTAATCACATCCATCATGTTAGACACTTATCAGCTGAGCTAACTTGACTTTAATGCAAAACATAATTGAATATTACATCAATTTTCATTACAAATAATTAATTACAGTGTTGCTAAAACATTCACGTGCTCCATATATATATAAAATATTTAAGATACATCATTTCTCTCTTTACTGTCCACTTGGATCTTCATTTTCATTTCTTCTTTTCTTGATTATTTAGATGCAGTGGCATAGCTGAACATTGGGTTAGTACACAAAATGTCAGTGTGAATAAAAAATAAGCCTTGGTGAATTTCTTGCCAGAAAAAGTACAACAATGAAATAGAAGTAAGGATGGGAAATTTTACCAAGGGCTATGTGTATAGATATTCTGTTCAGTTAAATCTTGTTTGCTTGCTTTTTATTATTGGAGAGCAGACAAGTAATAACTGAATTCTTTTCGGCAGGTAGACTGACATAAAATAAAAAATGAAGAAACTAGGGATAGAAAGTGGTAATAACTATGATATTAATATATTATGACTGCATCATTTGCAATTGAGAAATCTGATTTTATAATTACTGGTAGATGCTCCAGACCCCTCTTCCCTTTTTTGTGTTTGTAATAATAACGTATCTTTGACAAACATTGTGACCAATAAAACAGCAATCGCTACTGTGAAAATGTTGTTTTTATATTGGAAAATACAGATCTCCGGAATTGTAATTGGAAAACATTTTGGGAATGCAGGAACAGGAGGATAATCTTAAGTTGAGAGACTGGCATTGAGGAACTCTTGATTATTATAATTACGAGGATAATATCTTGTATTTCATTTTCCCCCCACATATCCAGGTATTGGTGCGATTAGCGAACATTTATTTTTATTTTATTTACCAGTACTGTACTCATAGGCAGAACAAAAGAAAAGAGAATAATTTTTGTATTTCAAACTGTTTTTTCTTTGGTGCTATATTTCTGGTTAGATACGTGTCAGGCAGAGTATTGTATCCAACATGTCAAAACATATTTGTAGATTTCATTTTCATTATTGGATGTATCAAGAAATTGCTACACCAGATGCCCATTTTATATTTCTGAATACTCCACAGTGTGATACAAAGTAAAAGTAAATCTGTGGCATTACAGCCTATGAAGGGCTAAGACCTACCAGCCGGCTGCTGGCCTCACGTCCACATGCCGAAGCAGAGGTAGATGATCATCCAACCAGAATGGAGGTATCGTGTGGTTAGCACGATGATCCCCTCCAACCATTATAGCTGGTTTTCGAAGCTGGATTTTTGCTATCTATTGTAGCTTCCTAAGTGCATCACGATGCTGGTTGGGCACCGGTCCCATACACTGGCCGAAATTTCATGAGAAAATTTCTTCCCCTATGAAGACTCGAACCAGTGCTCTTTCTGTAACGGCATGTGACTATAGTGTAATACAGCAATCTTGATATTTTACACTTGTTGTATTATGCAGGTAGCACTATACCTGCTTGCACTTCATCTTTTCTATTTTCACACACTATCGATTATTAGGGTTTCCAATCTCGAGTGTCCTGAAAATGCCATATGAGCAGAGCCATGTCTATATACTGTGTTAGCAATAAACGTGAAAAATGATTTTAAATTGTGGTTGGAGATATGTACACATTTATTGTTCAATAACAATAATGGTTTATTTAACTTGGGAAAATTAAAGCCATTATAACACTCAACAATAAGTAAAAGTGTGATACAAAAAACACTACAAATTGTTTTTATCAGTGGCGCTACAGCCCATGAAGGGCCAAAACGGACCAGCTGGCTGCTGGCCTCACGTCCACATACCGAAGCAGAGGTGGACGATCACCAACCAGAATGGAGGTATCGTGTGGTTAGCACGATGATACCCAGCCGTTATAGCTGGTTTGCAAAACCAGATTTTCGCTATCTATTGTAGCTACCCAAGTGCATCACGATGCTGGGTGGTCACCGGTCCCATACACTGGCCGAAATTGCATGAGAAAATTTCTTCCCCCATGAGGACTCGAACCAGTGCGCATTCTGTAACTTGAGTCCTAGGCAGGATGCCTTAGACCACTACACCACAGTGCTGGACATGGGTTTTGTTTAAGTGATAATGATATTGTCACTAGAAGTCTTAAATGAATTCTGAAAATATTGCAGCTTCTTGTATGTTTCTGTTTGGAGTTAACAGTAAATTAAAGTAATAATTGTGTTAATTATTTCACTACATCTTACCATCCATTATGTCCTTCAACTAAATAACATATCAAATATTATAACTTAAATCCACTGAGTAATAATAAAAATGTCTGTGAAAATAGCTGTAAAAGAGCAATTCAAGACACAACATCTGCAAGGTCTAGCCTCAAGAACATCTGAGAAGCACTGGAGAGAGTCAATACTGAAAATACCAATTCAACCAAGAAAAAGTGCAGTCGCACTCTTTCGTCTAGCAACAGGGCATGATTTACTGGCGAAATACCTCTTTTGTTTTGGGATAATGGAGACACCATCCTGCAAATTGTGTACCTAACTAATACAGAGATGAACCGACATCACCTTTCAATATGTCCTGGCCTACAGTCACTCACAGAAGTGAAACACTATTGGGAAGCCAGAAAGAAGATGCTTTTTCTATAAAATTGTTTCTTAATATTTCTTCACTTGTTGTTTTCTTTGAAGATTAATGATTTTATAATCAGTTTACCAGCCATTAGATAAATAAATAATATATTTAGTGAGTTATATATTCATGTAATGTGTTTAAATTGATTTTCGTATCCAAGCAAATTTGGTAGAGATGTAGTAGGTTATTACATAATTACAGACATATTTTATTGCAACATCATCGCGAAAATTTGATACTCTATTCAATGCCAAGAAACGAAATTTAAAAAATGACACATGAAATTCTAAGAAAATTATCACCATAAAGAAAACACGGCTTTGCTTATGGGGAAGTTCACGTATGATTTTTGCTACTTAGGCAACCAGACTGATGCTGTACTTATCACAGAAATTTCAGTTCTCAGATGATCAGCTGCATTATATTCGAGGTAAGCTATAAAACAAGAATACTGTGCGGAACGAAGTATGTTATTACTAGAATCCTGTGTTTGGTTATCTAAAGCTTCCAAGCAATCCACAACAGTGTAGATATGTATGGAATATAGCTCGGCGGTATCCAACACTACTTAGTTCAGGTCTGCTTTTCAGTGAACATACGAAAACAAAATTAAGCTAGACAGTTGGAAATCAGTATTCCAATAGAATAATTTGGTAGTGAGCACGTCATTAGGAAAGAAGAAAATATACTTTATGAGAAAGAAGGAAAAATGTTTCATTTTAAACACTTGAGAGACTCGTAAAGCACACAATCATAATTTGTATTATTCTAAGTCTGTGTTGGAGTTTATATTCCAAACTTTAATTAGATATGAAGTACTATCTAGATACATTTTACTTATTGTAAAAATCAAGAGTGACAAATTCAGGGTCCCAGGTACCATGGTGACTAAAAATGTTATGCTCTCAAGTGCCTGAAAATTCTTGAAGCCAGCATAACACCTCGAACTACTGGAAGACATCTATGTGATGAATTGCGAAAGAGATCGTTTGAATCCTGGTGTCATTTACCTCATAAGGGGAAAGGTGTAGTCATCTATGAAGAATATCCAAGAGCCAATTCATGGGTCAGCACCAAAAAGAATTTGTCGTCTTCGGAATATATTAATGCAATCAAGATGTCCTGCAAGCTTACTGCAGTGTGCTCCGTTCCTGGCAGAGCTTTCAGCACGACCTGTTGCCGTCAACCTGGCTGCAATGAGACAGAAACTCTTGGCCACGTGTTGGGCTTTTGTCGGAAAGGAGAGTTATTGCATAACAACAGGCATCATAGAGTCCGTGGAGCTATCACCTGTCTTCTTTGGAACAAGGGTTGGGAAGTTCATGGAGAGGTCCACTGTATTTCTGAAGACGACTCTCACAGAAGAGTGGATATAATAGCAATAAACAGACAACAACAAAAGGTTATTATCATAGATCCAACTATACGCATGGAGAGAGATCTAAACCAAGCTCATCAGGTTGATCATGAAAAGAGGGCCATTTATGAACCTTGTATTCTCTACCTTAGTGCCAAGTATAACATCCCTCTCTTCAATTGGTCAGTGACAGGTTTATTTTTTGGTGCTCGGAGTTCTTTACTAAAATTTACATATATTTTTTTAAAAGAATTATCAGTATCATCTTTTGAAATTCAAAAAATCATCTCGCAAATTCTTAAAGATTCCCTGCAGATTATACAATTCCATTTATACCACTCAGAAGGCCTTAATTAAGGATATGCTAATTTTAAATAAAATCTTTTATTTATAAATATAATTTGATAATCAGTGGTGCTTAATTATTAAATTCAAGTGTGCTTTTTAAATTAATATCATTACACATGTTGCATATCTCAAGATACTGTCCTATGTAGCTTCAGAGCATCTCTGAGACCCTGTGTTTGCATTGTATAGATATTTAATATTGCTTAATATATTACAGTAAATGTATCTTTATCTTAGCTCGAATGGTTTTCTCATTGCATGTATGCGCAAAATTGCGCTGGCTTCTGAAAATTGTTTAGTCTTGTCTATCCCTGATAAAAATTATATTTTATTGCATATAAGCTGCCTTTAAATAAATATTTCGTTATTGTTATTAAATTCAAGTAATATTTTGTATATGAGTACTATTCCTGTTGTTCACCGACTTATACGTATATGCACACAAATAAACAAATGCAAACACACTGTACTGGAGTGTGCAAGAAGACCACTGAACAGCATCGTGAACTGTTCGCTCGCAACTTGCTCTCCAGACCGAACAAAGTTAGTATGATCGATGTACATCTAACTTGTATTCAAAGTAACCAAACTCAGGACTTTGGTTATTACGTTATTTATGACTACTATTGCTAAGTAAGGATTGAGTCGACAATGTCAAATAATATTAAACACTGTTTCTGTTTGTGGATTACGTGTGGAATGAAGGGTGTACTGACTTCATTAATATTACTCGATCTCTCCATAAGCATGCCGATTCGGGAGAACAGTGCAAATTGCACTTTAATGCATTCGTAAAAAACAAATACTATAGCTGATGCTCTTCAAGAGAATAGAAGACTTATAAATGAACAGTTTAATGATAATATACGCTTAAATAGGCTTTTCTAAGAGATAACAATGCAACACTGTATTTGTGCAAACAGGAACTTCTAGTCAAGTGCCATGACGAAAGTGTTTCTTCGTTACATTGTGGACGTTTCAAAGAGCTTGTTACTATTTTGACATCAAGAAGTCTCGTAGAAATACAGACTCATTACAACAAAATAAAGAATTCATTCAGTGGCAATTTTAAGACAATTGAAAACGAACTTGCCGATTGCATTTCAGATTATATACAAGAACATGTAAAAACTGAAAGTAATGGTTCATATTTCGTTTCTATGCAAGTCGATGATACCACAGACATTTGTCAGACGTCCCAATGCTCTATTATAGTGAGATATGTTAATGTAGAGGGGGAGCTAGTTGAGAGATTTTTAGGGTTTCATAATGTAAGTGCAGACATCAGCAGAAGCTCTTTTTCAGTTGTTGGATGGTGCCTTAAAAGAATTTGACTATGAACGCAAATTAGTTTCGCAATGCTATGATGATGCGAGTGTAATATTAGGTCATTTGAATAGCTGCAAAAGAGAAGCAAAGACAAAGGGCCTCAAGCAATCTTTTTACAGATAAGGAAGTAAAATTTGGAGTTACCTTATTGTATAAGTTTTGCTTAGAACACACTGCGCATGTGCAGAAAACAAGAGCCCCTGTATATATACTGTACTACTTGTAGACAGTCATGCGAAATTGTTACCTACATACAAGTGGATCCCATCAAGACTTGCTCCAAATTTTAATTCCGTATCTGTACATTGTTTAGCTCGCCAGTTAAATTTTATTCTAAAGCAAAGTTGTAATAGGTACTATTTCAAAGTGTCACATATATTTTGCTAGTATTGCTGGCATCCCAACTTTTTTCCCCATAATTCTGCAAAACGAATGCATGAACTTGATTTAGTTTTGACAAAAAGAATCCCTACTTTAACTGAGACAAGATGGAGTTCAAACTCCAAACTTATCCAGGGATTGTTGAGAACTAGGACAAGCTAAAAGAAGTTTTCCAAGTTATTTTAAACTATGTAAAATCTGATGAAAATTCTATTCATTCTAGCAATGGATTTCTCAATGAAATGGACAAATTTGAATGTACTTTTCTTGCTATCATTTTCAATTATATTTTTAGTTTAACTGACGTTCTCCTCGAAATTATTCAGAAAAAGTCAGTGGACATTGGTTACTGGTAACTAAAATCAAAGGGTGATATTCTAAAGAATAGAAGGGATAAACGTAATTTCGTAACATTGTTTGAAAATGCCACCAAGCCTACAAGTGTGACCATCAGAAGAAGACAAAAAAATTATGTTTTCCATAATTGTCGGTTCCTTTATTTTGAAATTCTCGACAACATATTGATGCAAAGGAGTGTTCGGTTTCAAGATTGTGATAAATTACAGTTCCTATGTCTTATGGACTTCTCAAAATTTCAAGATCACTCCACCAATTTTCCAACTAAGGCCTTACAGCAGTTACGTCATTGCTATCCACAAATATTTAGTAAGCTCCAGCACCTGAAAAATGAACTGTGTCTTCTTTATGCAGATAAAAATTACAGAGATTTCACTCCTGAAGAAATACTGCACTCTCTCCAAGACAATCAAGATGTATTTGAGGAATTTTACAAGTTATTCACTCTTGCTGTGATAATTCCCTCTACTAGTACATTGGTGGAAAGGATCGTCTTTGTCGAACATTACAATTAAAAAGGAACACTTAGCTCAACTTACTAACGTCACCCCTTTTACAGTGACATTAACGACAGGTTTGCTGACCTAAAGGATAGAAGGATCGACCAAATGTACAAAAAAAATAGGTGAGTTATGCATGAGTGACGTAATTTACTATAATTCATTTTAAAGAAAGTAGTTATGTTTTTAATGTCTGTAAGTATGTACTTCACTTACTATTTATGGCACGAGCCACCACTGCATCACTGGCATTTGAACCCAGGTCTAGTCATCGTAAGCCAGCGCTGAGCCAACTGAGCTATCAAGGTGACTTGGAACTGGGTTAATATTATTAAATGTCCAAAGATTCACAAAAACGAACAGATTCACAGACTTAACCTTATCAGAAGTAACTTTAACCAAATATAATGTTATTTCTCTCTCACTCCCTCTACACCCAAAAAGATTGATTTAATGATGTTCCTCTTTTATAGGATCTTCAATTTACCTTTACAACTGAGGTGGAAACTGTTTCAGATGCTTACTTTCAAAAGCTTTGAAATGATGCTCAATTCATTTTTTTAATTCTATTTGTCTGACTTTGTATTGTGCTGAAGCTCTTATAAATTATAGTGATTAATTGATTGATCGATCAACTGATTGATGTATTTATTTATTCATTCATTTTTACATGCACCATTTCATTAAGCATACTGATGTAGATCAAAATTGAATGTAATTGATCTTAGAAACCATAGTCCTTTATTATATTATTTGCTAAAAATATTTCTGCAAATGTCCATGGAACTGTTAGCAGTGTCCAGTTACACTTTCGTACATAAACTGTATACAGTAACTCATTTTCTTCTTTCTGAGGAGAGCACAAAGGCTGCACCACAACCTAAGACTTGTTATGCCAACTGCCTCTATGAGATAATCGTTGAAGTCCTCAGGATCACATTCCTGTAAGTATAGTGATTCACTATTTGGCGGGATTTATCAATTCAGCTACAACACCCAGGTCTGACGGAGTCCGTGTAAATAACAAAAGATGCCCCTCTGCAGCCTCCTCAAATCAATGCAATCTGTTCGTAAATTACACTTCTACATGCTGCTGCATCCTATATTAACCTGAAGATCACTTTACTATAGATATCATGATTCACCATTTGTTGCCATCTACCAATTCAGCTACACAACACCAGGACTGACACAGTCTGTGAAACCCCCTCTGTTCTCCTGGAATGTACGCAGGACGCCCTCTGTGCGCAAATCATGGTACTACATCTGCTGCATCTCCGGTTCATCTGAAATTATTGAAAGGTGACAGATAAAGTTGATTTTAATTAAGTAAAATGAGTCTGAGGTCCAACACTGAAAGTTATTCTGCTTTGGTTGGTTGAGGGAGAAAACCTCGGTAAAAAATCCAACCAGGATTTGAACTTAGGCCCACTCGTATCACAGTTACATGCTGTTACTCCACAGTGGTGAACACTGTATAAACCTTCCTTTTCACTGATTTTACCAGTTGTCATTTCATATATCAATCTGTCAATTTAATCTAAAACACGAAGGAACTGTGAATGAACTCATGTCCAAACACTTCCTCAATCTTTGCGCATTAGTTTGATCTCCTCAGCAGATAGAAGAATATAAAAAAATTAGTTGTCTATACTAGTCTAGTTGTCTAGTTGTTCGATTAATTAAAATGTGTCTTAGTGAAACTTACAGCAGAGTCCGTATAGGCCAGTTTCTATCTGATGCTTTTCCGGTTCACTGCGGGCTAAAGCAGGGAGATGCACTATCACCTTTATTTTTTAACTTCGCTCTAGAATATGCCATTAGGAAAGTCCAGGATAATAGACAGGGTTTGGAGCTGAATGGGTTACATCAGCTTCTTGTCCATGCGGATGACGTCAATATGCTAGGAGAAAATCCACAAACGATTAGGGAAAATGCGGAAATTCTAGTTGAAGCAAGTAAAGCGATAGGGTTGGAAGTAAATCCCGAAAAGACTAAGTATATGATTATGTCTTGTGACCAGAATATTGTACGAAATGGAACTATAAAAATTGGAGATTTATCTTTCGAAGAGGTGGAAAAATTCAAATATCTTGGAGCAACAGTAAGAAATATAAATGACACTCGGGAAGAAATTAAACGCAGAATAAATATGGGAAATGCCTGTTATTATTCGGTTGAGAAGCTTTTGTCATCTAGTCTTCTGTCAAAAAATCTGAAAGTTAGAATTTATAAAACAGTTATATTACCGGCTGTTCTGTATGGTTGTGAAACTTGGACTCTCACTTTGTGAGAGGAACAGAGATTAAGGGACTTTCCTAATGGCATATTCTAGAGCGAAGTTAAAAAGTAAAGGTGATAGTGCATCTCCCTGCTTTAGCCCGCAGTGAACTGGAAAAGCATCAGATAGAAACTAGCCTATACGGACTCTGCTGTAAGTTTCACTAAGACACATTTTAATTAATCGAACAACTAGACTAGTATAGACAACTAATTTTTTTATATTCTTCTATCTGCTGAGGAGATCAAACTAATGCGCAAAGATTGAGGAAGTGTTTGGACATGAGTTCATTCACAGTTCCTTCGTGTTTTAGATTAAATGGAGGGTGTTTGAGAATACGGTTCTTAGGAAAATATTTGGGGCTAAGAGGGATGAAGTTACAGGAGAATGGAGAAAGTTACACAACGGAGAGCTTCACGCATTGTATTCTTCACCTGACATAATTAGGAACATAAAATGCAGACGTTTGAGATGGGCAGGACATGTAGCACGTATGGGCGAATCCAGAAATGCATATAGAGTGTTAGTTGGGAGACCGGAGGGAAAAAGACCTTTAGGGAGGCCGAGACGTAGGTGGGAAGATAATATTAAAATGGATTTGAGGGAGGTGGGATATGATGGTAGAGACTGGATTAATCTTGCTCAGGATAGGGACCAATGGCGGGCTTATGTGAGGGTGGCAATGAACCTCCGGGTTCCTTAAAAGCCAGTAAGTAAGTAAGTTGTCTATACTAACTAATAGTGTAAGAAATTAGATAGTTGTCTCTACCCTGTCACATCACATGCAGACTAAGATTATGCATACAATGTGCTGCACCAGCTGTATGAGTACTATCTACTCGAGGTTACTCGATTTTTTGATGATCTTCATTCAAGCTCACGGATAGTATGGGCAGCTACTTTATATTTGTCTATCTGCTGTGATGATCGGTTTGAGAGAAGGATTTCGAGATGAGCTTATTAACAGTTCCCTTAATTTGATCCATTGCCCCCCAAGTGCCTTCATGGCATGTTACGGGGATACCTTTTTTTACCTTTTTATGAGCTCTATTAAAAGAATTATATAGGGATAAGTTGACTGATTTATTCCTTTATAAATGCTTGTCAAATACTCTTTACATATTTAAGTCAAATAGTGAAACTTGTCATACAGCTGATACTGCAGTTGAAACCTTTTTTAAATTTCCTAAGGCCAGTCATTGCTTTTCGGCTCATATGAGAAGATTGATAAGAGACACAGGTCCAGTCCTGACCAAATTGCAAGCCTCTTCGTTATCTGTGATATATTTGTATCCAAGAAACCCATCTTTTTACTGTTGAATTTCCTGCAGCCTTCAATCAACCCAGGAGTGTTATATATAAATTGTACTGGGTGTTCAGTTCAAAGTGTGTCATGGCTCGCTGTATGCCGTCATGTGGCTAGCCGATGAGCCTAGAGAATTCAATCTTCCTACACTTCCGCAGAGGTGTATAACCTATGAGGCAGAGAAGTTGCCTAGCAAGTACGGCATTCATTCTGAAGAGTATGTACCGATACGTACGGTAATGCCGGTAGTGGCAGGAATGTGAACTGTTTGGAAATACGTACTGTCGGGATATGGGGAGAGGGTTAAGACGATTACTTACGTATTTGTTGACATTAACTTCGAAGGTCAACATGGACACGGAGCATTTGATTTGTGTTGTGGAATGTTACCGTACGCAACCGATGATAACAAATACCCTGCATACGACTTGCCGGCGCAAAACACAGTTCGAAAGAGGTTATGGTAGCACACAGACTGTACAGACCGCCATCTGTTGCTACGACGTTCAAGTTATACCGTACACGTTCTCAAGTTCAGATTGAAGAACGCCTTAAATAATAGGCAACTTCTCTAACATATAAGCTGAAACTCGCTTCAAATCGGTGACCCAACAACAGTGATGTCATGACACATTTTGAAATGAACACCCAGAATAATAATCATCAGGGTCTGAATTTTAGTGTGTCATGTTTTACATATGTATTTAATATTTTCAACATTAGAGACCAATGAAACAAGTACATCTAAAATAGAAAAAAGAGTAAGTGAAGGAAGGAAAATAATTAAAATGCTAAATTCAGTACTATAAAATAGAAACGTTTTGAACATAACAAAAAGCTTATTATAAGTAGGCCTACTTATTACTATTAGGTTGATGCAAAAGTTCGTAGCTTTTTCGGTGTGACAAAAGTTTTTATTTGAGATGAATATAAGACAGAAATTAATCAGCAATATATTCTCCTACATTATTTACGATTCCCTGCCAATGCTGGAGTAGTTTTTCGATTTCACGTCTGAGAAATCTGCTGGTTTGGTGTTAAAGAAGTTGTCAAGCCAAGTTTATAAAGTATATTCGTTATCAAAGGATTTCCCTTGAAGATTGTTGAATAGAGAATGGAAAAGGTGGAAATCTGAGGGCGCAAGAGAATATGGTGGATGTGGAATCACCTCCCAACCAAGCTCCTGGATAGCTGCTTTCGTCATGTTAGCAGAGTGCAGGTGTGCATTATCATGTTGTAGCAGCACTTGATGCAGTCTTCCCGGTCGTTTTCCTTCAATTGCAGCTGCAAGACGTCTGAGTTGTTGGGAGTAAATGTCAGCAGTTACGGTTAAATTCCTGGGGAACGATGTCTTCTTTATCCCACCAGACACACAACATAATCTTTTGTGGAGGGACACTAACTTTTATACCAGGAGTTGTGTGTTGAAACGACAAAACCATTTTTTTGCAATGCTTTGTCTGATGGAATTCTCCACGTACCCGACAGAAACAGAATAACTTGCTGGAATTTTTTTTAAGGGAATTTCTGAAACCCTAAATCTTTGTGGGTATGACTGTTACATCCAAAAACACAACACTGAAGCATGATGTACCCAATATAAAACTTCAATACTTTGTAACAATTTGTAACACAACTCTTCGAAACGTTGTGTTATAATTTTGACAATTAGCAATGGAAAAAGTCCAAACTGCTCAACTATTGAATTTGTAATGGATTGACCTAACGACACTTTCTGTGAAAACAGTAGTTAATACCAACAGTACTAAAACTGTCCTCCAACAATAACACAGGTCTCCTGTAGTATGGTGTTTTCTTTTTTTTTTTTTTTTTTTTTTCGAATTTCATTGGTAATTCTTGCTAGAAGCTCTTGAAATGATTTCTTAAACAAGTGAAAATACGGGGAGGAGGGGGGGGACATTTTATAGTCCTAATGTAAATCATAAAATAAAATGTGAAATAGTCCCGATTCTGTCTTTCCAAATGAATGGACCCAGACTCTGCTTCTATTTCTACTCCTATTCTTTCTTATCGAACTTTATGTGCATATAAATCCCGGCTCTAGTAAAGACAAGATTAACTTGTTTTGAACTTCGCGGTATTTTGTGCAAGTGCCGATTCCAAGCTTCCTGTAACTCCAAATTAAATTTAAATCAATATATTTCTTTAATAATATAAACAAATTTATTGGACTTTATTTATTTAACTCTAATTCAAAATGATGTAGATGCTGTTATCTAGGTATAATTAATGTAATCAATTTTATGAACATAATATTTCCCTTGAGTACAGCGATTGGAAATCCTTTTTCCGGTTGGTGTGCAAGTGTGGTTAGGTAAGTGGGAATGGATAGAGTGACAATGATAATTATCCATTGCATCGGTAATGTTAACTGAAAATAAACGTTGATGCTATGTTATATGCAGTTATTTCTGCCGTTATAACTATAACGAAATAGGTAGTTTGTATTATTTAAGCATATTCCATATTGTAGTGCGATGTAGTTTGTGGCATGTTGGACGTACCGACATGGAACATGCCACATACCTACTTTTAAGTAATTTTGTATTTGTTCCTGAATTATTGTTTACGCTTATTCTGTATTAGGTGTAAAAGGCCCTTTACATCGCCATGGGGGCTTACAAATATATTCAAGAACTTTACCGCAAGAAGCAAAGTGATGTTATGAGGTTCTTGTTGCGGATAAGATGCTGGCAATACCGCCAGTTGACAAAGATGCATCGAGCTCCAAGACCTTCGCGTCCGGATAAAGCTCGTAGGATGGGATATAAAGCCAAACAAGGTATTAACCCTATTGTAATATGTTTTGTATTAAATTAAGTAGCGTCCAGTGATGAATTGTACATGCACCACTCTCACATTCTATGATGGGGATTATGTATTTCTGAGGTAATTTGTTTATGCAATTATTTAATTTCAAGCACTTGAATATTTATAATAATGTAGTCACTTTTATATTGCAGGATATGTTATTTACCGTATCCGTGTTCGCCGTGGAGGCCGAAAGCGTCCAGTGCCAAAAGGTGCAACTTTCGGTAAGCCCAAAAGCCATGGAGTAAATCAGCTGAAGCCCACTCGTAACCTTCAGTCTATTGCAGAGGTATGTTAATATTATGTGATTAATAACGAGTGTCTTTCATGATTAATGCAAATCATAAAGTGTACATTTTTTCTAATTAAACTGGTACCAGTATCATTATAGTATTGGGTGGAAGTTACCATTGTCGATTTTATCCATTAATAACTCAGTTTCTCTGCTAAACTAGGCTGAAGTATTCCCTTCGTGCTCCGCTTATACACCCTACATATAAGCTTATACGAATCTGACGCAGGAGGCGACAGGTTCATGTCAGTAGATTTACTAGCATGTAAAAGAATTCCTGCGGGACAAAATTCCGGCACATCCGGCGACGCTGATATAACCTCTGCCGTTGCGAGCGTCGTTAAATAAAACAATTTTAATTCTGACGCAGGTTAGGTTTGATTAGATTAGGGTTTTGTTATGCCTTGCTTAGACGACCAATTGCTTCTCCACAAATAAGCTAATCCTTTATAAATTCAAGATTTTCACTTCCGAAATCACCGTAACTAACTCAGCGCTAGTTTTACCGCGATCGTTCTGTTAATGAGAAATTTTGTTTCTGGGTGTGTACGCAGATGAAGGCAGACGACATGCCAAGTAAATGCTATGATATGGATAAGCACTGTTAATGTATTTCGGCCAGCAAATGGAATTGGTGCTCACGCAGCATCGTGATGAATTTAGGGAGCTGCGATAGGTAGCAAAACCTGGTTACGGAAACCAGCTATAATGGTTGTGGTGATCACTGTGCTAATGACATGATACTTAGTTTTGGTTTGAGCGTATTCCGAATCTCAGCGCTGAGCAATCTGTTGGCATCACGGTATTCCGAATTTCACCGATGGTTTCACTGATGCTCCATCGGTATCGTACCAGTGCCATCAGCTTGCAGAGGTGGTGGCAGCCGCCATCATTGAATCTGATTGGTTCTTGTATAGGGCGGGAATTAGCAGACGAATGACATCGTGCACTGTTGTGTCATGGCGGTGTGTTCCGCTTTAGTTCTGCTTTATTGTTTGTAATGAGCACAACGTAAAAACAATATGTTAATGGCTTATGAGCGAACATGTCAACGGACCAGTTATTACTACCGGTTCAAGAAATAAATTGTTTATGCTCTCTTTTCTTTGAACGAGATGGCAGTACGGAAATTTCGCAAAATTTTGCTAGTGTAGCACAGACAACAACTTATACAGTCGCCATGACAGCCATCGAGCCTTCCAGCAGTTTTGTTTCTGTTTCGCTGCAGCGTGACGTCATTGTTGTCCACCGGTCCGGTGAGATTCGGAATACGCTGTTCGATGATCGTTCACAAGGCATGTAGATATGAGGCCAGCAGCATGCTGGTCAGTCTTGGCCACGGATTTTTCTGTTAATATATCAATAAAAATCTAACTTTATCTGCTTTTCTTCACTGCATTTTGTAGAGAGCGATCTCTGTTGCCAGTATGCAACTTGCTTACAAGCTGTTGTGTACACTGTATTAATGTGTAACTCCTTTTATGTTACGTTGGTATTGTAATATATCTCCTTCAAAATACAAAAAAGAGTAAATAAATTTTATAAACCAAAAACACCAGAGAGGGAATCAGAAAGAAAGAAATGTAAGCAGACAAAAAGAGGAAATTATAAGATTTGACACTGGTGCCAGGTTTTTGATACACATGGTAGCTACTGGTAGTCATCTCTTCCTAAGCTGTCAGGTCACAATATTCGAAAATGGGTTGTAGTACAGTATGAGAATGTCATATGTTTTAGAAAAGTGTTGTAAGAATTACCGAAATATTAAGAAAATAATTGGAGAAAATGCATTGTTTGCTATGATGATACCTTTCTTTACATGAAACACGATGAGTTTATACTTCCTTGGATGTCTGATGCAAAATTCAGTTTTTTAACTGTGTTTGTCCTCTTTCTATTAGCTTGTGTTAATGAAGTCTAAAATTTGTACTTTCAGGAACGTGTTGGCCGACGATGTGGAGGTTTGCGTGTTCTTAATTCATACTGGGTTGCTCAGGATTCTACATACAAATACTTTGAAGTAATCTTGATAGATCCATCCCATAAGGTAAATATATTTTGAAGTGTAAAGTATCATATTGGGTCTGCCACGCAGGTAATGTGCTACTTTGCATGTGTTACTGTTAATGGCTTGTACAGAATATTTTTGTAATATGAGTAGGAGACGATTATAAACCAACAAATTCATTGCATTAGAAAAGGAATTTCACAGATCACCTTTGTCAGCCACCTGTTGGATGTGTATTTGTCCATGCTTTTAAAGTGCTCCAGGAGATAATACCTATAGTGTCACTGTTAAGTGTACAACTCTATTGAATTGAATATTATACTTAATCTCGGCAAAATGGGGGGATAAATCGTAAAACAGCGAACGCCAGTAGGGGAAGTTATCCACACCCTCGTCGCTCAGCACCTCACTCGCCTGCTCAGTCTGTCTCTCTCTAATATCTGCCCTGCTTTGGTGGATCACTGCCTACCGCCTCGCACGTATTTCATATTTTACAACACAACACAATACAACCAAATTAATGTGCATTAGACAACAACCACATGTAATGTGCATTTGACACTACGTTTTTTTCCTCGAACTAACACATACTTTGAATAAAACAAAACTGGTGGATCACTGCCTACCGCCTCGCATGTATTTAATATTTTACAACACACTACAACTAAATCAGTGTGCATTATTACATTTCCCTCTACGCGAGACTGGAAACTGATGTGGAATTCAGATCTCGCTATTACACTTACGACCTCATTTTGCATAGAGTCGTAAGTTTGAGAGATGAAGTTTAGGAGTACATCATGCTCCAACACCAAACTGCCCTTTTCAGTGCAAAAAAAAAAAACGTACTAAGACATATCCAACGACACATATTGCGTTTCTGCAATACGTTATGGTAGTTCCCTTGAACATAAATAGATTCGATGAAAGAGTAATGGAACGGAGAAAAATTCTCTCCGGCGCTGGGACTTGAACCCGGGTTTTCAGCTCTACGTGCTGATGCTTTATCCACTAAGCCGCTCCATTACTCTTTCATCGTATGATGACGCAGAATATCTGCATGGAAATATCATATGTACTTCGGTACATTGAAATAATATAAATAGATTCATTTTCCCTTCTACCACCAACTCGTCTCGGTAGCCGAGAGGTCTGAAGCGTGACCAAAAAGCGTGCGTGCGTTTCGTTAGGAAGATCAATGAATCGAATACTACCCTACGCAAAGTCATAAGGAATAAAAGACAGAGACATGAAGCAAGGAAGAGAGGAGAAGAAGCTGGAGAGGGAGAGAGAGAGGGGGGAAACAGGACGAAGTTCCTGTTTTGCTTCGTAGATGCCGCATTCACTCTTTTTGTTCCACTTTCCTCCACTAAATGTCACCCCACCCTAAACCCCTATTTCCACTCTTTCTCGCTAGAGTGTGTGGTGAGCTTGTAGGGGAAAAGTGGAAAGTGGTCGTGGGCGGAGCTTAGCATTCGCTGTTTTACGATGTGCCCAAATGGGGAAGTCAGGCAGAATGATAGCATAGGCCCAAATGAACTGGGGGAATTCGTGCTTTTCAGTGGAAAACTAAAAACAAGAAGTCAAGCATGAATGATATACTGATCACTACATCAGTTTTAATTGATATTGCCTCTAATATTTTTCGTGGGATTTTCATAATTAAACTATGAGTCGTTCTTTTATTAATGCCTTTCTGCCTTAAACATATTTCTTCAGTGTATTGAAAGTGAGATTTCAGAAACATTAGTTGAGTTACTTGAGTAAGAACGTTATTGTGCATGCCTGTAGAACACTATTGTGCAGTATAATCTCTATTATTCGCACTAATGACCGGGAAGAGGTACCTGGATAATGCAAAGAAACTGAAAATAGAATAGTACATTATGCAATGAGCCTATAATGGTAGTAATTAAGACGCAAATATGATTGTTTATGAAACTAGCGCAAGCGACTTTCATAATTTTCATACGAGCGTCTTAATTACCATTATAGGCAAGTTTCATACGACTTTTTATGCTCGTCCATATTTCTAACTTGAAAGTATTCAAAATTATGGTTATGTGCGAACTGACCTGAATTGTGAGATGTGCGCAAATGTGAAAGTATTGATTTTTTCCGAGGCCGAATTTCATTGACCTTGGCACAGAATAAGATGAACATTACTCTGGTATAACCTGAAAATTGATTTAGAATTGAAAAACGAGATGACAAATTGAATTTATTTGAATATTATTTACAATTAACACTAATTATTATAGTAACAGAACATAACCTTCTGCGACAGTATTGGATTTCCAGCCTCCGTGACTTTTCGCTAATTCTCTTTCGATTGCATATCCGAGAATAATCAATACTTGCTGTTTTATAACGGTACAAATCTGACTTGTCATTGGCTGAACACCTGTACTTTAATGAGTAGGTGTACTTTAATGACATGCATTAAAGGACTGCTACCAGGTGTATAATTACTACATTTCGGCATGGTCGAGCATAAAAGTTTATTATTTTGCATGATATGATTATTAACAGACGACTACAGTGAGAACCAAGACGTATACAGCAAGTGTACATAAAAACAGACTAATCATCTGTATTACGATAGCAGGTAGCTGCTGCTCAGATTTCTCCATGTTCTTTCACATAGGGACATTCCTTTTCCCACCTCAATAGGGAATCGTTAACTTCGAGCATCAGAGCTTAGTTCACAAACTACCATTTTAATTTGAAGTCCAGTATAATTTTTTCATGATTTCTTATCACTATGTTATTATAAGTTATAAATTATTTTCGTGCGTAAGCCATGCATGGGTAATCCGCAAATCGGATAAACCACACATAGATAATCGAGATTATACTGTAGTTAGGTTTTAGAAATCAGAAAAATAGCATGATCGACATGTAATACAGAGAATGCCAGTCAGGTATTAGCTGACTCCAAACATGTAAGCAGAAACAGCTGCCAACTATACTGTTTTCGCTGTAAGAAAAATCCTAATGTAAACACAAGCACATGGCTGTCATACCCGTGATTGGCTCACAGTCGAAACACTCACACGACGCGGGAAAATATAGTCCGTATTTTGAAACTATCATCTTGTATTATTTGAAAATAAAAAATTGAATTATAATTGTTAAATATAATGAAACCCATGTATTGTGGGTCCCTATCACCACGGCATGGCGCGTCCTCAGGTTGCGGATAGAGGAGACGGCCTCCAGATATGGAGGGTAGCTGCGAATATATTGAATAAGCAGTCGTGGACAGCCGATAAGGGGTGGTCCTCCAGCTTGGGGGTTGGGCGAAGGGCTAACAACCCATCACCGTAAAAAACAGCTTGTTACGTATCCCTATAATAAGCCTCGGAATAGGACTGATTCTCTGGCACGACCACAGCAAAGGAATAAGGATTTGAGATTTGGCACTTGGAACGTAACTAGTCTTTATAGAACAGGAGAGGTAACATTAGTAGCAAAAGAACTAGCTAGATATAGAATAGACTTCGTAGGAGTACAAGAGGTTAGGTTAGATGGGAATGGCATATCACAAATAGGAGATTACTTGTTGTATTATGGGGAAGGAAACAATAATCACCAATTAGGAACAGGATTCTTTGTTCATAAAAGAATAAAATCAGCAGTAAAAAAGGTCGAATTTATCAGTGACGGGTTATCATATTTAGTACTTAAGGGTAGATGGTGCGACATCATAGTTATAAATGCTCACGCCCCTACAGAAGAGAAAGACGACCATATAAAGAATAGCTTCTATGAGGAATTGGAACATACTTTTGATCAGTTCCCTAGATATCACATGAAAATTTTATTGGGTGATTTCAATGCTAAAGTAGGACGGGAGGATATTTTTAGACCAACTATTGGAAAAGAGAGCCTACACGCAATTAGTAGTGACAATGGAGTTAGATTAGTCAACTTTGCCACATCGAAAAATTTAATTGTCAAAAGTACAACATTCCCCCATAAGGATATACTGTACATAAATATACTTGGACTTCTCCAGATGGATTGACACACAACCAAATAGATCACATCTTGATAGATAAACGGAGATATACTAGTATAGTAGATATTCGAACTTTCAGGGGTGCAGACTGTAATTCTGACCATTATTTGGTGATTGGAGAATTAAGAGAAAGATTATCAGTAGCCAAGCGAGTAGAGCAACAAGTTAATATTACTAAATTCAATATTTTGAAATTAAAGGACGAGGAAGCTAAACAAAATTATCAGGTCGAAATTTCGAATAGGTTTGCCACTTTAGAAAGTTCCGACGAAGTTGAGAAAGAATTAGATGTTAATAGCGTGTGGGAAAATATCAGAGATAGTATCAAAATTGCAGCTGAGCAGAGCATAGGTTATTATGAAACTAAGAAAAAGAAACCGTGGTTTGATGAAGATTGTTGCATGGTAGTAGAAAGAAGGAAACAGGCAAAATTGAAATTCTTACAGGATCCAGTTGAGGAGAAGAGAGATAATTATTTCAATGAAAGACGGGAAGCAAGTCGTACACTTAGGAATAAAAAGAGAGGTTACTTGAAGGAAAAACTGAATGAGGTAGAAACAAATAGTAAGAATAAAAACATTAGAGATTTATATAAGGGTATAAAGGAATTTAAGAACGGATATCAGCCAAGGGTAAACGTGATCAAGGATGAGAATGGTGACTTGCTTGCAGACTCTCCATCAATCCTAAACAGATGGAAAAACTATTTTGCGCAACTACTAAATGTACATAGGCCAAATAGAAATGATCGGGACGAAAATGAAATACAAACTGCTGAGCCATTTACACCCGAACCCACGCTTTCAGAAGTCGAAATTGCGATAGAAAATCTGAAAAAGTACAAGTCTCCAGGTATCGATCAAATTCCAGCAGAATTAATACAAGAGGGTGGGAGTGCATTATATAGCGAAATTTATAAACTTGTACTTGCTATTTGGGAAAAGGAAATTGTACCAGAACAATGGAAGGAGTCCATAATTGTACCTATTTTTAAAAAGGGGGACAAAACCAACTGTGGTAACTTTCGAGGAATATCACTTTTGTTGACGTTGTACAAAATTTTGTCCAATATTCTTTTGAGAAGATTAACTCCGTACGTAGATGAAATTATTGGGGATCATCAGTGCGGTTTTCGGCGTAATAGATCAACTATTGATCAGATTTTTTGTATTCGACAGATAATGGAGAAAAAATGGGAGTATAAGGGTACAGTACATCAGTTATTCATAGATTTCAAAAAGGCTTATGACTCAGTTAAGAGGGAAGTATTATATGATATTCTTATTGAATTTGGTATTCCCAAGAAACTAGTTCGATTAATTAAAATGTGTCTCAGTGAAACGTACAGCAGAGTCCGTATAGGTCAGTTTCTATCTGATGCTTTTCCAATTCACTGCGGGCTAAAGCAAGGAGATGCACTATCACCTTTACTTTTTAACTTCGCTCTAGAATATGCCATTAGGAAAGTTCAGGATAACGGGCAGGGTTTGGAATTGAACGGGTTACATCAGCTTCTTGTCTATGCGGATGACGTGAATATGTTAGGAGAAAATACACAAACGATTATGGAAAACACGGAAATTTTACTTGAAGCAAGTAGAGCGATCGGTTTGGAAGTAAATCCCGAAAAGACAAAGTATATGATTATGTCTCGTGACCAGAATATTGTACGAAATGGAAATATAAAAATTGGAGATTTATCCTTCGAAGAGGTGGAAAAATTCAAATATCTTGGAGCAACAGTAACAAATATAAATGACACTCGGGAGGAAATTAAACGCAGAATAAATATGGGAAATGCGTGTTATTATTCGGTTGAGAAGCTCTTATCATCCAGTCTGCTGTCGAAAAATCTGAAAGTTAGAATTTATAAAACAGTTATATTACCGGTTCTTCTGTATGGTTGTGAAACTTGGACTCTCACTCTGAGAGAGGAACATAGGTTCAGGGTGTTTGAGAATAAGGTGCTAAGGAAAATATTTGGGGCTAAGCGGGATGAAGTTACAGGAGAATGGAGAAAGTTACACAACACAGAACTGCACGCATTGTATTCTTCACCTGACATAATTAGGAACATTAAATCCAGACGTTTGAGATGGGCAGGGCATGTAGCACGTATGGGCGAATCCAGAAATGCATATAGAGTGTTAGTTGGGAGACCGGAGGGAAAAAGACCTTTAGGGAGGCCGAGACGTAGATGGGAGGATAATATTAAAATGGATCTGAGCAAGGTGGGGTATGATGATAGAGACTGGATTAATCTTGCACAGGATAGGGACCGCTGGCGGGCTTATGTGAGGGCGGCAATGAACCTTCGGGTTCCTTAAAAGCCATTTGTAAGTAAGTAAATATAATGAAACATATAACTTCCCTCATATATAAAACGATACGTAAAAGAAAAGCTACTTTTATATTTTGTTATGTACTATGAACGCAGATGAATACAAACAGTAATACCGAGGTAGTCTGTTCTTGTAACACGCTGGCGTCACTTTAGCTCGTAATTGTTCACGTAAGCACATGGTACTGAAGTATGGTTTCTGCATCCTGGGTGTGTGTGGTTATTAATCATAAGATTAGAAACCCTCTCAAAAGCGGAGAAAAACAAATAGTCTTAAATGTATATAATAAGCTATGTGAGTTTTAATTAGGGTAATTATAAAGTAAATGTTTCCTAAGCAAATGAATGCATAGTAATGAAGTTAGGTCTACTTGACGAGTAACGGGAAATGTTCAACATGAAACAGAATGTACAACAGTAGGCGGGAACACGTACTGAGAATCTATGGCGCCAAACAGCGGCCAATGAAGCCTCACTTCAGTCATGTGCTATTGTTTATATTAGGATTTTTCTTACAGCGAAAAGATTATAACTCCCAGCATTCTTGAATCGTTATCTCTCCATATATTCAACTGTCGTACAACGCAGTTACCTAATAAAAGCATACACCTAGTTTTATTTTATTTTTATGCTATAGTGAGTAAAGTTATCTCCACTACATTTGTTTTTCTGAAATTTTTCGAATTTGTTATTTTTATTTATTCATTAAAGACGTCAGCTCAGTTTTCCCATAATACAGTATATAAGCACAAATTTTCCTGGTTTTGAATTGGGCAAACACTTGAACTGGAAAATACACAGAACATATCGTCGGCTTAGAGTGTAAACCTGCTAACTGCCAAAAAGAAAATTTTACAAGCGAAGCAAAAAAAAACTAAGTTTAAATTAACTCTAAAACTTTACCTGTACTTTGGATTTGGTCCTAAAGTTTGAGTTAATTTAAACTCGTTTTTTTTTTTTTTCTTCCCTTGTGAAATTTTGTTTTTGGTGGTTAGCAGGTTTACACTCTAAGCCGATGAATATTACCAGTGCTTCCAATTGTTATTGATCTCTGTTTATTATGCATTAAGATCATTATGGCGATGTAAACTCTTAAAATAGCTTTCATTTTGTGATGAAATATGGATTAATATTTTGAGTTAACTTACATGAAGCTTGACATATTTTTGTTTTACAAAAGAAAGGTCTAACAGCAATGATAGATGTACATAAAAGGACGTCATATAAAAAAATTTTTCAAAATTGAGAAATGTTGACCCTATTTAGTGGGTACATCTTTTTTTTTCCCCTGCTGTTTTATGTTTAAAATCAAAGTACTTTTCTTACTAATCAGAAATTAATAATTTGAATAAAAGATTCAATTCATGTCTCCATCTACTTTCTGTTAATCTCATATTGTATGAAAAAGTAGTTCACTATTCACTGCCTCTGTCATCTTAAAGCTTTGAAGGGTGAAGAGAAAAAGTTTAGAACAGTATTAACAAATATTTTTCATATTACTATCTTCTATTCATCCGATGAATTTATGCTTGTAAATTGGATTTAATCTGCTTGCTCTGCACGACATATTTTTGTTATATAATTTGTTACTTGTTCCATATTATATCAGTGCTACAATGCTGATGTTAAAAATTAGTAACATACTAATGATGGATGATTGTATTATTGATAGTAATAAGTTGGCTTTCCACTTCACCATGGACTTTTCAATCTCTCTGATTCCCAGCAATAATTGCCACTATATTGCGTGTGCTAGCTTGCAATACTGTCTATGGATTCTTCTGTAATATATTATCTTGTTTGGAAAATTGTACAAAAAAATAAAAGCACAATAGTAAAATGGATAATTTCTGTTACAGGCAATTCGTCGTGATCCCAAATCCAATTGGATATGCAAGGCTGTGATGAAGCATCGTGAATTACGTGGATTAACATCTGCTGGTCGTAAATCTAGAGGTCTTGGTAAAGGACATCGTTACAGCCAAACAGTTGGAGGATCAAGGCGTGCTGCTTGGTTGAGGAGAAATTCCCTACAGTTACGCAGAAAACGTTAATATTATTTGTGAAAAAATATGTAAAAATATATGGTGGTACATTGCCAGGAAATAAAAGAAATGTTTCTTACAATTCTGTTCCTTTTTTATTTGACTAAAATGACATAGTACAATTCTGAAGTGGGGGGGGTGGGATACTGATCTTGATGGCTACATATCTGGATCAAAAATTGATTTCTCTTTCATTATATTCAATTTTGACGTCTCTCTACTATGAAAACTGGATATAATCTCATTATGTAATTTCTTATGAGACTGTGTTTGAACTGGAGAGGTTTTTTTATATGGTTAAGATGAGATTTGTTAGGATGCCACAGGGAACTGCAGAAAGCCCCTGTGTTACCTGGACCATGGACTTGTCCTACAGAAGTTATAGATCGGTGTTACTTCAGGGATCAAACCTGGGTCCACATAATAAGTCGAGCACTGTAGCCACTAGACCACTATGGTGGCTATTTAATATGTTAAAATACCCTTTCGAAGAAAGTGAAGGGTTCACCGCATTCTCACACTTGCAGGAAGAATATTGTACGGTGTTTGATAGCTCAGTTTATACGAACAAGGAGAGAACACGCTCTGTATATCACCGAATGGAATAAGATTGTGTGAGATGAAAGTATAAGACGTACTGTTTAAAGTCATACCTGATATGGGTGGCCAATGACCCCTCGTTTTGGAAATATTGGCTATTGTTTGTGACATACTTCCGTTAGGTGCTCAATAGGGAAGCATTAGCTTGCGTGACAGTGTAGCCCATATGGTTGGATGCTGAGTTGTTATCCAGGCAACCTGAGTTCGAATCTTAACTGGTCCTATTTTTTTTTCTTTTAATAATGATTAATATTGTGATCACAGTTATCTATTTACAGACCTATATCATATTTCTCAATGTATTGAATGCTTCATCATGTTTTAAACAAATTACTAATTAACATTGTATTGTAAAGGATAAACAATGAAATACTGCTCACGTAGAAAGGTAAGATGTGTCACTGGTGTCTGTTCTATTTCTGTAGCAGCTATTCCATTTAATTTTGTACCCGATTCATTATGTCATAAAAACATATTTCCTGCACCATGCACAGCAAATGAAAGGTTGTCCACAGTCACACGCATTTTTCCGCACTTCTGCTGCGAAACAGACATCCTTCACATTCACAAACACTCGTTTATCAATTTTGATGCATGCCACGCATATTTCAACATGGCTTTGAATATAGGAACTGACAACTGAAAGTGAATTAAAATAATAATAGTAATGATAATAATATCACAGTCTACTATATAGTCGCGAAGCTCAATACGTAGTAAATATGCAAACATTAGATAGTTACTCATCACTAGGATCGCTAATATCGCCTCATTACAGGCAATGCAAAATAGTACTGTCACAGTCTATTGTTTCTAGCACCCTCAAAACTCAAGCTTCGTGACTGTATATAGTAGACTGTGATATCTCATGTAATTTCTTATGAGCTTATGTTTGAACTGGAGAGGTTTTTTTATGTGGTTAAGATTAGATTTGTTAGGATGCCACAGGGAACTGCAGAAAGCCCCTGTGTTACCTGGACCACGAGCTGTCCTACAGAAGTTATAGATTGGTGTTACTTCAGGGATCAAACCTGGGTCCACATGATAAGTTCAGCACTGTAGCCACTAGACCACTATGGTGGCTATTTAATATGTTAAAATACCTTTTCGAAGAAAGTGAAGGGTTCACCTCATTCTCATACTTACAGGAAGAATATTGTACTGTGTTTGATAGCTCAGTTTATACTAAGTGCTGTATGACATGGTTACATGTATGATCTCCAGTACTTCACTTTTTCTTTTTTATATTCCACATTATGAAAAATGTACTAGTCTGTTATCCTATGTTGTCTTAAGTGCTGACCAAGAACTAAATTCCTATATTACAGGGTTCATCTTTAGATATGATATAGATTAAATAATAATTCACATAGTAAATCATGAAAAACAGGAACTGAAAATATGAGATTTGCTGCACAAAAAAAATTAATAATACACTTGATTCAAATATTGTGTTCTTATACTGGATGGTAAATGGAGCTCAATATTACTTAACTGCTGATGTATGTAGCTTATCAAAATCATTTCATGAGAGCAACCAATTTGCCAAGAGTTGTTGGAATTATTGATGGGTCCTTGATAAAGAAAAAAATATGGATGCTTCCTTTGAATATGAGGCTACATTTGTTGATAGGAATGTGTTTGCTTTCTTAGTAAAATTTAGAATTAATTGTAATTTTCTCGCTGTTCATAATTGAATTTATAACAGTGGTTACTAATTTCAACAAATGCAATAATAGTGTGCATTATAGATCAATCGATCAGCTCATCTCATATTGATTACTTTCATAAAAATATAAAATGCTTGCCTACTTCCTGGCTTTTAAGGAACACGGAGGTTCACTGCCGTCCTCACATAAGTCCGCCATTGGTCCCTATCCTGAGCAAGATTAATCCATTCTCTATCATATCCTACCTCCCTCAAATCCATTTTAATATCTTCCCATCTATGTCTCGGCCTCCCTAAAGGCCTTTTTCCCCTCCAGCCTCCCAACTAACACTCTATATGCATTTCTGGATTCGCCCATACGTGCTACATGCCCAGCCCATCTCAAAACATCTGGATTTAATGTTCCTTATTATGTCAGGTGAAGAATACAATGCGTGCAGTTCTGTTTTTTGTAACTTTCTCCATTCTCGTGTAACTTCATTCCTCTAAGCCCCAAATATTTTCCTAAGCACCTTATTCTCAAACACCCTTAATCTCTGTTCCTCTCTCAAAGTGAGAGTCCAAGTTTCACAACCAGTAATATAACTGTTTTATAAATTCCAACTAAATTTTATTCTAAAATAAGTAAGAATAAATAATTCGCTATTGATTTTACCTGTACACACATACTTTATCTGTCACTGTCATGTTTATGAAACA
This sequence comes from Periplaneta americana, assembly GCF_040183065.1. Lineage (NCBI taxonomy): Eukaryota > Metazoa > Arthropoda > Insecta > Blattodea > Blattidae > Periplaneta > Periplaneta americana. The sequence continues at coordinate 186,320,372 of NC_091118.1, forward strand.
CTGTTGACATTTCTGAAAAAGCTCGTAAAAGATTCTCCCTTCTAAAAAGACTAGCAGGAAAGAAATGGGGATGCTCTAGGAATACTTTGAACACTACATACAAAATGTTTATACAGCCAGTGCTGACATACTGCGGAGAAATTTTAATTACTTCACCTTTCATAAACGACATAGAATATGTTCAAAACCAAGCTCTCAGACTCATTACTGGTGGAATCAAAACAACTCCAATAGATTCTATGAGATTCTTCACTAGTATTAACAGCATCAAAATGACAATAGAAGAAAAAGCACTGATTCAATATGAAAAACTTATCAGATTACCAGGAAACAATTGGCAATCATACAGTCCTCTCTGTAGATTGAAAACTCAAAAAAGTTTCATATCCATTGTTCAAGAATTAAAACAGAAAATCAATATCCCGAATTTAAAAGAAGACTTACAAATTAAACCAAAACCTTTAACTCTATTAAATATAGAATATAATCTAAATTTAACAGAAGAAATACTGAAGTCAGAAGTAAACACTGAAATACTAAAACAATTGTCTTTAGAGACAATTAATATTAGGTACCCTCCACAAAACTGGCTTCATTTATACACCGACGGATCCTTGATCTCCAGAGAACAAGGTGCCGGTGCAGGTGTTACATGCTGTCTCTTCTCACTTTATAGATCTCTTGGATATAGAACAACAAGTTTTGATGGTGAAATCATTGCAATAAGTGAATGTCTCAGGAACTGTCTATGCCACATCAATAAATTTAAGAATGCAGTTATATTGTCAGACTCCAAAGCAGCTATTCTATCAATCGTCTCTAAACACACACCTTCATCTCAAACAGCAGAAATAACTGAAATGCTCTCTCAATTAATATCACTCAATAAAAGAATTGTATTCCAATGGATACCATCCCATAGTGGAATCCTGGGAAATGAGAATGCGGATGCTTTAGCAAAGAAGGGCAGCACTGCTACTTACAGACCTGTTACTAAATCTACGTATTACTCTGTGAAGAGATTTATTAAATCTACATACTTACACTTCAACAAACAAAATTTGATAACTCAATCCCAAGGGAACTCTCTGCATCAAAATCCACAGTTAATTCCCGATTTACCATGAAAATCGTCTGTAGCTGCATTTAGATTGGCAACAGGCCATGATTGTTTGGCCAGACACCTGCATAGAATTGGAATATATCAGTCCCCTAACTGCCCATTGTGCAACTCAAACCAAGAAATGGATTCGGAACACCTCAAAATCTGTGCTTCAGTGGCTGGTCATGATAATATCTTTGAAAAATATTGGAGTGCAAGAGGTCAAATGACTTTATTGTCAAACGCCTGGCATTAGAAAACAACAACAACAATTCACAAATTATATTTGTCAAAGCACGGAAGAATTGTCGGAAAGGAAATGCTAAAATATTCCGACATATTTGTAGAATTGTCATGACTTGTCAACTTTATGAAACTGCCCAGATGACTGAAATGTGATTACTGGTTTTTTCATCGTGCTCATCAGTAATTAAGTTGTGACAGCTAAAAAGTAACCAATTTTTGTTTCACATTTTCGGTAGACACCCTGATGCACTCGTGAAAGAAGGAAGTCAGCAGTTTGAGATAGTAATATTACCGAAGGCACTCAGAATATAGTCATGATCTTATTATTTCGTTTGCATTTCCGTGTAGTATTTTGTGCTGTCTCTCAGCAATCCTGAAGTTAAAAACAACTTCATTACTTACCTACAACACACATTCGCAGTCAGCCACAGAGTTTAAGATGAACTGTAAATGAAATTACATTAAACTTCCAGTTTTCATTCTTTTGAAGTTCTATTTATTTAGAAATGTTTACATTTATGTACATATATATACATATTACATAATGTGGTGTTATACATATATAAAAATAAATCCCTTCCCACTTACATCGACTACACTAAATACCACTTGATTATACAGACTCTGCTATAAACGACTCATGTCTCTTCGTAAGTTCTGATACTATTTTTGATTCAATTTCAATTCCTGCCTCTATTTCTTCAGGATCAAGTACAATTTCTGAACACGTAGTAGCCATCACAAGAACTACTCTGTATTTCCGAGTGTGGAGAATGTTTGCTATCACCATCTGCAACAACAAAGGATACAGCAAAATATAAAATTTTACACTTTCTAAACAATTTTGTACACATATATATTTTAATGTACCGAAGTACATATGATATTTCCATGCAGTTATTCTGCATCATCATACGATGAAAGAGTAATGGAACGGAGAAAAATTCTCTCCGGCACCGGGATTTGAACCCGGGTTTTCAGCCCTACGTGCTGATGCTTTATCCACTAAGCCACACCGGATACCCATCCCGGTGTCGGACAGAATTGTCTCAGAAAAATATATATATGATATGCGTAAATCACTTCATGATTTAAGACTGTGCTTATTCCGTCGGATCCCGGCCAACTAGTCACTCATAACGAGTGCACCTCAGCACATGTATGGACTTCAGTCCTATGTTCATAGACATCTATGACGTAGTGCAGAGGGCGGCCACTAGAGGGAACCCAAGAGTTGGAACTTAAACTGAGACGATTCTGTAAGACACTGGGATGGGTATCCGGTGTGGCTTAGTGGATAAAGCATCAGCATGTAGAGCTGAAAACCCGGGTTCAAATCCCGGTGCTGGAGAGAATTTTTCTCCGTTCCATTACTCTTACATCGTATGATGACGCAGAATATCTGCATGGAAATATCATATGTACTTCGGTACATTAAAATAATATATATGATATGCGTAAATCACTTCGTGATTTGAGACTGCGCTTATTCCGTCGGATCCCGGCCAACTAGTCACTCATAACGAGTGCACCTCAGCACATGTATGGACTTCAGTCCTACGTTCATAGACATCTATGACGTGCAGAGGGTGCCACTAGAGGGAACCCAAGAGTTGGAACTTAAACTGAGACGATTCTGTCCGACACCGGGATGGGTATCCGGTGCGGCTTAGTGGATAAAGCATCAGCACGTAGAGCTGAAAACCCGGGTTCAAATCCCGGTGTCGGAGAGAATTTTTCTCCGTTCCATTACTCTTTCATCGTATAATTTTGTACGCACTAAAAATTAATGTTTTACCTTATGTTTATATTTAGAAAGAGCACCTCGAGCTCTAGTAATCAGGAGGTTTTCATCTGTTTCAAGTTTGAAAGAAACAACATACGCATGGGGTACCCATGTGTTCACCAAAGGCTCTAATATTTTCGGAACAAGCTGCAGCGAAATGTTCGGTGCACCAGCCTCTGACTGCATCTTGTGTGTTGGCTGAAACACCAAAATATTTCAGTCACTTTCTGAAATAGAAGGGACAAAGTCCATAAAAAAAAATATTTTTTTTGTTGTTTACTTACTAACCATTTGACTTGAAGGAATGTAGAAGTCTGAAACTGCGGCTGCAAGGTAGAGAACGGCCCTTGCTCCAAAAGGAGCAAGACATTCACAGGCAGCTCTCAGAAGCCACATATATTCAGTTAAAGTTGTAAATGGAATGCAAAGTAAATGTCTGGCTTCCATAGTTGATTTATATTTTGTCAGTATAGGCAGCACTGAATTTACATGGTCACTCTTCACTGAAAATAAAAGCCATGGGAGAATTGTAAGATTTTAAGTTTATATAATTGTTAATATAATTTACTTCTGAAATCAGAAGTAAACACTGAAATAATGAAACAATTGTCTTTAGAGACAATTAATATTAGGTACCCTCCACAAAACTGGCTTCATTTATACACTGAAGGAGCCTTTATCTCCAGAGAACAAGGTGCCAGTGTAGGTGTTACATGCTGTCTCTTCTCACTTTATAGTTCTCTTGGATATGAAACAACAAATTTTGATGGAGAAATCGTTGCAATAAGTGAAAGTCTCAGGAATCTTCTATGCCACATCAATAAATTTAAGAATGCAGTTATATTGTCAGACTCCAAAGCAGCTATTCTATCAATAGTCTCTAAACGCACACCTTCATCTCAAAGAGCAGAAATAACTAAAATGCTCTCTCAATATCACTCAATAAAAGAATTGTATTCCAATGGATACCATCCCATTGTGGAATCCTGGGAAACGAGAATGTGGATGCATTAGCAAAGAAGGGCAGCACTGCTACTTACAGACCTGTTACTAAATCTACATATTACTCTGGTGAAAAGATTTATTAAATCTACATAGTTAGACTTCAATAAACAAAATTTGATAACACAATCACAAGGGAAAAAATGGAACTCTCTGCATCATAATCCACAGTTAATTCCCGATTTACCACGAAAATCGTCTGTAGCTGCATTTAGATTGGCAACAGGCCATGATTGTTTGACCAGGCATCTGCATAGAATTGGAATATATCAGTCCCCTAACTGCCCATTGTGCAACTCAAACCAAGAAATGGATTCGGAACACCTCAAAATCTGTGCTTCAGTGGCTGGCCATGATAATATCTTTGAAAAATATTGGAGTGTAAGAGGTCAAATGACTTTATTGTCAAACGCCTGGCATTAGAAAACAACAACATATAATGGATTTTAAACCAATAGCGGCTTTTGACCTTAGGGCCAGATGGGGCACAAAAGAGAAGATGTTTAAAAAATTTAATAATCAGAAGATAAAAAAAACTCACCTATAACTTCCAGTTTTGGGCGAGCTAACTCTTGTTAAAAGAGCTGAGCTCTTAGCATAAGGCCCATATACACTACAGAGAGAACTATGTAATGTGTATGGGGACAGCTTAGCAATGCTTTGGTCTTCAGACTATAATGAGAATATGTTGCTACTCAGTGGACCCATTTGTGTATAGATAATTAATTAAAACACCAATTTTACAATGCCATATGGAAGACGGTTTGATATCGAAATAAAATGACATAAATTTGAATTTTTCTATTACTGGTTCCAGTTTGTTTACCACATATAAATTTTATAGGTCTATAATACAGGTAGGTTAGCTGTGGGTAGATATGTTTACAAAATATCGCTAGCCAACTGATGTAATCTACTCCTTATTTAAAGCACTACTCCAGGCTAAACAAATGTATTTTCTATAGGTTCACGGATGCATTACATATTTCTTGCTATAGTGTGTTATGGGCATAAAGCTTTTACGCACTTTGTAAATATTTTACATCATTTTGAACCACAACACTTAATTGGTAATCACTTTGAAACAAAATTTTCACTCATAACTGATTAAAATGAAACTATACTGTTGGTCATTTGAGTAATATAATTGATAATTTATTCATGTTAATTAAAACAAGATGTCACTTTGTGACGTACTATTAGTAAGACTCGTCTTCAGAGTATCTTACAAACAAACTGGCAGTGACTTCTGCTTTCTGAACTTGGTGGTAAAATCTTTATTTGTGACTGGGACTGGACTGATAACTCTGCAATTTTTTTCCGCACCCCCACCATGCCACACTTACAAATATTTTGTTGAACTACTCCCACTTAAATTGCGCAGTCTGCTGGAAGGTTGATATACTAGCGTAACTATTCTAAACAATAAAATAATTTATTTTGGAACAGTGTAATATAATGGCACCACTGGGTAGCAAATGGTAGTACTTTTATTTTTTTTAGTTGGTTATTTAACAATGCTGTATCAACTACGAGGTTATTTAGCGTTGATGAGATTAGTGATAGCAAGATGAGGCCGAGGATTCGCCATAGATTACCTGGCATTTACCTTATGGTTGGAGAAAACCTCGGAAAAAACCCAACCAGGCAATCAGTTCAAGCGGGGATCGAACCTGCACACGAGCGCAACTTCAGACCGACAGGCAAACGCCTTAACCGACTGAGCCATGCCAGTGGCTAGTTTTAGTTATTTCAAGTTCTCAATCAGAATACCTCTGTGAGTGAAGACCACCTTTAAGTAGGAAATATTCTTGTTCCCATTGCCTGCACAAACCATGAGACGAGTATTCATTATAAAACAGTATGGCACAAGAAGTCTGCAGTTGAAATGTGACCAGCTCATGTTGCCACCCTGCTAAAAGTGTCAGTCCTGTATCGAGGAAAAAGGCCACAAATGAAAAAATTCAAAACTAAGTAAAATCTCGTCAATTTTCATTTACAACTGGGAGGACACATGATCATGTGACCTTAAAGTAGAGCCGCTGCTGTTTTAAACTAATTCTGACATATCGTGATTGTACCTTATTGTATTAAACATAAACCTTGGTTGTACACGTAATATTATCATCCTTAAACAGTGGCGTCTGGAGAATTTTGTCAAGGGGAGAGTCATTATTAAAATTGTTTACATTTTCGGTATTTTAAATTTTGTGTATTATTATTATTATGTTACGGTAAAGGTAAAAAAAGGTAAAGGTATCCCTGTAACATGCCATGAAGGCACTTTGGGAGCATGGAGGTAGAGCCCCATGGTTTCCATGACCTCAGCACTAGAATGAGGTGGTGTGGTCAGCACCACGCTCTGACCACCTTTTACCCCCGGGAAAGACCCAGTACTCAATTTTATAGGAGGCAGAGTGAACCTCGGGGCCGTTCTGAAAGTATGGCAACGAGAAAAAATCCTGTCACCACCTGGGATCGAACCCATTATATTTTAATAGAACATATTCATGAATATCCTTATAAAAATCTTTGAAACGTAATTTTTTTACAGCCATCCAATTTTTAACAAACAGCAAGTTAAATCGTATATTGTGCCGGCTTCATTTTATTACAAGGTCAGTACTAGGTATTAGGTCTCTATAATAAAGATAGCATTGTTATAATTCGTATGTGCCGCAGCATTAAGCATAGAGATTATACTGAAGGAGGGGTAGGAGGACTATCTCTTATGTCGATGTAGATTTTGTTACTCTGACAGTGAAAAATTAGAAAAGGAAAAATGATTACGGATTAAAAAAACTCAAATCTAAATATGTCATTTTTCTGAAGTCCAAGGGGTGGAAGGGAGGGTTCATACCTGGTAACCCCCTCCTTGCGTACGTCCCTGTCCCTAAAATATAAACAGTTAATTTACGAACGTTTTAAATTCTCATAGTCCTATGTCAATTAAATCGTTAAATTTATGACTCACCAACAACTGATGTTTCTGCTTCATCATTATGGATCTCCAGCATATCCAGGAACTTCTGTCCCATGAAATGTCGAACATACGGTTCCAATGATTTTAATCTGAAAAAGTTTGATATGTATAAAGAAACTTTATACCACTACCTGTTTCTGCACTTACATACTATTATATAGCTCAAATAAAAACACTTTTTTCTTCGAGAGTGGAATAGAAATAGAGAGAGACAGATAAGTAAGAAAAAAAGAACAGAATTTGTGTCTGTGCATCTGACTTTCTTCTTACAATGACATAGGCGTACATTTATGTTGTTTACTAGCATTTAATTCTCATACTTTCTTAAAATCAGGAATGGTAGGCTGATGAAGTTATGATATGTGAATGTATTCTAACATTAGCTAAAAT